>NW_027590507.1:0-292000 GCF_964213995.1 Mustelus asterias
GTGTAAGTTTTCCCGAAACTGGTTAATGAGTTCCCCCGAAACTGGTTAATGAGTTCCCACGAAACTGTTTAATGAGTTCCCCCGCAGTTGGTTGATCTTTTCCCGGCTGTTGCTTAATCTGATCCCCGCTGCTCCTCATACTAAGGGCAGCTGCTTAATGAGCTCCCCCCTGTTGGAAAATGGCTTCCCCGCCGTTGGTTCATGTTTTCCCCGCCTTTGGTGTACGTTTTCCCGAAACTGGTTAATGAGTTCCCCCGAAACTGGTTAATGAGTTCCCCCGAAACTGGTTAATGAGTTCCCCCGAAACTGGTTAATGAGTTCCCACGAAACTGGTTAATGAGTTCCCCCGCAATTGGTTGATCTTTTCGCGGCTGTTGCTTAATCTGATCCCCGCTGCTCCTGATACTAAGGGCACCTGCTTAATGTGCTCCCGTCTGTTGGACAATGGCTTCCCCGCAGGTGGTTGATGTTTTCCCCGCCTTTGGTGGAAGTTTTCCCGAAACTGGTTCATGAGTTCCCACGAAACTGGTTAATGAGTTCCCACGAAAATGGTTAATGAATTCCCCCGCGGTTGGTTGATCTTTTCCCGGCTGTTGCTTAATCTGATCCCCGCTGCTCCTGATACTAAGGGCAGCTGCTTAATGTGCTCCCCCCTGTTGGACAATGGCTTCCCCGCCGTTGGTTGATGTTTTCCCCGCCTTTGGTGGAAGTTGTCCCGAAACTGGTTGATGAGTTCCCCCGAAACAGGTTAATGAGTTCCCACGAAACTGGTTAATGAGTTCCCCCGCAGTTGGTTGATCTTTTCCCGGCTGTTGCTTAATCTGATCCCCGCTGCTCCTGATACTAAGGGCAGCTGCTTAATGTGCTCCCCCCTGTTGGACAATGGCTTCCCCGCCGTTGGTTCATGTTTTCCCCGCCTTTGGTTGAGGTTTTCCCGAAACTGGTTAATGGGTTCCCCCGAAACTGGTTAATGAGTTCCCACGAAACTGTTTAATGAGTTCCCCCGCAGTTGGTTGATCTTTTCCCGGCTGTTGCTTAATCTGATCCCCGCTGCTCCTGGTTCTAAGGGCAGCTGCTTAATGAGCTCTCCCCTGTTGGAAAATGGCTTCCCCGCCGTTGGTTCATGTTTTCCCCGCCTTTGGTTGAGGTTTTCCCGAAACTGGTTAATGAGTTCCCCCGAAACTGGTTAATGAGTTCCCACGAAACTGGTTAATGAGTTCCCCCGCAGTTGGTTGATCTTTTCCCGGCTGTTGCTTAATCTGATCCCCGCTGCTCCTGATACTAAGGGCAGCTGCTTAATGAGCTCCCCCCTGTTGGACAATGGCTTCCCCGCCGTTGGTTCATGTTTTCCCCGCCTTTGGTGGAATTTCTCCCGAAACTGGTTAATGAGTTGCCACGAAACTGGTTAATGAGTTCTCCCGAAACTGGTTAATGAGTTCCCCCGCGGTTGGCTGATCTTGTCCCGGCTGTTGCTCAATCTGTTCCCCGCTGCTCCTGATACTAAGGGCAGCTGCTTAATGTACTCCCCCCTTTTGGACAATGGTTTCCCCGCCGTTGGTTCATGTTTTCTGCGCCTTTGGTTGAAGCTTTCCCGAAACTGGTTAATGAGTTCCCACGAAACTGGTTAATGAGTTCCCCCGAATTTGGTTAATGAGTTCCCCCGCAGTTGGTTGATCTTTTCCCGGCTGTTGCTTAATCTGATCCCCTCTGCTCCTGATACTAAGGGCAGCTGCTTAATGTGCTCCCCCCTTTTGGACAATGGCTTCCCCGCCGTTGGTTGATGTTTTCCCCGCCTTTGGTGGAAGTTTTCCAGAAACTGCTTAATGAGTTCCCACGAAACTGGTTAATGAGTTCCCCCGCGTTTGGCTGATCTTTTCCCGGCTGTTGCTTAATCTGTTCACCGCTGCTCCTGATACTAAGGGCAGCTGCTTAATGTACTCCCCCCTGTTGGACAATGGCTTCCCCGCCGTTGATTCATGTTTTCCCCGCCTTTGGTTGAGGTTTTCCCGAAACTGGTTAATGAGTTCCCCCGAAACTGGTTAATGAGTTCCCACGAAACTGGTTAATGAGTTCCCCCGCAGCTGGTTGATCTTTTCCCGGCTGTTGCTTCATCTGATCCCCGCTGCTCCTGATCCTAAGGGCAGCTGCTTAATGTGCTCCCCCGTGTTGGACAATGGCTTGCCGCCGTTGGTTCATGTTTTCCCCGCCTTTGGTTGAGGTTTTCCCGAAACTGGTTAATGAGTTCCCCCGAAACTGGTTAATGAGTTCCCACGAAACTGGTTAATGAGTTCCCCCGCAGTTGGTTGATCTTTTCCCGGCTGTTGCTTAATCTGATCCCCGCTGCTCCTGATACTAAGGGCAGCTGCTGAATGTGCTCCCGTCTGTTGGACAATGGCTTCCCCGCCGTTGGTTCATGTTTTCCCCGCGTTTGGTGGAAGTTTTCCCGAAACTGCTTAATGAGTTCCCACGAAACTGGTTAATGAGTTCCCACGAAACTGATTAATGAGTGCCCCCTCGGTTGGTTGATCTTTTCCCGGCTGTTGCTTAATCTGATCCCCGCTGCTCCTGATACTAAGGGCAGCTGCTTAATGTGCTCCCCCCCTGTTGGACAATGGCTTCCCCGCCGTTGGTTGATGTTTTCCCCGCCTTTGGTGTACGTTTTCCCGAAACTGGTCAATGAGTTCCCCCGAAACTGGTTAATGAGTTCCCACGAAACTGGTTTTTGAGTTCCCCCGCAGTTGATTGATCTTTTCCCGGCTGTTGCTTAATCTGATCCCCGCTGCTCCTGATACTAAGGGCAGCTGCTTAATGTGTTCCCCCCCTGTAGGACAATGGCTTCCCCGCCGTTGGTTGATGTTTTCCCCGCCTTTGGTGTAAGTTTTCCCGAAACTGGTTGATGAGTTCCCCCGAAACTGGTTAATGAGTTCCCACGAAACCGGTTAATGAGTTCCCCCGCAGTTGGTTGATCTTTTCCCGGCTGTTGCTTAATCTGATCCCCGCTGCTCCTGATACTAAGGGCAGCTGCTTAATGTGCTCCCGTCTGTTGGACAATGGCTTCCCCGCCGTTGGTTGATGTTTTCCCCGCCTTTGGTGGAATTTTTCCCGAAACTGGTTCATGAGTTCCCACGAAACTGGTTAATCAGTTCCCACGAAAATGGTTAATGAATTCCCCCGCGGTTGGTTGATCTTTTCCCGGCTGTTGCTTAATTTGATCCCCGCTGCTCCTGATACTAAGGGCAGCTGCTTAATGTGCTCCCCACTGTTGGACAATGGCTTCCCCGCCGTTGGTTGATATTTTCCCCGCCTTTGGTGGAAGTTTTCCCGAAACTGGTTGATGAGTTCCCCCGAAACTGGTTAATGAGTTCCCACGAAACTGGTTAATGAGTTCCCCCGCAGTTGGTTGATCTTTTCCCGGCTGTTGCTTAATCTGATCCCCGCTGCTCCTGATACTAAGGGCAGCTGCTTAATGTGCTCCCCCCTGTTGGAAAATGGCTTCCCCGCCGTTGGTTCATGTTTTCCCCGCCTTTGGTTGTGGTAGTCCCGAAACTGGTTAATGAGATCCCCCGAAACTGGTTAATGAGTTCCCACGAAACTGTTTAATGAGTTCCCCCGCAGTTGGTTGATCTTTTCCCGGCTGTTGCTTAATCTGTTCCCCGCTGCTCCTGATACTAAGGGCAGCTGCTTCATGAGCTCCCCCCTGTTGGAAAATGGCTTCCCCGCCGTTGGTTCATGTTTTCCCCGCCTTTGGTTGAGGTTTTCCCGAAACTGGTTAATGAGTTCCCCCGAAACTGGTTAATGAGTTCCCACGAAACTGGTTAATGAGTTCCCCGCAGTTGGTTGATCTTTTCCCGGCTGTTGCTTAATCTGATCCCCGCTGCTCCTGATACTAAGGGCAGCTTCTTAATGTGCTCCCCACTGTTGGACAATGGCTTCCCCGCCGTTGGTTCATGTTTTCCCCGCCTTTGGTTGAGGTTTTCCCGAAACTGGTTAATGAGTTCCCCCGAAACTGGTTAATGAGTTCCCACGAAACTGGTTAATGAGTTCCCCCGCAGTTGGTTGATCTTTTCCCGGCTGTTGCTCAATCTGATCCCCTCTGCTCCTGATAGGAAGGGCAGCTGCTTAATGTGCTCCCCCCTGTTGGACAATGGCTTCCCCGCCGTTGGTTGATGTTTTCCCCGCCTTTGGTGGAAGTTTTCCCGAAACTGGTTAATGAGTTCCCACGAAACTGGTTAATGAGTTCCCACGAAACTGGTTAATGAGTTCCCCCGCGGTTGGTTGATCTTTTCCCGGCTGTTGCTTAATCTGATCCCCGCTGCTCCTGATACTAAGGACAGCTGCTTAATGTGCTCCCCCCTGTTGGACAACGGCTTCCCCGCCGTTGGTTGATGTTTTCCCCGCCTTTGGTGGAAGTTTTCCCGAAACTGGTTCATGAGTTCCCGCGAAACTGGTTAATGAGTTCCCACGAAACTGGTTAATGAGTTCCCCCGCAGTTGGTTGATCTTTTCCCGGCTGTTGCTTAATCTGATCCCCGCTGCTCCTGATACGAAGGGCAGCTGCTTAATGTGCTCCCCCCTGTTGGACAATGGCTTCCCCGCCGTTGGTTCATGTTTTCCCCGCGTTTGGTGGAAATTCTCCCGAAACTGGTTAATGAGTTCCCACGAAACTGGTTAATGAGTTCCCCCGAAACTGGTTAATGAGTTCCCCCGCGGTTGGCTGATCTTTTCCCGGCTGTTGCTTAATCTGTTCCCCGCTGCTCCTGATACTAAGGGCAGCTGCTTAATGTACTCCCCCCTGTTGGACAATGGCTTCCCCGCCGTTGATTCATGTTTTCTCCGCCTTTGGTTGAAGCTTTCCCGAAACTGGTTAATGAGTTCCCACGAAACTGGTTAATGAGTTCCCCCGAAGTTGGTTAATAAGTTACCCCGCAGTTGGTTGATCTTTTCCCGGCTGTTGCTTAATCTGATCCCCTCTGCTCCTGATACTAAGGGCAGCTGCTTAATGTGCTCCCCCCTTTTGGACAATGGCTTCCCCGCCGTTGGTTGATGTTTTCCCCGCCATTGGTGGAAGTTTTCCCGAAACTGCTTAATGAGTTCCCACGAAACTGGTTAATGAGTTCCCCCGCGGTTGGCTGATCTTTTCCCGGCTGTTGCTTAATCTGATCCCCGCTGCTCCTGATACTAAGGGCAGCTGCTTAATGTGCTCCCCACTGTTGGACAATGGCTTCCCGGCCGTTGGTTGATGCTTTCCCCGCCTTTGGTGGAAGTTTTCCCGAAACTGGTTAATGAGTTCCCCCGAAACTGGTTAATGAGTTCCCACGAAACTGGTTAATGAGTTCCCACGAAGTTGTTTTCCCCGCTGCTGGTTCATTTGTACCCCGCTGCTCCTGATACTAAGGGCAGCTGCTTAATGTGCTCCCCCCGGTTGGACAATGGCTTCCCCGCCGTTGGTTCATGCTTTCCCCGCCTTTGGTGGAGGTTTTCCCGAAACTGGTTAATGAGTTCCCCCGAAACTGGTTAATGAGTTCCCACGAAACTGGTTAATGAGTTCCCCGCAGTTGGTTGATCTTTTCCCGGCTGTTGCTTAATCTGATCCCCGCTGCTCCTGATACTAAGGGCAGCTTCTTAATGTGCTCCCCACTGTTGGACAATGGCTTCCCCGCCGTTGGTTCATGTTTTCCCCGCCTTTGGTTGAGGTTTTCCCGAAACTGGTTAATGAGTTCCCCCGAAACTGGTTAATGAGTTCCCACGAAACTGGTTAATGAGTTCCCCCGCAGTTGGTTGATCTTTTCCCGGCTGTTGCTCAATCTGATCCCCTCTGCTCCTGATAGGAAGGGCAGCTGCTTAATGTGCTCCCCCCTGTTGGACAATGGCTTCCCCGCCGTTGGTTGATGTTTTCCCCGCCTTTGGTGGAAGTTTTCCCGAAACTGGTTAATGAGTTCCCACGAAACTGGTTAATGAGTTCCCACGAAACTGGTTAATGAGTTCCCCCGCGGTTGGTTGATCTTTTCCCGGCTGTTGCTTAATCTGATCCCCGCTGCTCCTGATACTAAGGACAGCTGCTTAATGTGCTCCCCCCTGTTGGACAACGGCTTCCCCGCCGTTGGTTGATGTTTTCCCCGCCTTTGGTGGAAGTTTTCCCGAAACTGGTTCATGAGTTCCCGCGAAACTGGTTAATGAGTTCCCACGAAACTGGTTAATGAGTTCCCCCGCAGTTGGTTGATCTTTTCCCGGATGTTGCTTAATCTGATCCCCGCTGCTCCTGATACGAAGGGCAGCTGCTTAATGTGCTCCCCCCTGTTGGACAATGGCTTCCCCGCCGTTGGTTCATGTTTTCCCCGCGTTTGGTGGAAATTCTCCCGAAACTGGTTAATGAGTTCCCACGAAACTGGTTAATGAGTTCCCCCGAAACTGGTTAATGAGTTCCCCCGCGGTTGGCTGATCTTTTCCCGGCTGTTGCTTAATCTGTTCCCCGCTGCTCCTGATACTAAGGGCAGCTGCTTAATGTACTCCCCCCTGTTGGACAATGGCTTCCCCGCCGTTGATTCATGTTTTCTCCGCCTTTGGTTGAAGCTTTCCCGAAACTGGTTAATGAGTTCCCACGAAACTGGTTAATGAGTTCCCCCGAAGTTGGTTAATAAGTTACCCCGCAGTTGGTTGATCTTTTCCCGGCTGTTGCTTAATCTGATCCCCTCTGCTCCTGATACTAAGGGCAGCTGCTTAATGTGCTCCCCCCTTTTGGACAATGGCTTCCCCGCCGTTGGTTGATGTTTTCCCCGCCATTGGTGGAAGTTTTCCCGAAACTGCTTAATGAGTTCCCACGAAACTGGTTAATGAGTTCCCCCGCGGTTGGCTGATCTTTTCCCGGCTGTTGCTTAATCTGATCCCCGCTGCTCCTGATACTAAGGGCAGCTGCTTAATGTTCTCCCCACTGTTGGACAATGGCTTCCCGGCCGTTGGTTGATGCTTTCCCCGCCTTTGGTGGAAGTTTTCCCGAAACTGGTTAATGAGTTCCCCCGAAACTGGTTAATGAGTTCCCACGAAACTGGTTAATGAGTTCCCACGAAGTTGTTTTCCCCGCTGCTGGTTCATTTGTACCCCGCTGCTCCTGATACTAAGGGCAGCTGCTTAATGTGCTCCCCCCGGTTGGACAATGGCTTCCCCGCCGTTGGTTCATGCTTTCCCCGCCTTTGGTGGAGGTTTTCCCGAAACTGGTTAGTGAGTTCCCACGAAACTGGTTAATGAGTTCCCAGGAAACTGGTTAATGAGTTCCCAGGAAACTGGTTAATGAGTTCCCCCGCGGTTGGTTGATCTTTTCCCGGCTGTTGCTTAATCTGATCCCCGCTGCTCCTGATACTAAGGGCAGCTGCTTAATGTGCTCCCCCCTGTTGGACAATGGCTTCCCCGCCGTTGGTTGATGTTTTCCCCGCCTTTGGTGGACGTTTTCCCGAAAATGGTTAATGAGTTCCCCCGAAACTGGTTAATGAGTTCCCACGAAGCTGTTTTCCCCGCTGCTGGTTCATTTGTACCCCGCTGCTCCTGATACTAAGGGCAGCTGCTTAATGTGCTCCCCCCTGTTGGACAAAGGCTTCCCCGCCGTTGGTGCATGTTTTCCCCGCCTTTGGTGGAAGTTTTCCCGAAACTGGTTAATGAGTTCCCACGAAACTGGTTAATGAGTTCCCCCGCGGTTGGCTGTTCTTTTCCCGGCTGTTGCTTAATCTGATCCCCGCTGCTCCTGATACTAAGGGCAGCTGCTTAATGTGCTCCCCCCTGTTGGACAATGGCCTCCCCGCCGTTGGTTCATGTTTTCCCCGCCTTTGGTGGACGTTTTCCCGAAACTGGTTAATGAGTTCCCACGAAACTGGTTAATGAGTTCCCACGAAACTGGTTAATGAGTTCCCCCGCGGTTGGCTGATCTTTTCCCGGCTGTTGCTTAATCTGATCCCCGCTGCTCCTGATACTAAGGGCAGCTGCTTAATGTGCTCCCCACTGTTGGACAATGGCTTCCCGGCCGTTGGTTGATGCTTTCCCCGCCTTTGGTGGAAGTTTTCCCGAAACTGGTTAATGAGTTCCCCCGAAACTGGTTAATGAGTTCCCACGAAACTGGTTAATGAGTTCCCACGAAGTTGTTTTCCCCGCTGCTGGTTCATTTGTACCCCGCTGCTCCTGATGCTAAGGGCAGCTGCTTAATGTGCTCCCCCCGGTTGGACAATGGCTTCCCCGCCGTTGGTTCATGCTTTCCCCGCCTTTGGTGGAGGTTTTCCCGAAACTGGTTAGTGAGTTCCCACGAAACTGGTTAATGAGTTCCCAGGAAACTGGTTAATGAGTTCCCCCGCGGTTGGTTGATCTTTTCCCGACTGTTGCTTAATCTGATCCCCGCTGCTCCTGAGACTAAGGGCAGCTGCTTAATGTGCTCCCCACTGTTGGACAGTGGCTTCCCCGCCGTTGGTTGATGCTTTCCCCGCCTTTGGTTGATGTTTTCCCGAAACTGGTTAATGAGTTCCCACGAAACTGGTTAATGAGTTCCCCCGCGGTTTCCTGATCTTTTCCCGGCTGTTGCTTAATCTGATCCCCGCTGCTCCTGATACTAAGGGCAGCTGCTTAATGTGCTCCCCCCTGTTGGACAGTGGCTTCCCCGCCGTTGGTTGATGTTTTCCCCGCCTTTGGTGGAAGTTTTCCCGAAACTGGTTAATGAGTTCCCACGAAACTGGTTAATGAGTTCCCACGAAACTGGTTAATGAGTTCCCCCGCGGTTGGTTGATCTTTTCCCGGCTGTTGCTTAATCTGATCCCCGCTGCTCCTGATACTAAGGGCAGCTGCTTAATGTGCTCCCCCCTGTTGGACAATGGCTTCCACGCCGTTGTTTGATGTTTTCCCCGCCTTTGGTGGACGTTTTCCCGAAACTGGTTAATGAGTTCCCACGAGTCTGGTTAATGAGTTCCCCCGCGGTTGGCTGATCTTTTCCCGGCTGTTGCTTAATCTGTTCCCCGCTGCTCCTGAGACCAAGGGCAGCTGCTTAATGTGCTCCCCACTGTTGGACAATGCCTTCCCCGCCGCTGGTTCATGTTTTCCCCGCCTTTGCTGGACGTTTTCCCGAAACTGGTTAATGAGTTCCCACGAAACTGGTTAATGAGTTCCCACGAAACTGGTTAATGAGTTCCCCCGCGGTTGGCTGATCTTTTCCCGGCTGTTGCTTAATCTGATCCCCGCTGCTCCTGATACTAAGGGCAGCTGCTTAATGTGCTCCCCACTGTTGGACAATGGCTTCCCCGCCGTTGGTTGATGCTTTCCCCGCCTTTGGTGGATGTTTTCCCGAAACTGGTTAATGAGTTCCCACGAAACTGGTTAATGAGTTCCCACGAAACTGGTTAATGAGTTCCCCCGCGGTTGGCTGTTCTTTTCACGGCTGTTGCTTCACCTGATCCCCGCTGCTCCTGATACTAAGGGCAGCTGCTTAATGTGCTCCCGTCTGTTGGACAATGGCTTCCCCGCCGTCGGTTGATGTTTTCCCCGCCTTTGGTGGAAGTTTTCCCGAAACTGGTTAATGAGTTCCCACGAAACTGGTTAATGAGTTCCCACGAAACTGGTTAATGAGTTCCCCCGCGGTTGGCTGATCTTTTCCCGGCTGTTGCTTAATCTGATCCCCGCTGCTCCTGATACTAAGGGCAGCTGCTTAATGTGCTCCCCACTGTTGGACAATGGCTTCCCCGCCGTTGGTTGATGCTCTCCCCGCCTTTGGTGGATGTTTTCCCGAAACTGGTTAATGAGTTCCCACGAAACTGGTTAATGAGTTCCCACGAAACTGGTTAATGAGTTCCCCCGCGGTTGGTTGATCTTTTCCCGGCTGTTGCTTAATCTGATCCCCGCTGCTCCTGATACTAAGGGCAGCTGCTTAATGTGCTCCCCCTGCTGGACAATGCCTTCCCCGCCGCTGGTTCATGTTTTCCCCGCCTTTGCTGGACGTTCCCCCGAAACTGGTTAATGAGTTCCCACGAAGCTGTTTTCCCCGCTGCTGGTTCATTTGTACCCCTCTGCTCCTGATACTAAGGGCAGCTGCTTAATGTACTTCCCCCTGTTGGACAATGGCTTCCCCGCCGTTGTTTGATGTTTTCCCCGCCTTTGGTTCATGTTTTCCCGAAACTGGTTAATGAGTTCCCACGAAACTGGTTAATGAGTTCCCACGAAGTTGTTTTCCCCGCTGCTGGTTCATTTGTACCCCGCTGCTCCTGATACTAAGGGCAGCTGCTTAATGTGCTCCCCCCTGTTGGACAATCGCTTCCCCGCCGTTGGTGCATGTTTTCCCCGCCTTTGGTGGAGGTTTTCCCGAAACTGGTTAATGAGTTCCCACGAAACTGGTTAATGAGTTCCCCCGCGGTTGGCTGATCTTTTCCCGGCTGTTGCTTAATCTGATCCCCGCTGCTCCTGATACTAAGGGCAGCTGCTTAATGTGCTCCCCCCGGTTGGACAATGGCTTCCCCGCCGTTAGTTCATGCTTTCCCCGCCTTTGGTGGATGTTTTCCCGAAACTGGTTAATGAGTTCCCACGAAACTGGTTAATGAGTTCCCCCGCGGTTGGCTGATCTTTTCCCGGCTGTTGCTTAATCTGATCCCCGCTGCTCCTGATACTTAGGGCAGCTGCTTAATGTGCTCCCCGCTGTTGGACAATGGCTTCCCCGCCGTTGGTTGATGTTTTCCCCGCGTTTGGTGGACGTTTTCCCGAAACTGGTTAATGAGTTCCCCCGAAACTTGTTAATGAGTTCCCACGAAGCTGTTTTCCCCGCTGCTGATTCATTTGTACCCCGCTGCTCCTGATACTAAGGGCAGCTGCTTAATGTGCTCCCCCCTGTTGGACAATGGCTTCCCCGCCGTTGGTTGATGTTTTCCCCGCCTTTGGTGGACGTTTTCCCGAAACTGGTTAATGAGTTCCCCCGAAACTGGTTAATGAGTTCCCACGAAGCTGTTTTCCCCGCTGCTGGTTCATTTGTACCCCGCTGCTCCTGATACTAAGGGCAGCTGCTTAATGTGCTCCCCCCTGTTGGACAAAGGCTTCCCCGCCGTTGGTGCATGTTTTCCCCGCCTTTGGTGGAAGTTTTCCCGAAACTGGTTAATGAGTTCCCACGAAACTGGTTAATGAGTTCCCCCGCGGTTGGCTGTTCTTTTCCCGGCTGTTGCTTAATCTGATCCCCGCTGCTCCTGATACTAAGGGCAGCTGCTTAATGTGCTCCCCCCTGTTGGACAATGGCTTCCCCGCCGTTGGTTGATGTTTTCCCCGCCTTTGGTGGACGTTTTCCCGAAACTGGTTAATGAGTTCCCCCGAAACTGGTTAATGAGTTCCCACGAAGCTGTTTTCCCCGCTGCTGGTTCATTTGTACCCCGCTGCTCCTGATACTAAGGGCAGCTGCTTAATGTGCTCCCCCCTGTTGGACAAAGGCTTCCCCGCCGTTGGTGCATGTTTTCCCCGCCTTTGGTGGAAGTTTTCCCGAAACTGGTTAATGAGTTCCCACGAAACTGGTTAATGAGTTCCCCCGCGGTTGGCTGTTCTTTTCCCGGCTGTTGCTTAATCTGATCCCCGCTGCTCCTGATACTAAGGGCAGCTGCTTAATGTGCTCCCCCCTGTTGGACAATGGCCTCCCCGCCGTTGGTTCATGTTTTCCCCGCCTTTGGTGGACGTTTTCCCGAAACTGGTTAATGAGTTCCCACGAAACTGGTTAATGAGTTCCCACGAAACTGGTTAATGAGTTCCCCCGCGGTTGGCTGATCTTTTCCCGGCTGTTGCTTAATCTGATCCCCGCTGCTCCTGATACTAAGGGCAGCTGCTTAATGTGCTCCCCACTGTTGGACAATGGCTTCCCGGCCGTTGGTTGATGCTTTCCCCGCCTTTGGTGGAAGTTTTCCCGAAACTGGTTAATGAGTTCCCCCGAAACTGGTTAATGAGTTCCCACGAAACTGGTTAATGAGTTCCCACGAAGTTGTTTTCCCCGCTGCTGGTTCATTTGTACCCCGCTGCTCCTGATACTAAGGGCAGCTGCTTAATGTGCTCCCCCCGGTTGGACAATGGCTTCCCCGCCGTTGGTTCATGCTTTCCCCGCCTTTGGTGGAGGTTTTCCCGAAACTGGTTAGTGAGTTCCCACGAAACTGGTTAATGAGTTCCCAGGAAACTGGTTAATGAGTTCCCCCGCGGTTGGTTGATCTTTTCCCGGCTGTTGCTTAATCTGATCCCCGCTGCTCCTGAGACTAAGGGCAGCTGCTTAATGTGCTCCCCACTGTTGGACAGTGGCTTCCCCGCCGTTGGTTGATGCTTTCCCCGCCTTTGGTTGATGTTTTCCCGAAACTGGTTAATGAGTTCCCACGAAACTGGTTAATGAGTTCCCCCGCGGTTTCCTGATCTTTTCCCGGCTGTTGCTTAATCTGATCCCCGCTGCTCCTGATACTAAGGGCAGCTGCTTAATGTGCTCCCCCCTGTTGGACAGTGGCTTCCCCGCCGTTGGTTGATGTTTTCCCCGCCTTTGGTGGAAGTTTTCCCGAAACTGGTTAATGAGTTCCCACGAAACTGGTTAATGAGTTCCCACGAAACTGGTTAATGAGTTCCCCCGCGGTTGGTTGATCTTTTCCCGGCTGTTGCTTAATCTGATCCCCGCTGCCCCTGATACTAAGGGCAGCTGCTTAATGTGCTCCCCCCTGTTGGACAATGGCTTCCCCGCCGTTGTTTGATGTTTTCCCCGCCGTTGGTGGACGTTTTCCCGAAACTGGTTAATGAGTTCCCACGAATCTGGTTAATGAGTTCCCCCGCGGTTGGCTGATCTTTTCCCGGCTGTTGCTTAATCTGTTCCCCGCTGCTCCTGAGACCAAGGGCAGCTGCTTAATGTGCTCCCCACTGTTGGACAATGCCTTCCCCGCCGCTGGTTCATGTTTTCCCCGCCTTTGCTGGACGTTTTCCCGAAACTGGTTAATGAGTTCCCACGAAACTGGTTAATGAGTTCCCACGAAACTGGTTAATGAGTTCCCCCGCGGTTGGCTGATCTTTTCCCGGCTGTTGCTTAATCTGATCCCCGCTGCTCCTGATACTAAGGGCAGCTGCTTAATGTGCTCCCCACTGTTGGACAATGGCTTCCCGGCCGTTGGTTGATGCTTTCCCCGCCTTTGGTGGAAGTTTTCCCGAAACTGGTTAATGAGTTCCCCCGAAACCGGTTAATGAGTTCCCACGAAACTGGTTAATGAGTTCCCCCGCGGTTGGCTGTTCTTTTCACGGCTGTTGCTTCACCTGATCCCCGCTGCTCCTGATACGAAGGGCAGCTGCTTAATGTGCTCCCGTCTGTTGGACAATGGCTTCCCCGCCGTCGGTTGATGTTTTCCCCGCCTTTGGTGGAAGTTTTCCCGAAACTGGTTAATGAGTTACCACGAAACTGGTTAATGAGTTCCCACGAAACTGGTTAATGAGTTCCCCCGCGGTTGGCTGATCTTTTCCCGGCTGTTGCTTAATCTGATCCCCGCTGCTCCTGATACCAAGGGCAGCTGCTTAATGTGCTCCCCACTGTTGGACAATGGCTTCCCCGCCGTTGGTTGATGCTTTCCCCGCCTTTGGTGGATGTTTTCCCGAAACTGGTTAATGAGTTCCCACGAAACTGGTTAATGAGTTCCCACGAAACTGGTTAATGAGTTCCCCCGCGGTTGGTTGATCTTTTCCCGGCTGTTGCTTAATCTGATCCCCGCTGCTCCTGATACTAAGGGCAGCTGCTTAATGTGCTCCCCCCTGTTGGACAATGCCTTCCCCGCCGCTGGTTCATGTTTTCCCCGCCTTTGCTGGACGTTCCCCCGAAACTGGTTAATGAGTTCCCACGAAGCTGTTTTCCCCGCTGCTGGTTCATTTGTACCCCTCTGCTCCTGATACTAAGGGCAGCTGCTTAATGTACTTCCCCCTGTTGGACAATGGCTTCCCCGCCGTTGTTTGATGTTTTCCCCGCCTTTGGTTCATGTTTTCCCGAAACTGGTTAATGAGTTCCACCGAAACTGGTTAATGAGTTCCCACGAAACTGGTTAATGAGTTCCCACGAAGTTGTTTTCCCCGCTGCTGGTTCATTTGTACCCCGCTGCTCCTGATACTAAGGGCAGCTGCTTAATGTGCTCCCCCCGGTTGGACAATGGCTTCCCCGCCGTTAGTTCATGCTTTCCCCGCCTTTGGTGGAGGTTTCCCCGAAACTGGTTAATGAGTTCCCACGAAACTGGTTAATGAGTTCCCCCGCGGTTGGCTGATCTTTTCCCGGCTGTTGCTTAATCTGATCCCCGCTGCTCCTGATACTTAGGGCAGCTGCTTCATGTGCTCCCCCCTGTTGGACAATGGCTTCCCCGCCGTTGGTTGATGTTTTCCCCGCGTTTGGTGGACGTTTTCCCGAAACTGGTTAATGAGTTCCCCCGAAACTTGTTAATGAGTTCCCACGAAGCTGTTTTCCCCGCTGCTGGTTCATTTGTACCCCGCTGCTCCTGATACTAAGGGCAGCTGCTTAATGTGCTCCCCCCTGTTGGACAATGGCTTCCCCGCCGTTGGTTGATGTTTTCCCCGCCTTTGGTGGACGTTTTCCCGAAACTGGTTAATGAGTTCCCCCGAAACTGGTTAATGAGTTCCCACGAAGCTGTTTTCCCCGCTGCTGGTTCATTTGTACCCCGCTGCTCCTGATACTAAGGGCAGCTGCTTAATGTGCTCCCCCCTGTTGGACAAAGGCTTCCCCGCCGTTGGTGCATGTTTTCCCCGCCTTTGGTGGAAGTTTTCCCGAAACTGGTTAATGAGTTCCCACGAAACTGGTTAATGAGTTCCCCCGCGGTTGGCTGTTCTTTTCCCGGCTGTTGCTTAATCTGATCCCCGCTGCTCCTGATACTAAGGGCAGCTGCTTAATGTGCTCCCCCCTGTTGGACAATGGCCTCCCCGCCGTTGGTTCATGTTTTCCCCGCCTTTGGTGGACGTTTTCCCGAAACTGGTTAATGAGTTCCCACGAAACTGGTTAATGAGTTCCCACGAAACTGGTTAATGAGTTCCCCCGCGGGTGGCTGATCTTTTCCCGGCTGTTGCTTAATCTGATCCCCGCTGCTCCTGATACTAAGGGCAGCTGCTTAATGTGCTCCCCACTGTTGGACAATGGCTTCCCGGCCGCTGGTTGATGCTTTCCCCGCCTTTAGAAAGAAACATAGAACATAGAAACCCTACAGTGCAGAAGGAGGCCATTCGGCCCATCGAGTTTGCACCGACCACAATCCCACCCAGGCCCTACCTATCCCCACATATTTACCCGCTAATCCCTCTAACCTACGCATCCCAGGACTCTAAGGGGCAATTTTTAACCTGGCCAATCAACCTAACCCGCACATCTTTGGACTGTGGGAGGAAACCGGAGCACCCGGAGGAAACCCACGCAGACACGAGGAGAATGTGCAAACTCCACACAGACAGTGACCCGAGCCGGGAATCGAACCCGGGACCCTGGAGCTGTGAAGCAGCAGTGCTAACCACTGTGCTACCGTGCCGGACAATGGCTTCCCCGCCGTTGGTTGATGTTTTCCCCGCCTTTGGTGGACGTTTTCCCGAAACTGGTTAATGAGTTCCCCCGAAACTGGTTAATGAGTTCCCACGAAGCTGTTTTCCCCGCTGCTGGTTCATTTGTACCCCGCTGCTCCTGATACTAAGGGCAGCTGCTTAATGTGCTCCCCCCTGTTGGACAATGGCTTCCCCGCCGTTGGTTGATGTTTTCCCCGCCTTTGGTGGACGTTTTCCCGAAACTGGTTAATGAGTTCCCCCGAAACTGGTTAATGAGTTCCCACGAAGCTGTTTTCCCCGCTGCTGGTTCATTTGTACCCCGCTGCTCCTGATACTAAGGGCAGCTGCTTAATGTGCTCCCCACTGTTGGACAATGGCTTCCCCGCCGTTGGTTGATGCTTTCCCCGCCTTTGGTGGACGTTTTCCCGAAACTGGTTAATGAGTTCCCCCGAAACTGGTTAATGAGTTCCCACGAAGCTGTTTTCCCCGCTGCTGGTTCATTTGTACCCCGCTGCTCCTGATACTAAGGGCAGCTGCTTAATGTGCTCCCCCCTGTTGGACAAAGGCTTCCCCGCCGTTGGTGCATGTTTTCCCCGCCTTTGGTGGAAGTTTTCCCGATTCTGGTTAATGAGTTCCCACGAAACTGGTTAATGAGTTCCCCCGCGGTTGGCTGTTCTTTTCCCGGCTGTTGCTTAATCTGATCCCCGCTGCTCCTGATACTAAGGGCAGCTGCTTAATGTGCTCCCCCCTGTTGGACAATGGCCTCCCCGCCGTTGGTTCATGTTTTCCCCGCCTTTGATGGACGTTTTCCCGAAACTGGTTAATGAGTTCCCACGAAACTGGTTAATGAGTTCCCACGAAACTGGTTAATGAGTTCCCCCGCGGTTGGCTGATCTTTTCCCGGCTGTTGCTTAATCTGATCCCCGCTGCTCCTGATACTAAGGGCAGCTGCTTAATGTGCTCCCCACTGTTGGACAATGGCTTCCCGGCCGTTGGTTGATGCTTTCCCCGCCTTTGGTGGAAGTTTTCCCGAAACTGGTTAATGAGTTCCCCCGAAACTGGTTAATGAGTTCCCACGAAACTGGTTAATGAGTTCCCACGAAGTTGTTTTCCCCGCTGCTGGTTCATTTGTACCCCGCTGCTCCTGATACTAAGGGCAGCTGCTTAATGTGCTCCCCCCGGTTGGACAATGGCTTCCCCGCCGTTGGTTCATGCTTTCCCCGCCTTTATTGGAGGTTTTCCCGAAACTGGTTAGTGAGTTCCCACGAAACTGGTTAATGAGTTCCCAGGAAACTGGTTAATGAGTTCCCAGGAAACTGGTTAATGAGTTCCCCCGCGGTTGGCTGATCTTTTCCCGGCTGTTGCTTAATCTGATCCCCGCTGCTCCTGATACTAAGGGCAGCTGCTTAATGTGCTCCCCCCGGTTGGACAATGGCTTCCCCGCCGTTGGTTCATGTTTTCCCCGCCTTAGGTGGACGGTTTCCCGAAACTGGTTAATGAGTTCCCCCGAAACTGGTTAATGAGTTCCCAGGAAACTGGTTAATGAGTTCCCCCGCGGTTGGTTGATCTTTTCCCGGCTGTTGCTTAATCTGATCCCCGCTGCTCCTGATACTAAGGGCAGCTGCTTAATGTGCTCCCCCCTGTTGGACAATGGCTTCCCCGCCGTTGGTTGATGTTTTCCCCGCCTTTGGTGGACGTTTTCCCGAAACTGGTTAATGAGTTCCCCCGAAACTGGTTAATGAGTTCCCACGAAGCTGTTTTCCCCGCTGCTGGTTCATTTGTACCCCGCTGCTCCTGATACTAAGGGCAGCTGCTTAATGTGCTCCCCCCTGTTGGAGATTGGCTTCCCCGCCGTTGGTTGATGTTTTCCCCGCCTTTGGTGGACGTTTTCCCGAAACTGGTTAATGAGTTCCCCCGAAACTGGTTAATGAGTTCCCACGAAGCTGTTTTCCCCGCTGCTGGTTCATTTGTACCCCGCTGCTCCTGATACTAAGGGCAGCTGCTTAATGTGCTCCCCCCTGTTGGACAATGGCTTCCCCGCCGTTGGTTGATGTTTTCCCCGCCTTTGGTGGACGTTTTCCCGAAACTGGTTAATGAGTTCCCCCGAAACTGGTTAATGAGTTCCCACGAATCTGTTTTCCCCGCTGCTGGTTCATTTGTACCCCGCTGCTCCTGATACTAAGGGCAGCTGCTTAATGTGCTCCCCCTGTTGGACAAAGGCTTCCCCGCCGTTGGTGCATGTTTTCCCCGCCTTTGGTGGAAGTTTTCCCGAAACTGGTTAATGAGTTCCCACGAAACTGGTTAATGAGTTCCCCCGCGGTTGGCTGTTCTTTTCCCGGCTGTTGCTTAATCTGATCCCCGCTGCTCCTGATACTAAGGGCAGCTGCTTAATGTGCTCCCCCCTGTTGGACAATGGCCTCCCCGCCGTTGGTTCATGTTTTCCCCGCCTTTGGTGGACGTTTTCCCGAAACTGGTTAATGAGTTCCCACGAAACTGGTTAATGAGTTCCCACGAAACTGGTTAATGAGTTCCCCCGCGGTTGGCTGATCTTTTCCCGGCTGTTGCTTAATCTGTTCCCCGCTGCTCCTGATACTAAGGGCAGCTGCTTAATGTGCTCCCCACTGTTGGACAATGGCTTCCCGGCCGTTGGTTGATGCTTTCCCCGCCTTTGGTGGATGTTTTCCCGAAACTGGTTAATGAGTTCCCACGAAACTGGTTAATGAGTTCCCACGAAGTTGTTTTCCCCGCTGCTGGTTCATTTGTACCCCGCTGCTCCTGATACTAAGGGCAGCTGCTTAATGTGCTCCCCCCTGTTGGACAATGGCCTCCCCGCCGTTGGTTCATGTTTTCCCCGCCTTTGGTGGACGTTTTCCCGAAACTGGTTAATGAGTTCCCACGAAACTGGTTAATGAGTTCCCACGAAACTGGTTAATGAGTTCCCCCGCGGTTGGCTGATCTTTTCCCGGCTGTTGCTTAATCTGATCCCCGCTGCTCCTGATACTAAGGGCAGCTGCTTAATGTGCTCCCCACTGTTGGACAATGGCTTCCCGGCCGTTGGTTGATGCTTTCCCCGCCTTTGGTGGAAGTTTTCCCGAAACTGGTTAATGAGTTCCCCCGAAACTGGTTAATGAGTTCCCACGAAACTGGTTAATGAGTTCCCACGAAGTTGTTTTCCCCGCTGCTGGTTCATTTGTACCCCGCTGCTCCTGATACTAAGGGCAGCTGCTTAATGTGCTCCCCCCGGTTGGACAATGGCTTCCCCGCCGTTGGTTCATGCTTTCCCCGCCTTTGGTGGAGGTTTTCCCGAAACTGGTTAATGAGTTCCCACGAAACTGGTTAATGAGTTCCCAGGAAACTGGTTAATGAGTTCCCCCGCGGTTGGTTGATCTTTTCCCAGGCTGTTGCTTAATCTGATCCCCGCTGCTCCTGAGACTAAGGGCAGCTGCTTAATGTGCTCCCCACTGTTGGACAGTGGCTTCCCCGCCGTTGGTTGATGCTTTCCCCGCCTTTGGTTGATGTTTTCCCGAAACTGGTTAATGAGTTCCCACGAAACTGGTTAATGAGTTCCCCCGCGGTTTCCTGATCTTTTCCCGGCTGTTGCTTAATCTGATCCCCGCTGCTCCTGATACTAAGGGCAGCTGCTTAATGTGCTCCCCCCTGTTGGACAATGGCTTCCCCGCCGTTGTTTGATGTTTTCCCCGCCTTTGGTGGAAGTTTTCCCGAAACTGGTTAATGAGTTCCCAGGAAACTGGTTAATGAGTTCCCCCGCGGTTGGTTGATCTTTTCCCGGCTGTTGCTTAATCTGTTCCCCGCTGCTCCTGATACTAAGGGCAGCTGCTTAATGTGCTCCCCCCTGTTGGACAATGGCTTCCCCGCCGTTGGTTGATGCTTTCCCCGCCTTTGGGTGGAAGTTTTCCCGAAACTGGTTAATGAGTTCCCACGAAACTGGTTAATGAGTTCCCACGAAACTGGTTAATGAGTTCCCCCGCGGTTGGCTGATCTTTTCCCGGCTGTTCCTTAATCTGATCCCCGCTGCTCCTGATACGAAGGGCAGCTGCTTAATGTGCTCCCCCCTGTTGGACAATGCCTTCCCCGCCGCTGGTTCATGTTTTCCCCGCCTTTGCTGGACGTTTTCCCGAAACTGGTTAATGAGTTCCCACGAAACTGGTTAATGAGTTCCCCCGCGGTTGGCTGATCTTTTCCCGGCTGTTCCTTAATCTGATCCCCGCTGCTCCTGATACTAAGGGCAGCTGCTTAATGTGCTCCCCACTGTAGGACAATGGCTTCCCCGCCGTTGGTTGATGTTTTCCCCGCCTTTGGTTGAAGTTTTCCCGAAACTGGTTAATGAGTTCCCACGAAACTGGTTAATGAGTTCCCACGAAACTGGTTAATGAGTTCCCCCGCGGTTGGCTGATCTTTTCCCGGCTGTTCCTTAATCTGATCCCCGCTGCTCCTGATACTAAGGGCAGCTGCTTAATGTACTGCCCCCTGTTGGACAATGGCTTCCCCGCAGTTGGTTCACGTTTTCCCCGCCTTTGGTTCATGTTTTCCCGAAACTGGTTAATGAGTTCCCCCGAAACTGGTTAATGAGTTCCCACGAAGTTGTTTTCCCCGCTGCTGGTTCATTTGCACCCCGCTGCTCCTGATACTGAGGGCAGCTGCTTAATGTGCTCCCCCCTGTTGGACGAAGGCTTCCCCGCCGTTGGTTGATGCTTTCCCCGCCTCTGGTTGATGTTTTCCCGAAACTGGTTAATGAGTTCCCCCGAAACTGGTTAATGAGTTCCCACGAAGCTGTTTTCCGCGCTGCTGGTTCATTTGTACCCCGCTGCTCCTGATACTAAGGGCAGCTGCTTAATGTGCTCCCGCCTGTTGGACAATGGCTTCCCCGCCGCTGGTTGATGTTTTCCCCGCCTTTGGTGGAAGGTTTCCCGAAACTGGTTAATGAGTTCCCCCGAAACTGGTTAATGAGTTCCCACGAAACTGGTTAATGAGTTCCCCCGCGGTTGGTTGATCTTTTCCCGGCTGTTGCTTAATCTGATCCCCGCCGCTCCTGATACTAAGGGCAGCTGCTTAATGTGCTCCCCCCTGTTGGACAATGGCTTCCCCGCCGTTGGTGCATGTTTTCCCCGCCTTTGGTGGACGTTTTCCCGAAACTGGTTAATGAGTTCCCACGAAACTGGTTAATGAGTTCCCACGAAGCTGTTTTCCCCGCTGCTGGTTCATTTGTACCCCGCTGCTCCTGATACTAAGGGCAGCTGCTTAATGTGCTCCCCACTGTTGGACAATGGCTTCCACGCCGTTGGTTGATGCTTTCCCCGCCTTTGGTGGACGTTTTCCCGAAACTGGTTAATGAGTTCCCACGAAACTGGTTAATGAGTTCCCACGAAGTTGTTTTCCCCGCTGCTGGTTCATTTGTACCCCGCTGCTCCTGATACTAAGGGCAGCTGCTTAATGTGCTCCCCCCTGTTGGACAAAGGCTTCCCCGCCGTTGGTTGATGCTTTCCCCGCCTCTGGTTGAAGTTTTCCCGAAACTGGTTAATGAGTTCCCACGAAACTGGTTAATGAGTTCCCACGAAACTGGTTAATGAGTTCCCCCGCGGTTCGCTGTTCTTTTCACGGCTGTTGCTTCATCTGATCCCCGCTGCTCCTGATACTAAGGGCAGCTGCTTAATGAGCTCCCCCCTGTTGGACAATGGCTTCCCCGCCGTTGGTTCATGTTTTCCCCGCCTTTGGTGGAATTTCTCCCGAAACTGGTTAATGAGTTGCCACGAAACTGGTTAATGAGTTCTCCCGAAACTGGTTAATGAGTTCCCCCGCGGTTGGCTGATCTTGTCCCGGCTGTTGCTCAATCTGTTCCCCGCTGCTCCTGATACTAAGGGCAGCTGCTTAATGTACTCCCCCCTTTTGGACAATGGATTCCCCGCCGTTGGTTCATGTTTTCTGCGCCTTTGGTTGAAGCTTTCCCGAAACTGGTTAATGAGTTCCCACGAAACTGGTTAATGAGTTCCCCCGAATTTGGTTAATGAGTTCCCCCGCAGTTGGTTGATCTTTTCCCGGCTGTTGCTTAATCTGATCCCCTCTGCTCCTGATACTAAGGGCAGCTGCTTAATGTGCTCCCCCCTTTTGGACAATGGCTTCCCCGCCGTTGGTTGATGTTTTCCCCGCCTTTGGTGGAAGTTTTCCAGAAACTGCTTAATGAGTTCCCACGAAACTGGTTAATGAGTTCCCCCGCGTTTGGCTGATCTTTTCCCGGCTGTTGCTTAATCTGTTCACCGCTGCTCCTGATACTAAGGGCAGCTGCTTAATGTACTCCCCCCTGTTGGACAATGGCTTCCCCGCCGTTGATTCATGTTTTCCCCGCCTTTGGTTGAGGTTTTCCCGAAACTGGTTAATGAGTTCCCCCGAAACTGGTTAATGAGTTCCCACGAAACTGGTTAATGAGTTCCCCCGCAGCTGGTTGATCTTTTCCCGGCTGTTGCTTCATCTGATCCCCGCTGCTCCTGATCCTAAGGGCAGCTGCTTAATGTGCTCCCCCGTGTTGGACAATGGCTTGCCGCCGTTGGTTCATGTTTTCCCCGCCTTTGGTTGAGGTTTTCCCGAAACTGGTTAATGAGTTCCCCCGAAACTGGTTAATGAGTTCCCACGAAACTGGTTAATGAGTTCCCCCGCAGTTGGTTGATCTTTTCCCGGCTGTTGCTTAATCTGATCCCCGCTGCTCCTGATACTAAGGGCAGCTGCTGAATGTGCTCCCGTCTGTTGGACAATGGCTTCCCCGCCGTTGGTTCATGTTTTCCCCGCGTTTGGTGGAAGTTTTCCCGAAACTGCTTAATGAGTTCCCACGAAACTGGTTAATGAGTTCCCACGAAACTGATTAATGAGTGCCCCCTCGGTTGGTTGATCTTTTCCCGGCTGTTGCTTAATCTGATCCCCGCTGCTCCTGATACTAAGGGCAGCTGCTTAATGTGCTCCCCCCCTGTTGGACAATGGCTTCCCCGCCGTTGGTTGATGTTTTCCCCGCCTTTGGTGTACGTTTTCCCGAAACTGGTCAATGAGTTCCCCCGAAACTGGTTAATGAGTTCCCACGAAACTGGTTTTTGAGTTCCCCCGCAGTTGATTGATCTTTTCCCGGCTGTTGCTTAATCTGATCCCCGCTGCTCCTGATACTAAGGGCAGCTGCTTAATGTGTTCCCCCCCTGTAGGACAATGGCTTCCCCGCCGTTGGTTGATGTTTTCCCCGCCTTTGGTGTAAGTTTTCCCGAAACTGGTTGATGAGTTCCCCCGAAACTGGTTAATGAGTTCCCACGAAACCGGTTAATGAGTTCCCCCGCAGTTGGTTGATCTTTTCCCGGCTGTTGCTTAATCTGATCCCCGCTGCTCCTGATACTAAGGGCAGCTGCTTAATGTGCTCCCGTCTGTTCGACAATGGCTTCCCCGCCGTTGGTTGATGTTTTCCCCGCCTTTGGTGGAATTTTTCCCGAAACTGGTTCATGAGTTCCCACGAAACTGGTTAATCAGTTCCCACGAAAATGGTTAATGAATTCCCCCGCGGTTGGTTGATCTTTTCCCGGCTGTTGCTTAATTTGATCCCCGCTGCTCCTGATACTAAGGGCAGCTGCTTAATGTGCTCCCCACTGTTGGACAATGGCTTCCCCGCCGTTGGTTGATATTTTCCCCGCCTTTGGTGGAGGTTTTCCCGAAACTGGTTGATGAGTTCCCCCGAAACTGGTTAATGAGTTCCCACGAAACTGGTTAATGAGTTCCCCCGCAGTTGGTTGATCTTTTCCCGGCTGTTGCTTAATCTGATCCCCGCTGCTCCTGATACTAAGGGCAGCTGCTTAATGTGCTCCCCCCTGTTGGAAAATGGCTTCCCCGCCGTTGGTTCATGTTTTCCCCGCCTTTGGTTGTGGTTGTCCCGAAACTGGTTAATGAGATCCCCCGAAACTGGTTAATGAGTTCCCACGAAACTGTTTAATGAGTTCCCCCGCAGTTGGTTGATCTTTTCCCGGCTGTTGCTTAATCTGTTCCCCGCTGCTCCTGATACTAAGGGCAGCTGCTTCATGAGCTCCCCCCTGTTGGAAAATGGCTTCCCCGCCGTTGGTTCATGTTTTCCCCGCCTTTGGTTGAGGTTTTCCCGAAACTGGTTAATGAGTTCCCCCGAAACTGGTTAATGAGTTCCCACGAAACTGGTTAATGAGTTCCCCGCAGTTGGTTGATCTTTTCCCGGCTGTTGCTTAATCTGATCCCCGCTGCTCCTGATACTAAGGGCAGCTTCTTAATGTGCTCCCCACTGTTGGACAATGGCTTCCCCGCCGTTGGTTCATGTTTTCCCCGCCTTTGGTTGAGGTTTTCCCGAAACTGGTTAATGAGTTCCCCCGAAACTGGTTAATGAGTTCCCACGAAACTGGTTAATGAGTTCCCCCGCAGTTGGTTGATCTTTTCCCGGCTGTTGCTCAATCTGATCCCCTCTGCTCCTGATAGGAAGGGCAGCTGCTTAATGTGCTCCCCCCTGTTGGACAATGGCTTCCCCGCCGTTGGTTGATGTTTTCCCCGCCTTTGGTGGAAGTTTTCCCGAAACTGGTTAATGAGTTCCCACGAAACTGGTTAATGAGTTCCCACGAAACTGGTTAATGAGTTCCCCCGCGGTTGGTTGATCTTTTCCCGGCTGTTGCTTAATCTGATCCCCGCTGCTCCTGATACTAAGGACAGCTGCTTAATGTGCTCCCCCCTGTTGGACAACGGCTTCCCCGCCGTTGGTTGATGTTTTCCCCGCCTTTGGTGGAAGTTTTCCCGAAACTGGTTCATGAGTTCCCGCGAAACTGGTTAATGAGTTCCCACGAAACTGGTTAATGAGTTCCCCCGCAGTTGGTTGATCTTTTCCCGGCTGTTGCTTAATCTGATCCCCGCTGCTCCTGATACGAAGGGCAGCTGCTTAATGTGCTCCCCCCTGTTGGACAATGGCTTCCCCGCCGTTGGTTCATGTTTTCCCCGCGTTTGGTGGAAATTCTCCCGAAACTGGTTAATGAGTTCCCACGAAACTGGTTAATGAGTTCCCCCGAAACTGGTTAATGAGTTCCCCCGCGGTTGGCTGATCTTTTCCCGGCTGTTGCTTAATCTGTTCCCCGCTGCTCCTGATACTAAGGGCAGCTGCTTAATGTACTCCCCCCTGTTGGACAATGGCTTCCCCGCCGTTGATTCATGTTTTCTCCGCCTTTGGTTGAAGCTTTCCCGAAACTGGTTAATGAGTTCCCACGAAACTGGTTAATGAGTTCCCCCGAAGTTGGTTAATAAGTTACCCCGCAGTTGGTTGATCTTTTCCCGGCTGTTGCTTAATCTGATCCCCTCTGCTCCTGATACTAAGGGCAGCTGCTTAATGTGCTCCCCCCTTTTGGACAATGGCTTCCCCGCCGTTGGTTGATGTTTTCCCCGCCATTGGTGGAAGTTTTCCCGAAACTGCTTAATGAGTTCCCACGAAACTGGTTAATGAGTTCCCCCGCGGTTGGCTGATCTTTTCCCGGCTGTTGCTTAATCTGATCCCCGCTGCTCCTGATACTAAGGGCAGCTGCTTAATGTGCTCCCCACTGTTGGACAATGGCTTCCCGGCCGTTGGTTGATGCTTTCCCCGCCTTTGGTGGAAGTTTTCCCGAAACTGGTTAATGAGTTCCCCCGAAACTGGTTAATGAGTTCCCACGAAACTGGTTAATGAGTTCCCACGAAGTTGTTTTCCCCGCTGCTGGTTCATTTGTACCCCGCTGCTCCTGATACTAAGGGCAGCTGCTTAATGTGCTCCCCCCGGTTGGACAATGGCTTCCCCGCCGTTGGTTCATGCTTTCCCCGCCTTTGGTGGAGGTTTTCCCGAAACTGGTTAATGAGTTCCCCCGAAACTGGTTAATGAGTTCCCACGAAACTGGTTAATGAGTTCCCCGCAGTTGGTTGATCTTTTCCCGGCTGTTGCTTAATCTGATCCCCGCTGCTCCTGATACTAAGGGCAGCTTCTTAATGTGCTCCCCACTGTTGGACAATGGCTTCCCCGCCGTTGGTTCATGTTTTCCCCGCCTTTGGTTGAGGTTTTCCCGAAACTGGTTAATGAGTTCCCCCGAAACTGGTTAATGAGTTCCCACGAAACTGGTTAATGAGTTCCCCCGCAGTTGGTTGATCTTTTCCCGGCTGTTGCTCAATCTGATCCCCTCTGCTCCTGATAGGAAGGGCAGCTGCTTAATGTGCTCCCCCCTGTTGGACAATGGCTTCCCCGCCGTTGGTTGATGTTTTCCCCGCCTTTGGTGGAAGTTTTCCCGAAACTGGTTAATGAGTTCCCACGAAACTGGTTAATGAGTTCCCACGAAACTGGTTAATGAGTTCCCCCGCGGTTGGTTGATCTTTTCCCGGCTGTTGCTTAATCTGATCCCCGCTGCTCCTGATACTAAGGACAGCTGCTTAATGTGCTCCCCCCTGTTGGACAACGGCTTCCCCGCCGTTGGTTGATGTTTTCCCCGCCTTTGGTGGAAGTTTTCCCGAAACTGGTTCATGAGTTCCCGCGAAACTGGTTAATGAGTTCCCACGAAACTGGTTAATGAGTTCCCCCGCAGTTGGTTGATCTTTTCCCGGATGTTGCTTAATCTGATCCCCGCTGCTCCTGATACGAAGGGCAGCTGCTTAATGTGCTCCCCCCTGTTGGACAATGGCTTCCCCGCCGTTGGTTCATGTTTTCCCCGCGTTTGGTGGAAATTCTCCCGAAACTGGTTAATGAGTTCCCACGAAACTGGTTAATGAGTTCCCCCGAAACTGGTTAATGAGTTCCCCCGCGGTTGGCTGATCTTTTCCCGGCTGTTGCTTAATCTGTTCCCCGCTGCTCCTGATACTAAGGGCAGCTGCTTAATGTACTCCCCCCTGTTGGACAATGGCTTCCCCGCCGTTGATTCATGTTTTCTCCGCCTTTGGTTGAAGCTTTCCCGAAACTGGTTAATGAGTTCCCACGAAACTGGTTAATGAGTTCCCCCGAAGTTGGTTAATAAGTTACCCCGCAGTTGGTTGATCTTTTCCCGGCTGTTGCTTAATCTGATCCCCTCTGCTCCTGATACTAAGGGCAGCTGCTTAATGTGCTCCCCCCTTTTGGACAATGGCTTCCCCGCCGTTGGTTGATGTTTTCCCCGCCATTGGTGGAAGTTTTCCCGAAACTGCTTAATGAGTTCCCACGAAACTGGTTAATGAGTTCCCCCGCGGTTGGCTGATCTTTTCCCGGCTGTTGCTTAATCTGATCCCCGCTGCTCCTGATACTAAGGGCAGCTGCTTAATGTTCTCCCCACTGTTGGACAATGGCTTCCCGGCCGTTGGTTGATGCTTTCCCCGCCTTTGGTGGAAGTTTTCCCGAAACTGGTTAATGAGTTCCCCCGAAACTGGTTAATGAGTTCCCACGAAACTGGTTAATGAGTTCCCACGAAGTTGTTTTCCCCGCTGCTGGTTCATTTGTACCCCGCTGCTCCTGATACTAAGGGCAGCTGCTTAATGTGCTCCCCCCGGTTGGACAATGGCTTCCCCGCCGTTGGTTCATGCTTTCCCCGCCTTTGGTGGAGGTTTTCCCGAAACTGGTTAGTGAGTTCCCACGAAACTGGTTAATGAGTTCCCAGGAAACTGGTTAATGAGTTCCCAGGAAACTGGTTAATGAGTTCCCCCGCGGTTGGTTGATCTTTTCCCGGCTGTTGCTTAATCTGATCCCCGCTGCTCCTGATACTAAGGGCAGCTGCTTAATGTGCTCCCCCCTGTTGGACAATGGCTTCCCCGCCGTTGGTTGATGTTTTCCCCGCCTTTGGTGGACGTTTTCCCGAAACTGGTTAATGAGTTCCCCCGAAACTGGTTAATGAGTTCCCACGAAGCTGTTTTCCCCGCTGCTGGTTCATTTGTACCCCGCTGCTCCTGATACTAAGGGCAGCTGCTTAATGTGCTCCCCCCTGTTGGACAAAGGCTTCCCCGCCGTTGGTGCATGTTTTCCCCGCCTTTGGTGGAAGTTTTCCCGAAACTGGTTAATGAGTTCCCACGAAACTGGTTAATGAGTTCCCCCGCGGTTGGCTGTTCTTTTCCCGGCTGTTGCTTAATCTGATCCCCGCTGCTCCTGATACTAAGGGCAGCTGCTTAATGTGCTCCCCCCTGTTGGACAATGGCCTCCCCGCCGTTGGTTCATGTTTTCCCCGCCTTTGGTGGACGTTTTCCCGAAACTGGTTAATGAGTTCCCACGAAACTGGTTAATGAGTTCCCACGAAACTGGTTAATGAGTTCCCCCGCGGTTGGCTGATCTTTTCCCGGCTGTTGCTTAATCTGATCCCCGCTGCTCCTGATACTAAGGGCAGCTGCTTAATGTGCTCCCCACTGTTGGACAATGGCTTCCCGGCCGTTGGTTGATGCTTTCCCCGCCTTTGGTGGAAGTTTTCCCGAAACTGGTTAATGAGTTCCCCCGAAACTGGTTAATGAGTTCCCACGAAACTGGTTAATGAGTTCCCACGAAGTTGTTTTCCCCGCTGCTGGTTCATTTGTACCCCGCTGCTCCTGATGCTAAGGGCAGCTGCTTAATGTGCTCCCCCCGGTTGGACAATGGCTTCCCCGCCGTTGGTTCATGCTTTCCCCGCCTTTGGTGGAGGTTTTCCCGAAACTGGTTAGTGAGTTCCCACGAAACTGGTTAATGAGTTCCCAGGAAACTGGTTAATGAGTTCCCCCGCGGTTGGTTGATCTTTTCCCGACTGTTGCTTAATCTGATCCCCGCTGCTCCTGAGACTAAGGGCAGCTGCTTAATGTGCTCCCCACTGTTGGACAGTGGCTTCCCCGCCGTTGGTTGATGCTTTCCCCGCCTTTGGTTGATGTTTTCCCGAAACTGGTTAATGAGTTCCCACGAAACTGGTTAATGAGTTCCCCCGCGGTTTCCTGATCTTTTCCCGGCTGTTGCTTAATCTGATCCCCGCTGCTCCTGATACTAAGGGCAGCTGCTTAATGTGCTCCCCCCTGTTGGACAGTGGCTTCCCCGCCGTTGGTTGATGTTTTCCCCGCCTTTGGTGGAAGTTTTCCCGAAACTGGTTAATGAGTTCCCACGAAACTGGTTAATGAGTTCCCACGAAACTGGTTAATGAGTTCCCCCGCGGTTGGTTGATCTTTTCCCGGCTGTTGCTTAATCTGATCCCCGCTGCTCCTGATACTAAGGGCAGCTGCTTAATGTGCTCCCCCCTGTTGGACAATGGCTTCCACGCCGTTGTTTGATGTTTTCCCCGCCTTTGGTGGACGTTTTCCCGAAACTGGTTAATGAGTTCCCACGAGTCTGGTTAATGAGTTCCCCCGCGGTTGGCTGATCTTTTCCCGGCTGTTGCTTAATCTGTTCCCCGCTGCTCCTGAGACCAAGGGCAGCTGCTTAATGTGCTCCCCACTGTTGGACAATGCCTTCCCCGCCGCTGGTTCATGTTTTCCCCGCCTTTGCTGGACGTTTTCCCGAAACTGGTTAATGAGTTCCCACGAAACTGGTTAATGAGTTCCCACGAAACTGGTTAATGAGTTCCCCCGCGGTTGGCTGATCTTTTCCCGGCTGTTGCTTAATCTGATCCCCGCTGCTCCTGATACTAAGGGCAGCTGCTTAATGTGCTCCCCACTGTTGGACAATGGCTTCCCCGCCGTTGGTTGATGCTTTCCCCGCCTTTGTTGGATGTTTTCCCGAAACTGGTTAATGAGTTCCCACGAAACTGGTTAATGAGTTCCCACGAAACTGGTTAATGAGTTCCCCCGCGGTTGGCTGTTCTTTTCACGGCTGTTGCTTCACCTGATCCCCGCTGCTCCTGATACTAAGGGCAGCTGCTTAATGTGCTCCCGTCTGTTGGACAATGGCTTCCCCGCCGTCGGTTGATGTTTTCCCCGCCTTTGGTGGAAGTTTTCCCGAAACTGGTTAATGAGTTCCCACGAAACTGGTTAATGAGTTCCCACGAAACTGGTTAATGAGTTCCCCCGCGGTTGGCTGATCTTTTCCCGGCTGTTGCTTAATCTGATCCCCGCTGCTCCTGATACTAAGGGCAGCTGCTTAATGTGCTCCCCACTGTTGGACAATGGCTTCCCCGCCGTTGGTTGATGCTTTCCCCGCCTTTGGTGGATGTTTTCCCGAAACTGGTTAATGAGTTCCCACGAAACTGGTTAATGAGTTCCCACGAAACTGGTTAATGAGTTCCCCCGCGGTTGGTTGATCTTTTCCCGGCTGTTGCTTAATCTGATCCCCGCTGCTCCTGATACTAAGGGCAGCTGCTTAATGTGCTCCCCCTGCTGGACAATGCCTTCCCCGCCGCTGGTTCATGTTTTCCCCGCCTTTGCTGGACGTTCCCCCGAAACTGGTTAATGAGTTCCCACGAAGCTGTTTTCCCCGCTGCTGGTTCATTTGTACCCCTCTGCTCCTGATACTAAGGGCAGCTGCTTAATGTACTTCCCCCTGTTGGACAATGGCTTCCCCGCCGTTGTTTGATGTTTTCCCCGCCTTTGGTTCATGTTTTCCCGAAACTGGTTAATGAGTTCCACCGAAACTGGTTAATGAGTTCCCACGAAACTGGTTAATGAGTTCCCACGAAGTTGTTTTCCCCGCTGCTGGTTCATTTGTACCCCGCTGCTCCTGATACTAAGGGCAGCTGCTTAATGTGCTCCCCCCTGTTGGACAATCGCTTCCCCGCCGTTGGTGCATGTTTTCCCCGCCTTTGGTGGAGGTTTTCCCGAAACTGGTTAATGAGTTCCCACGAAACTGGTTAATGAGTTCCCCCGCGGTTGGCTGATCTTTTCCCGGCTGTTGCTTAATCTGATCCCCGCTGCTCCTGATACTAAGGGCAGCTGCTTAATGTGCTCCCCCCGGTTGGACAATGGCTTCCCCGCCGTTAGTTCATGCTTTCCCCGCCTTTGGTGGATGTTTTCCCGAAACTGGTTAATGAGTTCCCACGAAACTGGTTAATGAGTTCCCCCGCGGTTGGCTGATCTTTTCCCGGCTGTTGCTTAATCTGATCCCCGCTGCTCCTGATACTTAGGGCAGCTGCTTAATGTGCTCCCCGCTGTTGGACAATGGCTTCCCCGCCGTTGGTTGATGTTTTCCCCGCGTTTGGTGGACGTTTTCCCGAAACTGGTTAATGAGTTCCCCCGAAACTTGTTAATGAGTTCCCACGAAGCTGTTTTCCCCGCTGCTGATTCATTTGTACCCCGCTGCTCCTGATACTAAGGGCAGCTGCTTAATGTGCTCCCCCCTGTTGGACAATGGCTTCCCCGCCGTTGGTTGATGTTTTCCCCGCCTTTGGTGGACGTTTTCCCGAAACTGGTTAATGAGTTCCCCCGAAACTGGTTAATGAGTTCCCACGAAGCTGTTTTCCCCGCTGCTGGTTCATTTGTACCCCGCTGCTCCTGATACTAAGGGCAGCTGCTTAATGTGCTCCCCCCTGTTGGACAAAGGCTTCCCCGCCGTTGGTGCATGTTTTCCCCGCCTTTGGTGGAAGTTTTCCCGAAACTGGTTAATGAGTTCCCACGAAACTGGTTAATGAGTTCCCCCGCGGTTGGCTGTTCTTTTCCCGGCTGTTGCTTAATCTGATCCCCGCTGCTCCTGATACTAAGGGCAGCTGCTTAATGTGCTCCCCCCTGTTGGACAATGGCTTCCCCGCCGTTGGTTGATGTTTTCCCCGCCTTTGGTGGACGTTTTCCCGAAACTGGTTAATGAGTTCCCCCGAAACTGGTTAATGAGTTCCCACGAAGCTGTTTTCCCCGCTGCTGGTTCATTTGTACCCCGCTGCTCCTGATACTAAGGGCAGCTGCTTAATGTGCTCCCCCCTGTTGGACAAAGGCTTCCCCGCCGTTGGTGCATGTTTTCCCCGCCTTTGGTGGAAGTTTTCCCGAAACTGGTTAATGAGTTCCCACGAAACTGGTTAATGAGTTCCCCCGCGGTTGGCTGTTCTTTTCCCGGCTGTTGCTTAATCTGATCCCCGCTGCTCCTGATACTAAGGGCAGCTGCTTAATGTGCTCCCCCCTGTTGGACAATGGCCTCCCCGCCGTTGGTTCATGTTTTCCCCGCCTTTGGTGGACGTTTTCCCGAAACTGGTTAATGAGTTCCCACGAAACTGGTTAATGAGTTCCCACGAAACTGGTTAATGAGTTCCCCCGCGGTTGGCTGATCTTTTCCCGGCTGTTGCTTAATCTGATCCCCGCTGCTCCTGATACTAAGGGCAGCTGCTTAATGTGCTCCCCACTGTTGGACAATGGCTTCCCGGCCGTTGGTTGATGCTTTCCCCGCCTTTGGTGGAAGTTTTCCCGAAACTGGTTAATGAGTTCCCCCGAAACTGGTTAATGAGTTCCCACGAAACTGGTTAATGAGTTCCCACGAAGTTGTTTTCCCCGCTGCTGGTTCATTTGTACCCCGCTGCTCCTGATACTAAGGGCAGCTGCTTAATGTGCTCCCCCCGGTTGGACAATGGCTTCCCCGCCGTTGGTTCATGCTTTCCCCGCCTTTGGTGGAGGTTTTCCCGAAACTGGTTAGTGAGTTCCCACGAAACTGGTTAATGAGTTCCCAGGAAACTGGTTAATGAGTTCCCCCGCGGTTGGTTGATCTTTTCCCGGCTGTTGCTTAATCTGATCCCCGCTGCTCCTGAGACTAAGGGCAGCTGCTTAATGTGCTCCCCACTGTTGGACAGTGGCTTCCCCGCCGTTGGTTGATGCTTTCCCCGCCTTTGGTTGATGTTTTCCCGAAACTGGTTAATGAGTTCCCACGAAACTGGTTAATGAGTTCCCCCGCGGTTTCCTGATCTTTTCCCGGCTGTTGCTTAATCTGATCCCCGCTGCTCCTGATACTAAGGGCAGCTGCTTAATGTGCTCCCCCCTGTTGGACAGTGGCTTCCCCGCCGTTGGTTGATGTTTTCCCCGCCTTTGGTGGAAGTTTTCCCGAAACTGGTTAATGAGTTCCCACGAAACTGGTTAATGAGTTCCCACGAAACTGGTTAATGAGTTCCCCCGCGGTTGGTTGATCTTTTCCCGGCTGTTGCTTAATCTGATCCCCGCTGCTCCTGATACTAAGGGCAGCTGCTTAATGTGCTCCCCCCTGTTGGACAATGGCTTCCCCGCCGTTGTTTGATGTTTTCCCCGCCGTTGGTGGACGTTTTCCCGAAACTGGTTAATGAGTTCCCACGAATCTGGTTAATGAGTTCCCCCGCGGTTGGCTGATCTTTTCCCGGCTGTTGCTTAATCTGTTCCCCGCTGCTCCTGAGACCAAGGGCAGCTGCTTAATGTGCTCCCCACTGTTGGACAATGCCTTCCCCGCCGCTGGTTCATGTTTTCCCCGCCTTTGCTGGACGTTTTCCCGAAACTGGTTAATGAGTTCCCACGAAACTGGTTAATGAGTTCCCACGAAACTGGTTAATGAGTTCCCCCGCGGTTGGCTGATCTTTTCCCGGCTGTTGCTTAATCTGATCCCCGCTGCTCCTGATACTAAGGGCAGCTGCTTAATGTGCTCCCCACTGTTGGACAATGGCTTCCCGGCCGTTGGTTGATGCTTTCCCCGCCTTTGGTGGAAGTTTTCCCGAAACTGGTTAATGAGTTCCCACGAAACTGGTTAATGAGTTCCCCCGCGGTTGGCTGTTCTTTTCACGGCTGTTGCTTCACCTGATCCCCGCTGCTCCTGATACGAAGGGCAGCTGCTTAATGTGCTCCCGTCTGTTGGACAATGGCTTCCCCGCCGTCGGTTGATGTTTTCCCCGCCTTTGGTGGAAGTTTTCCCGAAACTGGTTAATGAGTTACCACGAAACTGGTTAATGAGTTCCCACGAAACTGGTTAATGAGTTCCCCCGCGGTTGGCTGATCTTTTCCCGGCTGTTGCTTAATCTGATCCCCGCTGCTCCTGATACCAAGGGCAGCTGCTTAATGTGCTCCCCACTGTTGGACAATGGCTTCCCCGCCGTTGGTTGATGCTTTCCCCGCCTTTGGTGGATGTTTTCCCGAAACTGGTTAATGAGTTCCCACGAAACTGGTTAATGAGTTCCCACGAAACTGGTTAATGAGTTCCCCCGCGGTTGGTTGATCTTTTCCCGGCTGTTGCTTAATCTGATCCCCGCTGCTCCTGATACTAAGGGCAGCTGCTTAATGTGCTCCCCCCTGTTGGACAATGCCTTCCCCGCCGCTGGTTCATGTTTTCCCCGCCTTTGCTGGACGTTCCCCCGAAACTGGTTAATGAGTTCCCACGAAGCTGTTTTCCCCGCTGCTGGTTCATTTGTACCCCTCTGCTCCTGATACTAAGGGCAGCTGCTTAATGTACTTCCCCCTGTTGGACAATGGCTTCCCCGCCGTTGTTTGATGTTTTCCCCGCCTTTGGTTCATGTTTTCCCGAAACTGGTTAATGAGTTCCACCGAAACTGGTTAATGAGTTCCCACGAAGTTGTTTTCCCCGCTGCTGGTTCATTTGTACCCCGCTGCTCCTGATACTAAGGGCAGCTGCTTAATGTGCTCCCCCCGGTTGGACAATGGCTTCCCCGCCGTTAGTTCATGCTTTCCCCGCCTTTGGTGGAGGTTTCCCCGAAACTGGTTAATGAGTTCCCACGAAACTGGTTAATGAGTTCCCCCGCGGTTGGCTGATCTTTTCCCGGCTGTTGCTTAATCTGATCCCCGCTGCTCCTGATACTTAGGGCAGCTGCTTCATGTGCTCCCCCCTGTTGGACAATGGCTTCCCCGCCGTTGGTTGATGTTTTCCCCGCGTTTGGTGGACGTTTTCCCGAAACTGGTTAATGAGTTCCCCCGAAACTTGTTAATGAGTTCCCACGAAGCTGTTTTCCCCGCTGCTGGTTCATTTGTACCCCGCTGCTCCTGATACTAAGGGCAGCTGCTTAATGTGCTCCCCCCTGTTGGACAATGGCTTCCCCGCCGTTGGTTGATGTTTTCCCCGCCTTTGGTGGACGTTTTCCCGAAACTGGTTAATGAGTTCCCCCGAAACTGGTTAATGAGTTCCCACGAAGCTGTTTTCCCCGCTGCTGGTTCATTTGTACCCCGCTGCTCCTGATACTAAGGGCAGCTGCTTAATGTGCTCCCCCCTGTTGGACAAAGGCTTCCCCGCCGTTGGTGCATGTTTTCCCCGCCTTTGGTGGAAGTTTTCCCGAAACTGGTTAATGAGTTCCCACGAAACTGGTTAATGAGTTCCCCCGCGGTTGGCTGTTCTTTTCCCGGCTGTTGCTTAATCTGATCCCCGCTGCTCCTGATACTAAGGGCAGCTGCTTAATGTGCTCCCCCCTGTTGGACAATGGCCTCCCCGCCGTTGGTTCATGTTTTCCCCGCCTTTGGTGGACGTTTTCCCGAAACTGGTTAATGAGTTCCCACGAAACTGGTTAATGAGTTCCCACGAAACTGGTTAATGAGTTCCCCCGCGGGTGGCTGATCTTTTCCCGGCTGTTGCTTAATCTGATCCCCGCTGCTCCTGATACTAAGGGCAGCTGCTTAATGTGCTCCCCACTGTTGGACAATGGCTTCCCGGCCGCTGGTTGATGCTTTCCCCGCCTTTAGAAAGAAACATAGAACATAGAAACCCTACAGTGCAGAAGGAGGCCATTCGGCCCATCGAGTTTGCACCGACCACAATCCCACCCAGGCCCTACCTATCCCCACATATTTACCCGCTAATCCCTCTAACCTACGCATCCCAGGACTCTAAGGGGCAATTTTTAACCTGGCCAATCAACCTAACCCGCACATCTTTGGACTGTGGGAGGAAACCGGAGCACCCGGAGGAAACCCACGCAGACACGAGGAGAATGTGCAAACTCCACACAGACAGTGACCCGAGCCGGGAATCGAACCCGGGACCCTGGAGCTGTGAAGCAGCAGTGCTAACCACTGTGCTACCGTGCCGGACAATGGCTTCCCCGCCGTTGGTTGATGTTTTCCCCGCCTTTGGTGGACGTTTTCCCGAAACTGGTTAATGAGTTCCCCCGAAACTGGTTAATGAGTTCCCACGAAGCTGTTTTCCCCGCTGCTGGTTCATTTGTACCCCGCTGCTCCTGATACTAAGGGCAGCTGCTTAATGTGCTCCCCCCTGTTGGACAATGGCTTCCCCGCCGTTGGTTGATGTTTTCCCCGCCTTTGGTGGACGTTTTCCCGAAACTGGTTAATGAGTTCCCCCGAAACTGGTTAATGAGTTCCCACGAAGCTGTTTTCCCCGCTGCTGGTTCATTTGTACCCCGCTGCTCCTGATACTAAGGGCAGCTGCTTAATGTGCTCCCCACTGTTGGACAATGGCTTCCCCGCCGTTGGTTGATGCTTTCCCCGCCTTTGGTGGACGTTTTCCCGAAACTGGTTAATGAGTTCCCCCGAAACTGGTTAATGAGTTCCCACGAAGCTGTTTTCCCCGCTGCTGGTTCATTTGTACCCCGCTGCTCCTGATACTAAGGGCAGCTGCTTAATGTGCTCCCCCCTGTTGGACAAAGGCTTCCCCGCCGTTGGTGCATGTTTTCCCCGCCTTTGGTGGAAGTTTTCCCGATTCTGGTTAATGAGTTCCCACGAAACTGGTTAATGAGTTCCCCCGCGGTTGGCTGTTCTTTTCCCGGCTGTTGCTTAATCTGATCCCCGCTGCTCCTGATACTAAGGGCAGCTGCTTAATGTGCTCCCCCCTGTTGGACAATGGCCTCCCCGCCGTTGGTTCATGTTTTCCCCGCCTTTGATGGACGTTTTCCCGAAACTGGTTAATGAGTTCCCACGAAACTGGTTAATGAGTTCCCACGAAACTGGTTAATGAGTTCCCCCGCGGTTGGCTGATCTTTTCCCGGCTGTTGCTTAATCTGATCCCCGCTGCTCCTGATACTAAGGGCAGCTGCTTAATGTGCTCCCCACTGTTGGACAATGGCTTCCCGGCCGTTGGTTGATGCTTTCCCCGCCTTTGGTGGACGTTTTCCCGAAACTGGTTAATGAGTTCCCCCGAAACTGGTTAATGAGTTCCCACGAAACTGGTTAATGAGTTCCCACGAAGTTGTTTTCCCCGCTGCTGGTTCATTTGTACCCCGCTGCTCCTGATACTAAGGGCAGCTGCTTAATGTGCTCCCCCCGGTTGGACAATGGCTTCCCCGCCGTTGGTTCATGCTTTCCCCGCCTTTATTGGAGGTTTTCCCGAAACTGGTTAGTGAGTTCCCACGAAACTGGTTAATGAGTTCCCAGGAAACTGGTTAATGAGTTCCCAGGAAACTGGTTAATGAGTTCCCCCGCGGTTGGCTGATCTTTTCCCGGCTGTTGCTTAATCTGATCCCCGCTGCTCCTGATACTAAGGGCAGCTGCTTAATGTGCTCCCCCCGGTTGGACAATGGCTTCCCCGCCGTTGGTTCATGTTTTCCCCGCCTTAGGTGGACGGTTTCCCGAAACTGGTTAATGAGTTCCCCCGAAACTGGTTAATGAGTTCCCAGGAAACTGGTTAATGAGTTCCCCCGCGGTTGGTTGATCTTTTCCCGGCTGTTGCTTAATCTGATCCCCGCTGCTCCTGATACTAAGGGCAGCTGCTTAATGTGCTCCCCCCTGTTGGACAATGGCTTCCCCGCCGTTGGTTGATGTTTTCCCCGCCTTTGGTGGACGTTTTCCCGAAACTGGTTAATGAGTTCCCCCGAAACTGGTTAATGAGTTCCCACGAAGCTGTTTTCCCCGCTGCTGGTTCATTTGTACCCCGCTGCTCCTGATACTAAGGGCAGCTGCTTAATGTGCTCCCCCCTGTTGGACATTGGCTTCCCCGCCGTTGGTTGATGTTTTCCCCGCCTTTGGTGGACGTTTTCCCGAAACTGGTTAATGAGTTCCCCCGAAACTGGTTAATGAGTTCCCACGAAGCTGTTTTCCCCGCTGCTGGTTCATTTGTACCCCGCTGCTCCTGATACTAAGGGCAGCTGCTTAATGTGCTCCCCCCTGTTGGACAATGGCTTCCCCGCCGTTGGTTGATGTTTTCCCCGCCTTTGGTGGACGTTTTCCCGAAACTGGTTAATGAGTTCCCCCGAAACTGGTTAATGAGTTCCCACGAATCTGTTTTCCCCGCTGCTGGTTCATTTGTACCCCGCTGCTCCTGATACTAAGGGCAGCTGCTTAATGTGCTCCCCCCTGTTGGACAAAGGCTTCCCCGCCGTTGGTGCATGTTTTCCCCGCCTTTGGTGGAAGTTTTCCCGAAACTGGTTAATGAGTTCCCACGAAACTGGTTAATGAGTTCCCCCGCGGTTGGCTGTTCTTTTCCCGGCTGTTGCTTAATCTGATCCCCGCTGCTCCTGATACTAAGGGCAGCTGCTTAATGTGCTCCCCCCTGTTGGACAATGGCCTCCCCGCCGTTGGTTCATGTTTTCCCCGCCTTTGGTGGACGTTTTCCCGAAACTGGTTAATGAGTTCCCACGAAACTGGTTAATGAGTTCCCACGAAACTGGTTAATGAGTTCCCCCGCGGTTGGCTGATCTTTTCCCGGCTGTTGCTTAATCTGATCCCCGCTGCTCCTGATACTAAGGGCAGCTGCTTAATGTGCTCCCCACTGTTGGACAATGGCTTCCCGGCCGTTGGTTGATGCTTTCCCCGCCTTTGGTGGATGTTTTCCCGAAACTGGTTAATGAGTTCCCACGAAACTGGTTAATGAGTTCCCACGAAGTTGTTTTCCCCGCTGCTGGTTCATTTGTACCCCGCTGCTCCTGATACTAAGGGCAGCTGCTTAATGTGCTCCCCCCTGTTGGACAATGGCCTCCCCGCCGTTGGTTCATGTTTTCCCCGCCTTTGGTGGACGTTTTCCCGAAACTGGTTAATGAGTTCCCACGAAACTGGTTAATGAGTTCCCACGAAACTGGTTAATGAGTTCCCCCGCGGTTGGCTGATCTTTTCCCGGCTGTTGCTTAATCTGATCCCCGCTGCTCCTGATACTAAGGGCAGCTGCTTAATGTGCTCCCCACTGTTGGACAATGGCTTCCCGGCCGTTGGTTGATGCTTTCCCCGCCTTTGGTGGAAGTTTTCCCGAAACTGGTTAATGAGTTCCCCCGAAACTGGTTAATGAGTTCCCACGAAACTGGTTAATGAGTTCCCACGAAGTTGTTTTCCCCGCTGCTGGTTCATTTGTACCCCGCTGCTCCTGATACTAAGGGCAGCTGCTTAATGTGCTCCCCCCGGTTGGACAATGGCTTCCCCGCCGTTGGTTCATGCTTTCCCCGCCTTTGGTGGAGGTTTTCCCGAAACTGGTTAATGAGTTCCCACGAAACTGGTTAATGAGTTCCCAGGAAACTGGTTAATGAGTTCCCCCGCGGTTGGTTGATCTTTTCCCAGGCTGTTGCTTAATCTGATCCCCGCTGCTCCTGAGACTAAGGGCAGCTGCTTAATGTGCTCCCCACTGTTGGACAGTGGCTTCCCCGCCGTTGGTTGATGCTTTCCCCGCCTTTGGTTGATGTTTTCCCGAAACTGGTTAATGAGTTCCCACGAAACTGGTTAATGAGTTCCCCCGCGGTTTCCTGATCTTTTCCCGGCTGTTGCTTAATCTGATCCCCGCTGCTCCTGATACTAAGGGCAGCTGCTTAATGTGCTCCCCCCTGTTGGACAATGGCTTCCCCGCCGTTGTTTGATGTTTTCCCCGCCTTTGGTGGAAGTTTTCCCGAAACTGGTTAATGAGTTCCCAGGAAACTGGTTAATGAGTTCCCCCGCGGTTGGTTGATCTTTTCCCGGCTGTTGCTTAATCTGTTCCCCGCTGCTCCTGATACTAAGGGCAGCTGCTTAATGTGCTCCCCCCTGTTGGACAATGGCTTCCCCGCCGTTGGTTGATGCTTTCCCCGCCTTTGGGTGGAAGTTTTCCCGAAACTGGTTAATGAGTTCCCACGAAACTGGTTAATGAGTTCCCACGAAACTGGTTAATGAGTTCCCCCGCGGTTGGCTGATCTTTTCCCGGCTGTTCCTTAATCTGATCCCCGCTGCTCCTGATACGAAGGGCAGCTGCTTAATGTGCTCCCCCCTGTTGGACAATGCCTTCCCCGCCGCTGGTTCATGTTTTCCCCGCCTTTGCTGGACGTTTTCCCGAAACTGGTTAATGAGTTCCCACGAAACTGGTTAATGAGTTCCCCCGCGGTTGGCTGATCTTTTCCCGGCTGTTCCTTAATCTGATCCCCGCTGCTCCTGATACTAAGGGCAGCTGCTTAATGTGCTCCCCACTGTAGGACAATGGCTTCCCCGCCGTTGGTTGATGTTTTCCCCGCCTTTGGTTGAAGTTTTCCCGAAACTGGTTAATGAGTTCCCACGAAACTGGTTAATGAGTTCCCACGAAACTGGTTAATGAGTTCCCCCGCGGTTGGCTGATCTTTTCCCGGCTGTTCCTTAATCTGATCCCCGCTGCTCCTGATACTAAGGGCAGCTGCTTAATGTACTGCCCCCTGTTGGACAATGGCTTCCCCGCAGTTGGTTCACGTTTTCCCCGCCTTTGGTTCATGTTTTCCCGAAACTGGTTAATGAGTTCCCCCGAAACTGGTTAATGAGTTCCCACGAAGTTGTTTTCCCCGCTGCTGGTTCATTTGCACCCCGCTGCTCCTGATACTGAGGGCAGCTGCTTAATGTGCTCCCCCCTGTTGGACGAAGGCTTCCCCGCCGTTGGTTGATGCTTTCCCCGCCTCTGGTTGATGTTTTCCCGAAACTGGTTAATGAGTTCCCCCGAAACTGGTTAATGAGTTCCCACGAAGCTGTTTTCCCCGCTGCTGGTTCATTTGTACCCCGCTGCTCCTGATACTAAGGGCAGCTGCTTAATGTGCTCCCGCCTGTTGGACAATGGCTTCCCCGCCGCTGGTTGATGTTTTCCCCGCCTTTGGTGGAAGGTTTCCCGAAACTGGTTAATGAGTTCCCCCGAAACTGGTTAATGAGTTCCCACGAAACTGGTTAATGAGTTCCCCCGCGGTTGGTTGATCTTTTCCCGGCTGTTGCTTAATCTGATCCCCGCCGCTCCTGATACTAAGGGCAGCTGCTTAATGTGCTCCCCCCTGTTGGACAATGGCTTCCCCGCCGTTGGTGCATGTTTTCCCCGCCTTTGGTGGACGTTTTCCCGAAACTGGTTAATGAGTTCCCACGAAACTGGTTAATGAGTTCCCACGAAGCTGTTTTCCCCGCTGCTGGTTCATTTGTACCCCGCTGCTCCTGATACTAAGGGCAGCTGCTTAATGTGCTCCCCACTGTTGGACAATGGCTTCCACGCCGTTGGTTGATGCTTTCCCCGCCTTTGGTGGACGTTTTCCCGAAACTGGTTAATGAGTTCCCACGAAACTGGTTAATGAGTTCCCACGAAGTTGTTTTCCCCGCTGCTGGTTCATTTGTACCCCGCTGCTCCTGATACTAAGGGCAGCTGCTTAATGTGCTCCCCCCTGTTGGACAAAGGCTTCCCCGCCGTTGGTTGATGCTTTCCCCGCCTCTGGTTGAAGTTTTCCCGAAACTGGTTAATGAGTTCCCACGAAACTGGTTAATGAGTTCCCACGAAACTGGTTAATGAGTTCCCCCGCGGTTCGCTGTTCTTTTCACGGCTGTTGCTTCATCTGATCCCCGCTGCTCCTGATACTAAGGGCAGCTGCTTAATGTGCTCCCCCCTGTTGGACAATGGCTTCCCCGCCGTTGGTTGATGTTTTCCCCGCCTTTGGTGGACGTTTTCCCGAAACTGGTTAATGAGTTCCCACGAAACTGGTTAATGAGTTCCCAGGAAACTGGTTAATGAGTTCCCCCGCGGTTGGCTGATCTTTTCCCGGCTGTTGCTTAATCTGATCCCCGCTGCTCCTGATACTAAGGGCAGCTGCTTAATGTGCTCCCCCCGGTTGGACAATGGCTTCCCCGCCGTTGGTTCATGCTTTCCCCGCCTTTGATGGAGGTTTTCCCGAAACTGGTTAATGAGTTCCCCCGAAACTGGTTAATGAGTTCCCACGAAACTGGTTAATGAGTTCCCACGAAGCTGTTTTCCCCGCTGCTGGTTCATTTGTACCCCGCTGCTCCTGATACTAAGGGCAGCTGCTTAATGTGCTCCCCCCTGTTGGACAATGGCTTCCCCGCCGTTGTTTGATGTTTTCCCCGCCTTTGGTTGATGTTTTCCCGAAACTGGTTAATGAGTTCCCACGAAACTGGTTAATGAGTTCCCACGAAGCTGTTTTCCCCGCTGCTGGTTCATTTGTGCACCGATGCTCCTGATACTAAGGGCAGCTGCTTAATGTGCTCCCCCCTGTTGGACAAAGGCTTCCCCGCCGTTGGTTGATGCTTTCCCCGCCTCTGGTTGAAGTTTTCCCGAAACTGGTTAATGAGTTCCCACGAAACTGGTTAATGAGTTCCCACGAAACTGGTTAATGAGTTCCCCCGCGGTTGGCTGTTCTTTTCACGGCTGTTGCTTCATCTGATCCCCGCTGCTCCTGATACTAAGGGCAGCTGCTTAATGTGCTCCCCCCTGTTGGACAATGGCTTCCCCGCCGTTGGTTGATGTTTTCCCCGCCTTTGGTGGACGTTTTCCCGAAACTGGTTAATGAGTTCCCACGAAACTGGTTAATGAGTTCCCAGGAAACTGGTTAATGAGTTCCCCCGCGGTTGGCTGATCTTTTCCCGGCTGTTGCTTAATCTGATCCCCGCTGCTCCTGATACTAAGGGCAGCTGCTTAATGTGCTCCCCCCTGTTGGACAATGGCATCCCCGCCGTTGTTTGATGTTTTCCCCGCCTTTGGTTGATGTTTTCCCGAAACTGGTTAATGAGTTCCCACGAAACTGGTTAATGAGTTCCCACGAAACTGGTTAATGAGTTCCCACGAAGCTGTTTTCCCCGCTGCTGGTTCATTTGTACCCCGCTGCTCCTGATACTAAGGGCAGCTGCTTAATGTGCTCCCCACTGTTGGACAATGGCTTCCACGCCGTTGGTTGATGCTTTCCCCGCCTTTGGTGGACGTTTTCCCGAAACTGCTTAATGAGTTCCCACGAAACTGGTTAATGAGTTCCCACGAAGTTGTTTTCCCCGCTGCTGGTTCATTTGTACCCCGCTGCTCCTGATACTAAGGGCAGCTGCTTAATGTGCTCCCCACTGTTGGACAATGGCTTCCCCGCCGTTGGTTCATGTTTTTCCCGCCTTCGGTTCATGTTTTCCCGAAACTGGTTAATGAGTTCCCCCGAAACTGGTTAATGGGTTCCCACGAAACTGGTTAATGAGTTCCCACGAAGCTGTTTTCCCCGCTGCTGGTTCATTTGTACCCCGCTGCTCCTGATACTAAGGGCAGCTGCTTAATGTGCTCCCCCCTGTTGGACAATGGCTTCCCCGCCGTTGGTGCATGTTTTCCCCGCCTTTGGTGGAAGTTTTCCCGAAACTGGTTAATGAGTTCCCCCGAAACTGGTTAATGAGTTCCCACGAAACTGGTTAATGAGTTCCCACGAAGCTGTTTTCCCCGCTGCTGGTTCATTTGTACCCCGCTGCTCCTGATACTAAGGGCAGCTGCTTAATGTGCTCCCCCCTGTTGGACAATGGCTTCCCCGCCGTTGGTGCATGTTTTCCCCGCCGTTGGTGGAAGTTTTCCCGAAACTGGTTAATGAGTTCCCCCGAAACTGGTTAATGAGTTCCCCCGCGGTTGGCTGATCTTTTCCCGGCTGTTGCTTAATCTGATCCCCGCTGCTCCTGATACTAAGGGCAGCTGCTTAATGTGCTCCCCCCGGTTGGACAATGCCTTCCCCGCCGTTGGTTCATGCTTTCCCCGCCTTTGGTGGAAGTTTTCCCGAAACTGGTTAATGAGTTCCCCCGAAACTGGTTAATGAGTTCCCACGAAGCTGTTTTCCCCGCTGCTGGTTCATTTGTACCCCGCTGCTCCTGATACTAAGGGCAGCTGCTTAATGTGCTCCCTCCTGTTGGACAAAGGCTTCCCCGCCGTTGGTTGATGCTTTCCCCGCCTCTGGTTGAAGTTTTCCCGAAACTGGTTAATGAGTTCCCAGGAAACTGGTTAATGAGTTCCCACGAAACTGGTTAATGAGTTCCCCCGCGGTTGGTTGATCTTTTCCCGGCTGTTGCTTAATCTGATCCCCGCCGCTCCTGATACTAAGGGCAGCTGCTTAATGTGCTCCCCCCTGTTGGACAATGGCTTCCCCGCCGTTGGTGCATGTTTTCCCCGCCTTTGGTGGACGTTTTCCCGAAACTGGTTAATGAGTTCCCACGAAACTGGTTAATGAGTTCCCACGAAACTGGTTAATGAGTTCCCCCGCGGTTGGCTGTTCTTTTCCCGGCTGTTGCTTAATCTGATCCCCGCTGCTCCTGATACTAAGGGCAGCTGCCTAATGTGCTCCCCACTGTTGGACAATGGCTTCCCCGCCGTTGGTTGATGCTTTCCCCGCCTTTGGTGGACGTTTTCCCGAAACTGGTTAATGAGTTCCCACGAAACTGGTTAATGAGTTCCCAAAAAGTTGTTTTCCCCGCTGCTGGTTCATTTGTACCCCGCTGCTCCTGATACTAAGGGCAGCTGCTTAATGTGCTCCCCCCTGTTGGACAATGGCTTCCCCGCCGTTGGAGCATGTTTTCCCCGCCTTTGGTGGAAGTTTTCCCGAAACTGGTTAATGAGTTCCCACGAAACTGGTTAATGAGTTCCCCCGCGGTTGGCTGATCTTTTCCCTCCTGTTGCTTAATCTGATCCCCGCTGCTCCTGATACTAAGGGCAGCTGCTTAATGTGCTCCCCCCGGTTGGACAATGGCTTCCCCGCCGTTGGTTCATGTTTTCCCCGCCTTAGGTGGACGGTTTCCCGAAACTGGTTAATGAGTTCCCCCGAAACTGGTTAATGAGTTCCCAGGAAACTGGTTAATGAGTTCCCCCGCGGTTGGTTGATCTTTTCCCGGCTGTTGCTTAATCTGATCCCCGCTGCTCCTGATACTAAGGGCAGCTGCTTAATGTGCTCCCCCCTGTTGGACAATGGCTTCCCCGCCGTTGGTTGATGTTTTCCCCGCCTTTGGTGGACGTTTTCCCGAAACTGGTTAATCAGTTCCCCCGAAACTGGTTAATGAGTTCCCACGAAGCTGTTTTCCCCGCTGCTGGTTCATTTGTACCCCGCTGCTCCTGATACTAAGGGCAGCTGCTTAATGCGCTCCCCCCTGTTGGACAATGGCTTCCCCGCCGTTGGTTGATGTTATCCCCGCCTTTGGTGGACGTTTTCCCGAAACTGGTTAATGAGTTCCCCCGAAACTGGTTAATGAGTTCCCCCGAAACTGGTTAATGAGTTCCCACGAAACTGGTTAATGAGTTCCCCCGCGGTTGGTTGATCTTTTCCCGGCTGTTGCTTAATCTGATCCCCGCTGCTCCTGATACTAAGGGCAGCTGCTTAATGTGCTCCCCACTGTTGGACAGTGGCTTCCCCGCCGTTGGTTGATACTTTCCCCGCCTTTGGTTGATGTTTTCCCGAAACTGGTTAATGAGTTCCCACAAAACTGGTTAATGAGTTCCCCCGCGGTTGGCTGATCTTTTCCCGGCTGTTGCTTAATCTGTTCCCCGCTGCTCCTGAGACTAAGGGCAGCTGCTTAATGTGCTCCCCACTGTTGGACAATGGCTTCCCCGCCGTTGGTTCATGTTTTCCCCGCCTTTGGTGGACGTTTTCCCGAAACTGGTTAATGAGTTCCCCCGAAACTGGTTAATGAGTTCCCACGAAACTGGTTAATGAGTTCCCCCGCGGTTGGCTGATCTTTTCCCGGCTGTTGCTTAATCTGATCCCCGCTGCTCCTGATACTAAGGGCAGCTGCTTAATGTGCTCCCCACTGTTGGACAATGGCTTCCCGGCCGTTGGTTGATGCTTTCCCCGCCTTTGGTGGAGGTTTTCCCGAAACTGGTTAATGAGTTCCCCCGAAACTGGTTAATGAGTTCCCACGAAACTGGTTAATGAGTTCCCACGAAGTTGTTTTCCCCGCTGCTGGTTCATTTGTACCCCGCTGCTCCTGATACTAAGGGCAGCTGCTTAATGTGCTCCCCCCGGTTGGACAATGGCTTCCCCGCCGTTGGTTCATGCTTTCCCCGCCTTTGGTGGAGGTTTTCCCGAAACTGGTTAGTGAGTTCCCACGAAACTGGTTAATGAGTTCCCAGGAAACTAGTTAATGAGTTCCCAGGAAACTGGTTAATGGGTTCCCCCGCGGTTGGCTGATCTTTTCCCGGCTGTTGCTTAATCTGATCCCCGCTGCTCCTGATACTAAGGGCATCTGCTTAATGTGCTCCCCCCGGTTGGACAATGGCTTCCCCGCCGTTGGTTCATGTTTTCCCCGCCTTAGGTGGACGGTTTCCCGAAACTGGTTAATGAGTTCCCCCGAAACTGGTTAATGAGTTCCCAGGAAACTGGTTAATGAGTTCCCCCGCGGTTGGTTGATCTTTTCCCGGCTGTTGCTTAATCTGATCCCCGCTGCTCCTGATACTAAGGGCAGCTGCTTAATGTGCTCCCCCCTGTTGGACAATGGCTTCCCCGCCGTTGGTTGATGTTTTCCCCGCCTTTGGTGGACGTTTTCCCGAAACTGGTTAATCAGTTCCCCCGAAACTGGTTAATGAGTTCCCACGAAGCTGTTTTCCCCGCTGCTGGTTCATTTGTACCCCGCTGCTCCTGATACTAAGGGCAGCTGCTTAATGTGCTCCCCCCTGTTGGACAATGGCTTCCCCGCCGTTGGTTGATGTTATCCCCGCCTTTGGTGGACGTTTTCCCGAAACTGGTTAATGAGTTCCCCCGAAACTGGTTAATGAGTTCCCACGAAGCTGTTTTCCCCGCTGCTGGTTCATTTGTACCCCGCTGCTCCTGATACTAAGGGCAGCTGCTTAATGTGCTCCCCCCTGTTGGACAATGGCTTCCCCGCCGTTGGTTGATGTTTTCCCCGCCTTTGGTGGACGTTTTCCCGAAACTGGTTAATGAGTTCCCCCGAAACTGGTTAATGAGTTCCCACGAAGCTGTTTTCCCCGCTGCTGGTTCATTTGTACCCCGCTGCTCCTGATACTAAGGGCAGCTGCTTAATGTGCTCCCCCCTGTTGGACAAAGGCTTCCCCGCCGTTGGTGCATGTTTTCCCCGCCTTTGGTGGAAGTTTTCCCGAAACTGGTTAATGAGTTCCCACGAAACTGGTTAATGAGTTCCCCCGCGGTTGGCTGTTCTTTTCCCGGCTGTTGCTTAATCTGATCCCCGCTGCTCCTGATACTAAGGGCAGCTGCTTAATGTGCTCCCCCCTGTTGGACAATGGCCTCCCCGCCGTTGGTTCATGTTTTCCCCGCCTTTGGTGGACGTTTTCCCGAAACTGGTTAATGAGTTCCCACGAAACTGGTTAATGAGTTCCCACGAAACTGGTTAATGAGTTCCCCCGCGGTTGGCTGATCTTTTCCCGGCTGTTGCTTAATCTGATCCCCGCTGCTCCTGATACTAAGGGCAGCTGCTTAATGAGCTCCCCACTGTTGGACAATGGCTTCCCGGCCGTTGGTTGATGCTTTCCCCGCCTTTGGTGGATGTTTTCCCGAAACTGGTTAATGAGTTCCCACGAAACTGGTTAATGAGTTCCCACGAAGTTGTTTTCCCCGCTGCTGGTTCATTTGTACCCCGCTGCTCCTGATACTAAGGGCAGCTGCTTAATGTGCTCCCCCCTGTTGGACAATGGCCTCCCCGCCGTTGGTTCATGTTTTCCCCGCCTTTGGTGGACGTTTTCCCGAAACTGGTTAATGAGTTCCCACGAAACTGGTTAATGAGTTCCCACGAAACTGGTTAATGAGTTCCCCCGCGGTTCGCTGATCTTTTCCCGGCTGTTGCTTAATCTGATCCCCGCTGCTCCTGATACTAAGGGCAGCTGCTTAATGTGCTCCCCACTGTTGGACAATGGCTTCCCGGCCGTTGGTTGATGCTTTCCCCGCCTTTGGTGGATGTTTTCCCGAAACTGGTTAATGAGTTCCCACGAAACTGGTTAATGAGTTCCCACGAAGTTGTTTTCCCCGCTGCTGGTTCATTTGTACCCCGCTGCTCCTGATACTAAGGGCAGCTGCTTAATGTGCTCCCCCCTGTTGGACAATGGCCTCCCCGCCGTTGGTTCATGTTTTCCCCGCCTTTGGTGGACGTTTTCCCGAAACTGGTTAATGAGTTCCCACGAAACTGGTTAATGAGTTCCCACGAAACTGGTTAATGAGTTCCCCCGCGGTTGGCTGATCTTTTCCCGGCTGTTACTTAATCTGATCCCCGCTGCTCCTGATACTAAGGGCAGCTGCTTAATGTGCTCCCCACTGTTGGACAATGGCTTCCCGGCCGTTGGTTGATGCTTTCCCCGCCTTTGGTGGAAGTTTTCCCGAAACTGGTTAATGAGTTCCCCCGAAACTGGTTAATGAGTTCCCACGAAACTGGTTAATGAGTTCCCACGAAGTTGTTTTCCCCGCTGCTGGTTCATTTGTACCCCGCTGCTCCTGATACTAAGGGCAGCTGCTTAATGTGCTCCCCCCGGTTGGACAATGGCTTCCCCGCCGTTGGTTCATGCTTTCCCCGCCTTTGGTGGAGGTTTTCCCGAAACTGGTTAATGAGTTCCCACGAAACTGGTTAATGAGTTCCCAGGAAACTGGTTAATGAGTTCCCCCGCGGTTGGTTGATCTTTTCCCAGGCTGTTGCTTAATCTGATCCCCGCTGCTCCTGAGACTAAGGGCAACTGCTTAATGTGCTCCCCACTGTTGGACAGTGGCTTCCCCGCCGTTGGTTGATGCTTTCCCCGCCTTTGGTTGATGTTTTCCCGAAACTGGTTAATGAGTTCCCACGAAACTGGTTAATGAGTTCCCCCGCGGTTTCCTGATCTTTTCCCGGCTGTTGCTTAATCTGATCCCCGCTGCTCCTGATACTAAGGGCAGCTGCTTAATGTGCTCCCCCCTGTTGGACAATGGCTTCCCCGCCGTTGTTTGATGTTTTCCCCGCCTTTGGTGGAAGTTTTCCCGAAACTGGTTAATGAGTTCCCAGGAAACTGGTTAATGAGTTCCCCCGCGGTTGGTTGATCTTTTCCCGGCTGTTGCTTAATCTGTTCCCCGCTGCTCCTGATACTAAGGGCAGCTGCTTAATGTGCTCCCCCCTGTTGGACAATGGCTTCCCCGCCGTTGGTTGATGCTTTCCCCGCCTTTGGGTGGAAGGTTTCCCGAAACTGGTTAATGAGTTCCCACGAAACTGGTTAATGAGTTCCCACGAAACTGGTTAATGAGTTCCCACGAAGCTGTTTTCCCCGCTGCTGGTTCATTTGTACCCCGCCGCTCCTGATACCAAGGGCAGCTGCTTAATGTGCTCCCCCCTGTTGGACAATGGCTTCCCCCCCGCTGGTTGATGTTTTCCCCGCCTTTGGTGGAAGTTTTCCCGCAACTGGTTAATGAGTTCCCACGAAACTGGTTAATGAGTTCCCCCGCGGTTGGCTGATCTTTTCCCGGCTGTTCCTTAATCTGATCCCCGCTGCTCCTGATAGGAAGGGCAGCTGCTTAATGTGCTCCCCCCTGTTGGACAATGCCTTCCCCGCCGCTGGTTCATGTTTTCCCCGCCCTTGCTGGACGTTTTCCCGAAACTGGTTAATGAGTTCCCACGAAACTGGTTAATGAGTTCCCCCGCGGTTGGCTGATCTTTTCCCGGCTGTTCCTTAATCTGATCCCCGCTGCTCCTGATACTAAGGGCAGCTGCTTAATGTGCTCCCCACTGTAGGACAATGGCTTCCCCGCCGTTGGTTGATGTTTTCCCCGCCTTTGGTTGAAGTTTTCCCGAAACTGGTTAATGAGTTCCCACGAAACTGGTTAATGAGTTCCCACGAAACTGGTTAATGAGTTCCCCCGCGGTTGGCTGATCTTTTCCCGGCTGTTCCTTAATCTGATCCCCGCTGCTCCTGATACTAAGGGCAGCTGCTTAATGTACTGCCCCCTGTTGGACAATGGCTTCCCCGCAGTTGGTTCACGTTTTCCCCGCCTTTGGTTCATGTTTTCCCGAAACTGGTTAATGAGTTCCCCCGAAACTGGTTAATGAGTTCCCACGAAGTTGTTTTCCCCGCTGCTGGTTCATTTGCACCCCGCTGCTCCTGATACTGAGGGCAGCTGCTTAATGTGCTCCCCCCTGTTGGACGAAGGCTTCCCCGCCGTTGGTTGATGCTTTCCCCGCCTCTGGTTGATGTTTTCCCGAAACTGGTTAATGAGTTCCCCCGAAACTGGTTAATGAGTTCCCACGAAGCTGTTTTCCCCGCTGCTGGTTCATTTGTACCCCGCTGCTCCTGATACTAAGGGCAGCTGCTTAATGTGCTCCCGCCTGTTGGACAATGGCTTCCCCGCCGCTGGTTGATGTTTTCCCCGCCTTTGGTGGAAGGTTTCCCGAAACTGGTTAATGAGTTCCCCCGAAACTGGTTAATGAGTTCCCACGAAACTGGTTAATGAGTTCCCCCGCGGTTGGTTGATCTTTTCCCGGCTGTTGCTTAATCTGATCCCCGCCGCTCCTGATACTAAGGGCAGCTGCTTAATGTGCTCCCCCCTGTTGGACAATGGCTTCCCCGCCGTTGGTGCATGTTTTCCCCGCCTTTGGTGGACGTTTTCCCGAAACTGGTTAATGAGTTCCCACGAAACTGGTTAATGAGTTCCCACGAAGCTGTTTTCCCCGCTGCTGGTTCATTTGTACCCCGCTGCTCCTGATACTAAGGGCAGCTGCTTAATGTGCTCCCCACTGTTGGACAATGGCTTCCACGCCGTTGGTTGATGCTTTCCCCGCCTTTGGTGGACGTTTTCCCGAAACTGGTTAATGAGTTCCCACGAAACTGGTTAATGAGTTCCCACGAAGTTGTTTTCCCCGCTGCTGGTTCATTTGTACCCCGCTGCTCCTGATACTAAGGGCAGCTGCTTAATGTGCTCCCCCCTGTTGGACAAAGGCTTCCCCGCCGTTGGTTGATGCTTTCCCCGCCTCTGGTTGAAGTTTTCCCGAAACTGGTTAATGAGTTCCCACGAAACTGGTTAATGAGTTCCCACGAAACTGGTTAATGAGTTCCCCCGCGGTTGGCTGTTCTTTTCACGGCTGTTGCTTCATCTGATCCCCGCTGCTCCTGATACTAAGGGCAGCTGCTTAATGTGCTCCCCCCTGTTGGACAATGGCTTCCCCGCCGTTGGTAGATGTTTTCCCCGCCTTTGGTGGACGTTTTCCCGAAACTGGTTAATGAGTTCCCACGAAACTGGTTAATGAGTTCCCAGGAAACTGGTTAATGAGTTCCCCCGCGGTTGGCTGATCTTTTCCCGGCTGTTGCTTAATCTGATCCCCGCTGCTCCTGATACTAAGGGCAGCTGCTTAATGTGCTCCCCCCTGTTGGACAATGGCATCCCCGCCGTTGTTTGATGTTTTCCCCGCCTTTGGTTGATGTTTTCCCGAAACTGGTTAATGAGTTCCCACGAAACTGGTTAATGAGTTCCCACGAAACTGGTTAATGAGTTCCCACGAAGCTGTTTTCCCCGCTGCTGGTTCATTTGTACCCCGCTGCTCCTGATACTAAGGGCAGCTGCTTAATGTGCTCCCCACTGTTGGACAATGGCTTCCACGCCGTTGGTTGATGCTTTCCCCGCCTTTGGTGGACGTTTTCCCGAAACTGGTTAATGAGTTCCCACGAAACTGGTTAATGAGTTCCCACGAAGTTGTTTTCCCCGCTGCTGGTTCATTTGTACCCCGCTGCTCCTGATACTAAGGGCAGCTGCTTAATGTGCTCCCCACTGTTGGACAATGGCTTCCCCGCCGTTGGTTCATGTTTTTCCCGCCTTCGGTTCATGTTTTCCCGAAACTGGTTAATGAGTTCCCCCGAAACTGGTTAATGAGTTCCCACGAAACTGGTTAATGAGTTCCCACGAAGCTGTTTTCCCCGCTGCTGGTTCATTTGTACCCCGCTGCTCCTGATACTAAGGGCAGCTGCTTAATGTGCTCCCCCCTGTTGGACAATGGCTTCCCCGCCGTTGGTGCATGTTTTCCCCGCCTTTGGTGGAAGTTTTCCCGAAACTGGTTAATGAGTTCCCCCGAAACTGGTTAATGAGTTCCCACGAAACTGGTTAATGAGTTCCCACGAAGCTGTTTTCCCCGCTGCTGGTTCATTTGTACCCCGCTGCTCCTGATACTAAGGGCAGCTGCTTAATGTGCTCCCCCCTGTTGGACAATGGCTTCCCCGCCGTTGGTGCATGTTTTCCCCGCCGTTGGTGGAAGTTTTCCCGAAACTGGTTAATGAGTTCCCCCGAAACTGGTTAATGAGTTCCCCCGCGGTTGGCTGATCTTTTCCCGGCTGTTGCTTAATCTGATCCCCGCTGCTCCTGATACTAAGGGCAGCTGCTTAATGTGCTCCCCCCGGTTGGACAATGCCTTCCCCGCCGTTGGTTCATGCTTTCCCCGCCTTTGGTGGAAGTTTTCCCGAAACTGGTTAATGAGTTCCCCCGAAACTGGTTAATGAGTTCCCACGAAGCTGTTTTCCCCGCTGCTGGTTCATTTGTACCCCGCTGCTCCTGATACTAAGGGCAGCTGCTTAATGTGCTCCCCCCTGTTGGACAAAGGCTTCCCCGCCGTTGGTTGATGCTTTCCCCGCCTCTGGTTGAAGTTTTCCCGAAACTGGTTAATGAGTTCCCAGGAAACTGGTTAATGAGTTCCCACGAAACTGGTTAATGAGTTCCCCCGCGGTTGGTTGATCTTTTCCCGGCTGTTGCTTAATCTGATCCCCGCCGCTCCTGATACTAAGGGCAGCTGCTTAATGTGCTCCCCCCTGTTGGACAATGGCTTCCCCGCCGTTGGTGCATGTTTTCCCCGCCTTTGGTGGACGTTTTCCCGAAACTGGTTAATGAGTTCCCACGAAACTGGTTAATGAGTTCCCACGAAACTGGTTAATGAGTTCCCCCGCGGTTGGCTGTTCTTTTCCCGGCTGTTGCTTAATCTGATCCCCGCTGCTCCTGATACTAAGGGCAGCTGCCTAATGTGCTCCCCACTGTTGGACAATGGCTTCCCCGCCGTTGGTTGATGCTTTCCCCGCCTTTGGTGGACGTTTTCCCGAAACTGGTTAATGAGTTCCCACGAAACTGGTTAATGAGTTCCCACGAAGTTGTTTTCCCCGCTGCTGGTTCATTTGTACCCCGCTGCTCCTGATACTAAGGGCAGCTGCTTAATGTGCTCCCCCCTGTTGGACAATGGCTTCCCCGCCGTTGGTGCATGTTTTCCCCGCCTTTGGTGGAAGTTTTCCCGAAACTGGTTAATGAGTTCCCCCGAAACTGGTTAATGAGTTCCCACGAAACTGGTTAATGAGTTCCCACGAAGCTGTTTTCCCCGCTGCTGGTTCATTTGTACCCCGCTGCTCCTGATACTAAGGGCAGCTGCTTAATGTGCTCCCCCCTGTTGGACAATGGCTTCCCCGCCGTTGGTGCATGTTTTCCCCGCCGTTGGTGGAAGTTTTCCCGAAACTGGTTAATGAGTTCCCCCGAAACTGGTTAATGAGTTCCCCCGCGGTTGGCTGATCTTTTCCCGGCTGTTGCTTAATCTGATCCCCGCTGCTCCTGATACTAAGGGCAGCTGCTTAATGTGCTCCCCCCGGTTGGACAATGCCTTCCCCGCCGTTGGTTCATGCTTTCCCCGCCTTTGATGGAAGTTTTCCCGAAACTGGTTAATGAGTTCCCCCGAAACTGGTTAATGAGTTCCCACGAAGGTGTTTTCCCCGCTGCTGGTTCATTTGTACCCCGCTGCTCCTGATACTAAGGGCAGCTGCTTAATGTGCTCCCCCCTGTTGGACAACGGCTTCCCCGCCGTTGGTTGATGCTTTCCCCGCCTCTGGTTGAAGTTTTCCCGAAACTGGTTAATGAGTTCCCAGGAAACTGGTTAATGAGTTCCCACGAAACTGGTTAATGAGTTCCCCCGCGGTTGGTTGATCTTTTCCCGGCTGTTGCTTAATCTGATCCCCGCCGCTCCTGATACTAAGGGCAGCTGCTTAATGTGCTCCCCCCTGTTGGACAATGGCTTCCCCGCCGTTGGTGCATGTTTTCCCCGCCTTTGGTGGACGTTTTCCCGAAACTGGTTAATGAGTTCCCACGAAACTGGTTAATGAGTTCCCACGAAACTGGTTAATGAGTTCCCCCGCGGTTGGCTGTTCTTTTCCCGGCTGTTGCTTAATCTGATCCCCGCTGCTCCTGATACTAAGGGCAGCTGCCTAATGTGCTCCCCACTGTTGGACAATGGCTTCCCCGCCGTTGGTTGATGCTTTCCCCGCCTTTGGTGGACGTTTTCCCGAAACTGGTTAATGAGTTCCCACGAAACTGGTTAATGAGTTCCCACGAAGTTGTTTTCCCCGCTGCTGGTTCATTTGTACCCCGCTGCTCCTGATACTAAGGGCAGCTGCTTAATGTGCTCCCCCCTGTTGGACAATGGCTTCCCCGCCGTTGGTGCATGTTTTCCCCGCCTTTGGTGGAAGTTTTCCCGAAACTGGTTAATGAGTTCCCACGAAACTGGTTAATGAGTTCCCCCGCGGTTGGCTGATCTTTTCCCTCCTGTTGCTTAATCTGATCCCCGCTGCTCCTGATACTAAGGGCAGCTGCTTAATGTGCTCCCCCCTGTTGGACAATGGCCTCCCCGCCGTTGGTTCATGTTTTCCCCGCCTTTGGTGGACGTTTTCCCGAAACTGGTTAATGAGGTCCCACGAAACTGGTTAATGAGTTCCCACGAAACTGGTTAATGAGTTCCCCCGCGGTTGGCTGTTCTTTTCCCGGCTGTTGCTTAATCTGATCCCCGCTGCTCCTGATACTAAGGGCAGCTGCTTAATGTGCTCCCCCCTGTTGGACAATGGCTTCCCCGCCGTTGGTTGATGTTTTCCCCGCCTTTGGTGGACGTTTTCCCGAAACTGGTTAATGAGTTCCCCCGAAACTGGTTAATGAGTTCCCACGAAGCTGTTTTCCGCGCTGCTGGTTCATTTGTACCCCGCTGCTCCTGATACTAAGGGCAGCTGCTTAATGTGCTCCCCCCTGTTGGACAAAGGCTTCCCCGCCGTTGGTGCATGTTTTCCCCGCCTTTGGTGGAAGTTTTCCCGAAACTGGTTAATGAGTTCCCACGAAACTGGTTAATGAGTTCCCCCGCGGTTGGCTGTTCTTTTCCCGGCTGTTGCTTAATCTGATCCCCGCTGCTCCTGATACTAAGGGCAGCTGCTTAATGTGCTCCCCCCTGTTGGACAATGGCCTCCCCGCCGTTGGTTCAAGTTTTCCCCGCCTTTGGTGGACGTTTTCCCGAAACTGGTTAATGAGTTCCCACGAAACTGGTTAATGAGTTCCCACGAAACTGGTTAATGAGTTCCCCCGCGGTTGGCTGATCTTTTCCCGGCTGTTGCTTAATCTGATCCCCGCTGCTCCTGATACTAAGGGCAGCTGCTTAATGTGCTCCCCACTGTTGGACAATGGCTTCCCGGCCGTTGGTTGATGCTTTCCCCGCCTTTGGTGGATGTTTTCCCGAAACTGGTTAATGAGTTCCCACGAAACTGGTTAATGAGTTCCCACGAAGTTGTTTTCCCCGCTGCTGGTTCATTTGTACCCCGCTGCTCCTGATACTAAGGGCAGCTGCTTAATGTGCTCCCCCCTGTTGGACAATGGCCTCCCCGCCGTTGGTTCATGTTTTCCCCGCCTTTGGTGGACGTTTTCCCGAAACTGGTTAATGAGTTCCCACGAAACTGGTTAATGAGTTCCCACGAAACTGGTTAATGAGTTCCCCCGCGGTTGGCTGATCTTTTCCCGGCTGTTGCTTAATCTGATCCCCGCTGCTCCTGATACTAAGGGCAGCTGCTTAATGTGCTCCCCACTGTTGGACAATGGCTTCCCGGCCGTTGGTTGATGCTTTCCCCGCCTTTGGTGGATGTTTTCCCGAAACTGGTTAATGAGTTCCCACGAAAATGGTTAATGAGTTCCCACGAAGTTGTTTTCCCCGCTGCTGGTTCATTTGTACCCCGCTGCTCCTGATACTAAGGGCAGCTGCTTAATGTGCTCCCCCCTGTTGGACAATGGCCTCCCCGCCGTTGGTTCATGTTTTCCCCGCCTTTGGTGGACGTTTTCCCGAAACTGGTTAATGAGTTCCCACGAAACTGGTTAATGAGTTCCCACGAAACTGGTTAATGAGTTCCCACGAAGCTGTTTTCCCCGCTGCTGGTTCATTTGTACCCCGCTGCTCCTGATACTAAGGGCAGCTGCTTAATGTGCTCCCCCCTGTTGGACAATGGCCTACCCGCCGTTGGTGCATGTTTTCCCCGCCGTTGGTGGAAGTTTTCCCGAAACTGGTTAATGAGTTCCCCCGAAACCGGTTAATGAGTTCCCCCGCGGTTGGCTGATCTTTTCCCGGCTGTTGCTTAATCTGATCCCCGCTGCTCCTGATACTAAGGGCAGGTGCTTAATGTGCTCCCCCCGGTTGGACAATGCCTTCCCCGCCGTTGGTTCATGCTTTCCCCGCCTTTGGTGGAAGTTTTCCCGAAACTGGTTAATGAGTTCCCCCGAAACTGGTTAATGAGTTCCCACGAAGCTGTTTTCCCCGCTGCTGGTTCATTTGTACCCCGCTGCTCCTGATACTAAGGGCAGCTGCTTAATGTGCTCCCCCCTGTTGGACAAAGGCTTCCCCGCCGTTGGTTGATGCTTTCCCCGCCTCTGGTTGAAGTTTTCCCGAAACTGGTTAATGAGTTCCCAGGAAACTGGTTAATGAGTTCCCACGAAACTGGTTAATGAGTTCCCCCGCGGTTGGTTGATCTTTTCCCGGCTGTTGCTTAATCTGATCCCCGCCGCTCCTGATACTAAGGGCAGCTGCTTATTGTGCTCCCCCCTGTTGGACAATGGCTTCCCCGCCGTTGGTGCATGTTTTCCCCGCCTTTGGTGGACGTTTTCCCGAAACTGGTTAATGAGTTCCCACGTAACTGGTTAATGAGTTCCCACGAAACTGGTTAATGAGTTCCCCCGCGGTTGGCTGTTCTTTTCCCGGCTGTTGCTTAATCTGATCCCCGCTGCTCCTGATACTAAGGGCAGCTGCCTAATGTGCTCCCCACTGTTGGACAATGGCTTCCCCGCCGTTGGTTGATGCTTTCCCCGCCTTTGGTGGACGTTTTCCCGAAACTGGTTAATGAGTTCCCACGAAACTGGTTAATGAGTTCCCACGAAGTTGTTTTCCCCGCTGCTGGTTCATTTGTACCCCGCTGCTCCTGATACTAAGGGCAGCTGCTTAATGTGCTCCCCCCTGTTGGACAATGGCTTCCCCGCCGTTGGTGCATGTTTTCCCCGCCTTTGGTGGAAGTTTTCCCGAAACTGGTTAATGAGTTCCCACGAAACTGGTTAATGAGTTCCCCCGCGGTTGGCTGATCTTTTCCCTCCTGTTGCTTAATCTGATCCCCGCTGCTCCTGATACTAAGGGCAGCTGCTTAATGTGCTCCCCCCTGTTGGACAATGGCCTCCCCGCCGTTGGTTCATGTTTTCCCCGCCTTTGGTGGACGTTTTCCCGAAACTGGTTAATGAGTTCCCACGAAACTGGTTAATGAGTTCCCACGAAACTGGTTAATGAGTTCCCCCGCGGTTGGCTGTTCTTTTCCCGGCTGTTGCTTAATCTGATCCCCGCTGCTCCTGATACTAAGGGCAGCTGCTTAATGTGCTCCCCCCTGTTGGACAATGGCTTCCCCGCCGTTGGTTGATGTTTTCCCCGCCTTTGGTGGACGTTTTCCCGAAACTGGTTAATGAGTTCCCCCGAAACTGGTTAATGAGTTCCCACGAAGCTGTTTTCCCCGCTGCTGGTTCATTTGTACCCCGCTGCTCCTGATACTAAGGGCAGCTGCTTAATGTGCTCCCCCCTGTTGGACAAAGGCTTCCCCGCCGTTGGTGCATGTTTTCCCCGCCTTTGGTGGAAGTTTTCCCGAAACTGGTTAATGAGTTCCCACGAAACTGGTTAATGAGTTCCCCCGCGGTTGGCTGTTCTTTTCCCGGCTGTTGCTTAATCTGATCCCCGCTGCTCCTGATACTAAGGGCAGCTGCTTAATGTGCTCCCCCCTGTTGGACAATGGCCTCCCCGCCGTTGGTTCATGTTTTCCCCGCCTTTGGTGGACGTTTTCCCGAAACTGGTTAATGAGTTCCCACGAAACTGGTTAATGTGTTCCCACGAAATTGGTTAATGAGTTCCCCCGCGGTTGGCTGATCTTTTCCCGGCTGTTGCTTAATCTGATCCCCGCTGCTCCTGATACTAAGGGCAGCTGCTTAATGTGCTCCCCACTGTTGGACAATGGCTTCCCGGCCGTTGGTTGATGCTTTCCCCGCCTTTGGTGGATGTTTTCCCGAAACTGGTTAATGAGTTCCCACGAAACTGGTTAATGAGTTCCCACGAAGTTGTTTTCCCCGCTGCTGGTTCATTTGTACCCCGCTGCTCCTGATACTAAGGGCAGCTGCTTAATGTGCTCCCCCCTGTTGGACAATGGCCTCCCCGCCGTTGGTTCATGTTTTCCCCGCCTTTGGTGGACGTTTTCCCGAAACTGGTTAATGAGTTCCCACGAAACTGGTTAATGAGTTCCCACGAAACTGGTTAATGAGTTCCCCCGCGGGTGGCTGATCTTTTCCCGGCTGTTGCTTAATCTGATCCCCGCTGCTCCTGATACTAAGGGCAGCTGCTTAATGTGCTCCCCACTGTTGGACAATGGCTTCCCGGCCGTTGGTTGATGCTTTCCCCGCCTTTGGTGGATGTTTTCCCGAAACTGGTTAATGAGTTCCCACGAAAATGGTTAATGAGTTCCCACGAAGTTGTTTTCCCCGCTGCTGGTTCATTTGTACCCCGCTGCTCCTGATACTAAGGGCAGCTGCTTAATGTGCTCCCCCCTGTTGGACAATGGCCTCCCCGCCGTTGGTTCATGTTTTCCCCGCCTTTGGTGGACGTTTTCCCGAAACTGGTTAATGAGTTCCCACGAAACTGGTTAATGAGTTCCCACGAAACTGGTTAATGAGTTCCCCCGCGGTTGGCTGATCTTTTCCCGGCTGTTGCTTAATCTGATCCCCGCTGCTCCTGATACTAAGGGCAGCTGCTTAATGTGCTCCCCACTGTTGGACAATGGCTTCCCGGCCGTTGGTTGATGCTTTCCCCGCCTTTGGTGGAAGTTTTCCCGAAACTGGTTAATGAGTTCCCCCGAAACTGGTTAATGAGTTCCCACGAAACTGGTTAATGAGTTCCCACGAAGTTGTTTTCCCCGCTGCTGGTTCATTTGTACCCCGCTGCTCCTGATACTAAGGGCAGCTGCTTAATGTGCTCCCCCCGGTTGGACAATGGCTTCCCCGCCGTTGGTTCATGCTTTCCCCGCCTTTGGTGGAGGTTTTCCCGAAACTGGTTAATGAGTTCCCACGAAACTGGTTAATGAGTTCCCAGGAAACTGGTTAATGAGTTCCCCCGCGGTTTGTTGATCTTTTCCCAGGCTGTTGCATAATCTGATCCCCGCTGCTCCTGAGACTAAGGGCAGCTGCTTAATGTGCTCCCCACTGTTGGACAGTGGCTTCCCCGCCGTTGGTTGATGCTTTCCCCGCCTTTGGTTGATGTTTTCCCGAAACTGGTTAATGAGTTCCCACGAAACTGGTTAATGAGTTCCCCCGCGGTTTCCTGATCTTTTCCCGGCTGTTGCTTAATCTGATCCCCGCTGCTCCTGATACTAAGGGCAGCTGCTTAATGTGCTCCCCCCTGTTGGACAATGGCTTCCCCGCCGTTGTTTGATGTTTTCCCCGCCTTTGGTGGAAGTTTTCCCGAAACTGGTTAATGAGTTCCCAGGAAACTGGTTAATGAGTTCCCCCGCGGTTGGTTGATCTTTTCCCGGCTGTTGCTTAATCTGTTCCCCGCTGCTCCTGATACTAAGGGCAGCTGCTTAATGTGCTCCCCCCTGTTGGACAATGGCTTCCCCGCCGTTGGTTGATGCTTTCCCCGCCTTTGGGTGGAAGTTTTCCCGAAACTGGTTAATGAGTTCCCACGAAACTGGTTAATGAGTTCCCACGAAACTGGTTAATGAGTTCCCACGAAGCTGTTTTCCCCGCTGCTGGTTCATTTGTACCCCGCCGCTCCTGATACCAAGGGCAGCTGCTTAATGTGCTCCCCCCTGTTGGACAATGGCTTCCCCCCCGCTGGTTGATGTTTTCCCCGCCTTTGGTGGAAGTTTTCCCGCAACTGGTTAATGAGTTCCCACGAAACTGGTTAATGAGTTCCCCCGCGGTTGGCTGATCTTTTCCCGGCTGTTCCTTAATCTGATCCCCGCTGCTCCTGATACGAAGGGCAGCTGCTTAATGTGCTCCCCCCTGTTGGACAATGCCTTCCCCGCCGCTGGTTCATGTTTTCCCCGCCTTTGCTGGACGTTTTCCCGAAACTGGTTAATGAGTTCCCACGAAACTGGTTAATGAGTTCCCCCGCGGTTGGCTGATCTTTTCCCGGCTGTTCCTTAATCTGATCCCCGCTGCTCCTGATACTAAGGGCAGCTGCTTAATGTGCTCCCCACTGTAGGACAATGGCTTCCCCGCCGTTGGTTGATGTTTTCCCCGCCTTTGGTTGAAGTTTTCCCGAAACTGGTTAATGAGTTCCCACGAAACTGGTTAATGAGTTCCCACGAAACTGGTTAATGAGTTCCCCCGCGGTTGGCTGATCTTTTCCCGGCTGTTCCTTAATCTGATCCCCGCTGCTCCTGATACTAAGGGCAGCTGCTTAATGTACTGCCCCCTGTTGGACAATGGCTTCCCCGCAGTTGGTTCACGTTTTCCCCGCCTTTGGTTCATGTTTTCCCGAAACTGGTTAATGAGTTCCCCCGAAACTGGTTAATGAGTTCCCACGAAGTTGTTTTCCCCGCTGCTGGTTCATTTGCACCCCGCTGCTCCTGATACTGAGGGCAGCTGCTTAATGTGCTCCCCCCTGTTGGACGAAGGCTTCCCCGCCGTTGGTTGATGCTTTCCCCGCCTCTGGTTGATGTTTTCCCGAAACTGGTTAATGAGTTCCCCCGAAACTGGTTAATGAGTTCCCACGAAGCTGTTTTCCCCGCTGCTGGTTCATTTGTACCCCGCTGCTCCTGATACTAAGGGCAGCTGCTTAATGTGCTCCCGCCTGTTGGACAATGGCTTCCCCGCCGCTGGTTGATGTTTTCCCCGCCTTTGGTGGAAGGTTTCCCGAAACTGGTTAATGAGTTCCCCCGAAACTGGTTAATGAGTTCCCACGAAACTGGTTAATGAGTTCCCCCGCGGTTGGTTGATCTTTTCCCGGCTGTTGCTTAATCTGATCCCCGCCGCTCCTGATACTAAGGGCAGCTGCTTAATGTGCTCCCCCCTGTTGGACAATGGCTTCCCCGCCGTTGGTGCATGTTTTCCCCGCCTTTGGTGGACGTTTTCCCGAAACTGGTTAATGAGTTCCCACGAAACTGGTTAATGAGTTCCCACGAAGCTCTTTTCCCCGCTGCTGGTTCATTTGTACCCCGCTGCTCCTGATACTAAGGGCAGCTGCTTAATGTGCTCCCCACTGTTGGACAATGGCTTCCACGCCGTTGGTTGATGCTTTCCCCGCCTTTGGTGGACGTTTTCCCGAAACTGGTTAATGAGTTCCCACGAAACTGGTTAATGAGTTCCCACGAAGTTGTTTTCCCCGCTGCTGGTTCATTTGTACCCCGCTGCTCCTGATACTAAGGGCAGCTGCTTAATGTGCTCCCCCCTGTTGGACAAAGGCTTCCCCGCCGTTGGTTGATGCTTTCCCCGCCTCTGGTTGAAGTTTTCCCGAAACTGGTTAATAAGTTCCCACGAAACTGGTTAATGAGTTCCCACGAAACTGGTTAATGAGTTCCCCCGCGGTTCGCTGTTCTTTTCACGGCTGTTGCTTCATCTGATCCCCGCTGCTCCTGATACTATGGGCAGCTGCTTAATGTGCTCCCCCCTGTTGGACAATGGCTTCCCCGCCGTTGGTTGATGTTTTCCCCGCCTTTGGTGGACGTTTTCCCGAAACTGGTTAATGAGTTCCCACGAAACTGGTTAATGAGTTCCCAGGAAACTGGTTAATGAGTTCCCCCGCGGTTGGCTGATCTTTTCCCGGCTGTTGCTTAATCTGATCCCCGCTGCTCCTGATACTAAGAGCAGCTGCTTAATGTGCTCCCCCCGGTTGGACAATGGCTTCCCCGCCGTTGGTTCATGCTTTCCCCGCCTTTGGTGGAGGTTTTCCCGAAACTGGTTAATGAGTTCCCCCGAAACTGGTTAATGAGTTCCCACGAAACTGGTTAATGAGTTCCCACGAAGCTGTTTTCCCCGCTGCTGGTTCATTTGTACCCCGCTGCTCCTGATACTAAGGGCAGCTGCTTAATGTGCTCCCCCCTGTTGGACAATGGCTTCCCCGCCGTTGTTTGATGTTTTCCCCGCCTTTGGTTGATGTTTTCCCGAAACTGGTTAATGAGTTCCCACGAAACTGGTTAATGAGTTCCCACGAAGCTGTTTTCCCCGCTGCTGGTTCATTGGTGCACCGATGCTCCTGATACTAAGGGCAGCTGCTTAATGTGCTCCCCCCTGTTGGACAAAGGCTTCCCCGCCGTTGGTTGATGCTTTCCCCGCCTCTGGTTGAAGTTTTCCCGAAACTGGTTAATGAGTTCCCACGAAACTGGTTAATGAGTTCCCACGAAACTGGTTAATGAGTTCCCCCGCGGTTGGCTGTTCTTTTCACGGCTGTTGCTTCATCTGATCCCCGCTGCTCCTGATACTAAGGGCAGCTGCTTAATGTGCTCCCCCCTGTTGGACAATGGCTTCCCCGCCGTTGGTTGATGTTTTCCCCGCCTTTGGTGGACGTTTTCCCGAAACTGGTTAATGAGTTCCCACGAAACAGGTTAATGAGTTCCCAGGAAACTGGTTAATGAGTTCCCCCGCGGTTGGCTGATCTTTTCCCGGCTGTTGCTTAATCTGATCCCCGCTGCTCCTGATACTAAGGGCAGCTGCTTAATGTGCTCCCCCCTGTTGGACAATGGCATCCCCGCCGTTGTTTGATGTTTCCCCGCCTTTGGTTGATGTTTTCCCGAAACTGGTTAATGAGTTCCCACGAAACTGGTTAATGAGTTCCCACGAAACTGGTTAATGAGTTCCCACGAAGCTATTTTCCCCGCTGCTGGTTCATTTGTACCCCGCTGCTCCTGATACTAAGGGCAGCTGCTTAATGTGCTCCCCACTGTTGGACAATGGCTTCCACGCCGTTGGTTGATGCTTTCCCCGCCTTTGGTGGACGTTTTCCCGAAACTGGTTAATGAGTTCCCACGAAACTGGTTAATGAGTTCCCACGAAGTTGTTTTCCCCGCTGCTGGTTCATTTGTACCCCGCTGCTCCTGATACTAAGGGCAGCTGCTTAATGTGCTCCCCACTGTTGGACAATGGCTTCCCCGCCGTTGGTTCATGTTTTTCCCGCCTTCGGTTCATGTTTTCCCGAAACTGGTTAATGAGTTCCCCCGAAACTGGTTAATGAGTTCCCACGAAACTGGTTAATGAGTTCCCACGAAGCTGTTTTCCCCGCTGCTGGTTCATTTGTACCCCGCTGCTCCTGATACTAAGGGCAGCTGCTTAATGTGCTCCCCCCTGTTGGACAATGGCTTCCCCGCCGTTGGTGCATGTTTTCCCCGCCTTTGGTGGAAGTTGTCCCGAAACTGGTTAATGAGTTCCCCCGAAACTGGTTAATGAGTTCCCACGAAACTGGTTAATGAGTTCCCACGAAGCTGTTTTCCCCGCTGCTGGTTCATTTGTACCCCGCTGCTCCTGATACTAAGGGCAGCTGCTTAATGTGCTCCCCCCTGTTGGACAATGGCTTCCCCGCCGTTGGTGCATGTTTTCCCCGCCGTTGGTGGAAGTTTTCCCGAAACTGGTTAATGAGTTCCCCCGAAACTGGTTAATGAGTTCCCCCGCGGTTGGCTGATCTTTTCCCGGCTGTTGCTTAATCTGATCCCCGCTGCTCCTGATACTAAGGGCAGCTGCTTAATGTGCTCCCCCCGGTTGGACAATGCCTTCCCCGCCGTTGGTTCATGCTTTCCCCGCCTTTGGTGGAAGTTTTCCCGAAACTGGTTAATGAGTTCCCCCGAAACTGGTTAATGAGTTCCCACGAAGCAGTTTTCCCCGCTGCTGGTTCATTTGTACCCCGCTGCTCCTGATACTAAGGGCAGCTGCTTAATGTGCTCCCCCCTGTTGGACAAAGGCTTCCCCGCCGTTGGTTGATGCTTTCCCCGCCTCTGGTTGAAGTTTTCCCGAAACTGGTTAATGAGTTCCCAGGAAACTGGTTAATGAGTTCCCACGAAACTGGTTAATGAGTTCCCCCGCGGTTGGTTGATCTTTTCCCGGCTGTTGCTTAATCTGATCCCCGCCGCTCCTGATACTAAGGGCAGCTGCTTAATGTGCTCCCCCCTGTTGGACAATGGCTTCCCCGCCGTTGGTGCATGTTTTCCCCGCCTTTGGTGGACGTTTTCCCGAAACTGGTTAATGAGTTCCCACGAAACTGGTTAATGAGTTCCCACGAAACTGGTTAATGAGTTCCCCCGCGGTTGGCTGTTCTTTTCCCGGCTGTTGCTTAATCTGATCCCCGCTGCTCCTGATACTAAGGGCAGCTGCCTAATGTGCTCCCCACTGTTGGACAATGGCTTCCCCGCCGTTGGTTGATGCTTTCCCCGCCTTTGGTGGACGTTTCCCCGAAACTGGTTAATGAGTTCCCACGAAACTGGTTAATGAGTTCCCACGAAGTTGTTTTCCCCGCTGCTGGTTCATTTGTACCCCGCTGCTCCTGATACTAAGGGCAGCTGCTTAATGTGCTCCCCCCTGTTGGACAATGGCTTCCCCGCCGTTGGTGCATGTTTTCCCCGCCTTTGGTGGAAGTTTTCCCGAAACTGGTTAATGAGTTCCCCCGAAACTGGTTAATGAGTTCCCACGAAACTGGTTAATGAGTTCCCACGAAGCTGTTTACCCCGCTGCTGGTTCATTTGTACCCCGCTGCTCCTGATACTAAGGGCAGCTGCTTAATGTGCTCCCCCCTGTTGGACAATGGCTTCCCCGCCGTTGGTGCATGTTTTCCCCGCCGTTGGTGGAAGTTTTCCCGAAACTGGTTAATGAGTTCCCCCGAAACTGGTTAATGAGTTCCCCCGCGGTTGGCTGATCTTTTCCCGGCTGTTGCTTAATCTGATCCCCGCTGCTCCTGATACTAAGGGCAGCTGCTTAATGTGCTCCCCCCGGTTGGACAATGCCTTCCCCGGGGTTGGTTCATGCTTTCCCCGCCTTTGGTGGAAGTTTTCCCGAAACTGGTTAATGAGTTCCCCCGAAACTGGTTAATGAGTTCCCACGAAGCTGTTTTCCCCGCTGCTGGTTCATTTGTACCCCGCTGCTCCTGATACTAAGGGCAGCTGCTTAATGTGCTCCCCCCTGTTGGACAAAGGCTTCCCCGCCGTTGGTTGATGCTTTCCCCGCCTCTGGTTGAAGTTTTCCCGAAACTGGTTAATGAGTTCCCAGGAAACTGGTTAATGAGTTCCCACGAAACTGGTTAATGAGTTCCCCCGCGGTTGGTTGATCTTTTCCCGGCTGTTGCTTAATCTGATCCCCGCCGCTCCTGATACTAAGGGCAGCTGCTTAATGTGCTCCCCCCTGTTGGACAATGGCTTCCCCGCCGTTGGTGCATGTTTTCCCCGCCTTTGGTGGACGTTTTCCCGAAACTGGTTAATGAGTTCCCACGAAACTGGTTAATGAGTTCCCACGAAACTGGTTAATGAGTTCCCCCGCGGTTGGCTGTTCTTTTCCCGGCTGTTGCTTAATCTGATCCCCGCTGCTCCTGATACTAAGGGCAGCTGCCTAATGTGCTCCCCACTGTTGGACAATGGCTTCCCCGCCGTTGGTTGATGCTTTCCCCGCCTTTGGTGGACGTTTTCCCGAAACTGGTTAATGAGTTCCCACGAAACTGGTTAATGAGTTCCCACGAAGTTGTTTTCCCCGCTGCTGGTTCATTTGTACCCCGCTGCTCCTGATACTAAGGGCAGCTGCTTAATGTGCTCCCCCCTGTTGGACAATGGCTTCCCCGCCGTTGGTGCATGTTTTCCCCGCCTTTGGTGGAAGTTTTCCCGAAACTGGTTAATGAGTTCCCCCGAAACTGGTTAATGAGTTCCCACGAAACTGGTTAATGAGTTCCCACGAAGCTGTTTTCCCCGCTGCTGGTTCATTTGTACCCCGCTGCTCCTGATACTAAGGGCAGCTGCTTAATGTGCTCCCCCCTGTTGGACAATGGCTTCCCCGCCGTTGGTGCATGTTTTCCCCGCCTTTGGTGGAAGTTTTCCCGAAACTGGTTAATGAGTCCCCCGCGGTTGGCTGATCTTTTCCCGGCTGTTGCTTAATCTGATCCCCGCTGCTCCTGATACTAAGGGCAGCTGCTTAATGTGCTCCCCCCGGTTGGACAATGCCTTCCCCGCCGTTGGTTCATGCTTTCCCCGCCTTTGGTGGAAGTTTTCCCGAAACTTGTTAATGAGTTCCCCCGAAACTGGTTAATGAGTTCCCACGAAGCTGTTTTCCCCGCTGCTGGTTCATTTGTACCCCGCTGCTCCTGATACTAAGGGCAGCTGCTTAATGTGCTCCCCCCTGTTGGACAAAGGCTTCCCCGCCGTTGGTTGATGCTTTCCCCGCCTCTGGTTGAAGGTTTCCCGAAACTGGTTAATGAGTTCCCACGAAACTGGTTAATGAGTTCCCACGAAACTGGTTAATGAGTTCCCCCGCGGTTGGTTGATCTTTTCCCGGCTGTTGCTTAATCTGATCCCCGCCGCTCCTGATACTAAGGGCAGCTGCTTAATGTGCTCCCCCCGGTTGGACAATGGCTTCCACGCCGTTGGTGCATGTTTTCCCCGCCTTTGGTGGACGTTTTCCCGAAACTGGTTAATGAGTTCCCACGAAACTGGTTAATGAGTTCCCACGAAACTGGTTAATGAGTTCCCCCGCGGTTGGCTGTTCTTTTCCCGGCTGTTGCTTGATCTGATCCCCGCTGCTCCTGATACTAAGGGCAGCTGCCTAATGTGCTCCCCACTGTTGGACAATGGCTTCCCCGCCGTTGGTTGATGCTTTCCCCGCCTTTGGTGGACGTTTTCCCGAAACTGGTTAATGAGTTCCCACGAAACTGGTTAATGAGTTCCCACGAAGTTGTTTTCCCCGCTGCTGGTTCATTTGTACCCCGCTGCTCCTGATACTAAGGGCAGCTGCTTAATGTGCTCCCCCCTGTTGGACAATGGCTTCCCCGCCGTTGGTGCATGTTTTCCCCGCCTTTGGTGGAAGTTTTCCCGAAACTGGTTAATGAGTTCCCCCGAAACTGGTTAATGAGTTCCCACGAAACTGGTTAATGAGTTCCCACGAAGCTGTTTTCCCCGCTGCTGGTTCATTTGTACCCCGCTGCTCCTGATACTAAGGGCAGCTGCTTAATGTGCTCCCCCCTGTTGGACAATGGCTTCCCCGCCGTTGGTGCATGTTTTCCCCGCCGTTGGTGGAAGTTTTCCCGAAACTGGTTAATGAGTTCCCCCGAAACTGGTTAATGAGTTCCCCCGCGGTTGGCTGATCTTTTCCCGGCTGTTGCTTAATCTGATCCCCGCTGCTCCTGATACTAAGGGCAGCTGCTTAATGTGCTCCCCCCGGTTGGACAATGCCTTCCCCGCCGTTGGTTCATGCTTTCCCCGCCTTTGGTGGAAGTTTTCCCGAAACTGGTTAATGAGTTCCCCCGAAACTGGTTAATGAGTTCCCACGAAGCTGTTTTCCCCGCTGCTGGTTCATTTGTACCCCGCTGCTCCTGATACTAAGGGCAGCTGCTTAATGTGCTCCCCCCTGTTGGACAAAGGCTTCCCCGCCGTTGGTTGATGCTTTCCCCGCCTCTGGTTGAAGTTTTCCCGAAACTGGTTAATGAGTTCCCAGGAAACTGGTTAGTGAGTTCCCACGAAACTGGTTAATGAGTTCCCCCGCGGTTGGTTGATCTTTTCCCGGCTGTTGCTTAATCTGATCCCCGCCGCTCCTGATACTAAGGGCAGCTGCTTAATGTGCTCCCCCCTGTTGGACAATGGCTTCCCCGCCGTTGGTGCATGTTTTCCCCGCCTTTGGTGGACGTTTTCCCGAAACTGGTTAATGAGTTCCCACGAAACTGGTTAATGAGTTCCCACGAAACTGGTTAATGAGTTCCCCCGCGGTTGGCTGTTCTTTTCCCGGCTGTTGCTTAATCTGATCCCCGCTGCTCCTGATACTAAGGGCAGCTGCCTAATGTGCTCCCCACTGTTGGACAATGGCTTCCGCGCCGTTGGTTGATGCTTTCCCCGCCTTTGGTGGACGTTTTCCCGAAACTGGTTAATGAGTTCCCACGAAACTGGTTAATGAGTTCCCACGAAGTTGTTCTCCCCGCTGCTGGTTCATTTGTACCCCGCTGCTCCTGATACTAAGGGCAGCTGCTTAATGTGCTCCCCCCTGTTGGACAATGGCTTCCCCGCCGTTGGTGCATGTTTTCCCCGCCTTTGGTGGAAGTTTTCCCGAAACTGGTTAATGAGTTCCCACGAAACTGGTTAATGAGTTCCCCCGCGGTTGGCTGATCTTTTCCCTCCTGTTGCTTAATCTGATCCCCGCTGCTCCTGATACTAAGGGCAGCTGCTTAATGTGCTCCCCCCTGTTGGACAATGGCCTCCCCGCCGTTGGTTCATGTTTTCCCCGCCTTTGGTGGACGTTTTCCCGAAACTGGTTAATGAGTTCCCACGAAACTGGTTAATGAGTTCCCACGAAACTGGTTAATGAGTTCCCCCGCGGTTGGCTGTTCTTTTCCCGGCTGTTGCTTAATCTGATCCCCGCTGCTCCTGATACTAAGGGCAGCTGCTTAATGTGCTCCCCCCTGTTGGACAATGGCTTCCCCGCCGTTGGTTGATGTTTTCCCCGCCTTTGGTGGACGTTTTCCCGAAACTGGTTAATGAGTTCCCCCGAAACTGGTTAATGAGTTCCCACGAAGCTGTTTTCCCCGCTGCTGGTTCATTTGTACCCCGCTGCTCCTGATACTAAGGGCAGCTGCTTAATGTGCTCCCCCCTGTTGGACAAAGGCTTCCCCGCCGTTGGTGCATGTTTTCCCCGCCTTTGGTGGAAGTTTTCCCGAAACTGGTTAATGAGTTCCCACGAAACTGGTTAATGAGTTCCCCCGCGGTTCGCTGTTCTTTTCACGGCTGTTGCTTCATCTGATCCCCGCTGCTCCTGATACTAAGGGCAGCTGCTTAATGTGCTCCCCCCTGTTGGACAATGGCTTCCCCGCCGTTGGTTGATGTTTTCCCCGCCTTTGGTGGACGTTTTCCCGAAACTGGTTAATGAGTTCCCACGAAACTGGTTAATGAGTTCCCAGGAAACTGGTTAATGAGTTCCCCCGCGGTTGGCTGATCTTTTCCCGGCTGTTGCTTAATCTGATCCCCGCTGCTCCTGATACTAAGGGCAGCTGCTTAATGTGCTCCCCCCGGTTGGACAATGGCTTCCCCGCCGTTGGTTCATGCTTTCCCCGCCTTTGGTGGACGTTTTCCCGAAACTGGTTAATGAGTTCCCACGAAACTGGTTAATGAGTTCCCACGAAGTTGTTTTCCCCGCTGCTGGTTCATTTGTACCCCGCTGCTCCTGATACTAAGGGCAGCTGCTTAATGTGCTCCCCCCTGTTGGACAATGGCTTCCCCGCCGTTGGTGCATGTTTTCCCCGCCTTTGGTGGAAGTTTTCCCGAAACTGGTTAATGAGTTCCCCCGAAACTGGTTAATGAGTTCCCACGAAACTGGTTAATGAGTTCCCACGAAGCTGTTTTCCCCGCTGCTGGTTCATTTGTACCCCGCTGCTCCTGATACTAAGGGCAGCTGCTTAATGTGCTCCCCACTGTTGGACAATGGCTTCCACGCCGTTGGTTGATGCTTTCCCCGCCTTTGGTGGACGTTTTCCCGAAACTGGTTAATGAGTTCCCACGAAACTGGTTAATGAGTTCCCACGAAGTTGTTTTCCCCGCTGCTGGTTCATTTGTACCCCGCTGCTCCTGATACTAAGGGCAGCTGCTTAATGTGCTCCCCCCTGTTGGACAAAGGCTTCCCCGCCGTTGGTTGATGCTTTCCCCGCCTCTGGTTGAAGTTTTCCCGAAACTGGTTAATAAGTTCCCACGAAACTGGTTAATGAGTTCCCACGAAACTGGTTAATGAGTTCCCCCGCGGTTCGCTGTTCTTTTCACGGCTGTTGCTTCATCTGATCCCCGCTGCTCCTGATACTAAGGGCAGCTGCTTAATGTGCTCCCCCCTGTTGGACAATGGCTTCCCCGCCGTTGGTTGATGTTTTCCCCGCCTTTGGTGGACGTTTTCCCGAAACTGGTTAATGAGTTCCCACGAAACTGGTTAATGAGTTCCCAGGAAACTGGTTAATGAGTTCCCCCGCGGTTGGCTGATCTTTTCCCGGCTGTTGCTTAATCTGATCCCCGCTGCTCCTGATACTAAGAGCAGCTGCTTAATGTGCTCCCCCCGGTTGGACAATGGCTTCCCCGCCGTTGGTTCATGCTTTCCCCGCCTTTGGTGGAGGTTTTCCCGAAACTGGTTAATGAGTTCCCCCGAAACTGGTTAATGAGTTCCCACGAAACTGGTTAATGAGTTCCCACGAAGCTATTTTCCCCGCTGCTGGTTCATTTGTACCCCGCTGCTCCTGATACTAAGGGCAGCTGCTTAATGTGCTCCCCACTGTTGGACAATGGCTTCCACGCCGTTGGTTGATGCTTTCCCCGCCTTTGGTGGACGTTTTCCCGAAACTGGTTAATGAGTTCCCACGAAACTGGTTAATGAGTTCCCACGAAGTTGTTTTCCCCGCTGCTGGTTCACTTGTACCCCGCTGCTCCTGATACTAAGGGCAGCTGCTTAATGTGCTCCCCACTGTTGGACAATGGCTTCCCCGCCGTTGGTTCATGTTTTTCCCGCCTTCGGTTCATGTTTTCCCGAAACTGGTTAATGAGTTCCCCCGAAACTGGTTAATGAGTTCCCACGAAACTGGTTAATGAGTTCCCACGAAGCTGTTTTCCCCGCTGCTGGTTCATTTGTACCCCGCTGCTCCTGATACTAAGGGCAGCTGCTTAATGTGCTCCCCCCTGTTGGACAATGGCTTCCCCGCCGTTGGTGCATGTTTTCCCCGCCTTTGGTGGAAGTTGTCCCGAAACTGGTTAATGAGTTCCCCCGAAACTGGTTAATGAGTTCCCACGAAACTGGTTAATGAGTTCCCACGAAGCTGTTTTCCCCGCTGCTGGTTCATTTGTACCCCGCTGCTCCTGATACTAAGGGCAGCTGCTTAATGTGCTCCCCCCTGTTGGACAATGGCTTCCCCGCCGTTGGTGCATGTTTTCCCCGCCGTTGGTGGAAGTTTTCCCGAAACTGGTTAATGAGTTCCCCCGAAACTGGTTAATGAGTTCCCCCGCGGTTGGCTGATCTTTTCCCGCCTGTTGCTTAATCTGATCCCCGCTGCTCCTGATACTAAGGGCAGCTGCTTAATGTGCTCCCCCCGGTTGGACAATGCCTTCCCCGCCGTTGGTTCATGCTTTCCCCGCCTTTGGTGGAAGTTTTCCCGAAACTGGTTAATGAGTTCCCCCGAAACTGGTTAATGAGTTCCCACGAAGCTGTTTTCCCCGCTGCTGGTTCATTTGTACCCCGCTGCTCCTGATACTAAGGGCAGCTGCTTAATGTGCTCCCCCCTGTTGGACAAAGGCTTCCCCGCCGTTGGTTGATGCTTTCCCCGCCTCTGGTTGAAGTTTTCCCGAAACTGGTTAATGAGTTCCCAGGAAACTGGTTAATGAGTTCCCACGAAACTGGTTAATGAGTTCCCCCGCGGTTGGTTGATCTTTTCCCGGCTGTTGCTTAATCTGATCCCCGCCGCTCCTGATACTAAGGGCAGCTGCTTAATGTGCTCCCCCCTGTTGGACAATGGCTTCCCCGCCGTTGGTGCATGTTTTCCCCGCCTTTGGTGGACGTTTTCCCGAAACTGGTTAATGAGTTCCCACGAAACTGGTTAATGAGTTCCCACGAAACTGGTTAATGAGTTCCCCCGCGGTTGGCTGTTCTTTTCTCGGCTGTTGCTTAATCTGATCCCCGCTGCTCCTGATACTAAGGGCAGCTGCCTAATGTGCTCCCCACTGTTGGACAATGGCTTCCCCGCCGTTGGTTGATGCTTTCCCCGCCTTTGGTGGACGTTTCCCCGAAACTGGTTAATGAGTTCCCACGAAACTGGTTAATGAGTTCCCACGAAGTTGTTTTCCCCGCTGCTGGTTCATTTGTACCCCGCTGCTCCTGATACTAAGGGCAGCTGCTTAATGTGCTCCCCCCTGTTGGACAATGGCTTCCCCGCCGTTGGTGCATGTTTTCCCCGCCTTTGGTGGAAGTTTTCCCGAAACTGGTTAATGAGTTCCCCCGAAACTGGTTAATGAGTTCCCACGAAACTGGTTAATGAGTTCCCACGAAGCTGTTTTCCCCGCTGCTGGTTCATTTGTACCCCGCTGCTCCTGATACTAAGGGCAGCTGCTTAATGTGCTCCCCCCTGTTGGACAATGGCTTCCCCGCCGTTGGTGCATGTTTTCCCCGCCGTTGGTGGAAGTTTTCCCGAAACTGGTTAATGAGTTGCCCCGAAACTGGTTAATGAGTTCCCCCGCGGTTGGCTGATCTTTTCCCGGCTGTTGCTTAATCTGATCCCCGCTGCTCCTGATACTAAGGGCAGCTGCTTAATGTGCTCCCCCCGGTTGGACAATGCCTTCCCCGCCGTTGGTTCATGCTTTCCCCGCCTTTGGTGGAAGTTTTCCCGAAACTGGTTAATGAGTTCCCCCGAAACTGGTTAATGAGTTCCCAAGAAGCTGTTTTCCCCGCTGCTGGTTCATTTGTACCCCGCTGCTCCTGATACTAAGGGCAGCTGCTTAATGTGTTCCCCCCTGTTGGACAAAGGCTTCCCCGCCGTTGGTTGATGCTTTCCCCGCCTCTGGTTGAAGTTTTCCCGAAACTGGTTAATGAGTTCCCAGGAAACTGGTTAATGAGTTCCCACGAAACTGGTTAATGAGTTCCCCCGCGGTTGGTTGATCTTTTCCCGGCTGTTGCTTAATCTGATCCCCGCCGCTCCTGATACTAAGGGCAGCTGCTTAATGTGCTCCCCCCTGTTGGACAATGGCTTCCCCGCCGTTGGCGCATGTTTTCCCCGCCTTTGGTGGACGTTTTCCCGAAACTGGTTAATGAGTTCCCACGAAACTGGTTAATGAGTTCCCACGAAACTGGTTAATGAGTTCCCCCGCGGTTGGCTGTTCTTTTCCCGGCTGTTGCTTAATCTGATCCCCGCTGCTCCTGATACTAAGGGCAGCTGCCTAATGTGCTCCCCACTGTTGGACAATGGCTTCCCCGCCGTTGGTTGATGCTTTCCCCGCCTTTGGTGGACGTTTTCCCGAAACTGGTTAATGAGTTCCCACGAAACTGGTTAATGAGTTCCCACGAAGTTGTTTTCCCCGCTGCTGGTTCATTTGTACCCCGCTGCTCCTGATACTAAGGGCAGCTGCTTAATGTGCTCCCCCCTGTTGGACAATGGCTTCCCCGCCGTTGGTGCATGTTTTCCCCGCCTTTGGTGGAAGTTTTCCCGAAACTGGTTAATGAGTTCCCCCGAAACTGGTTAATGAGTTCCCACGAAACTGGTTAATGAGTTCCCACGAAGCTGTTTTCCCCGCTGCTGGTTCATTTGTACCCCGCTGTTCCTGATACTAAGGGCAGCTGCTTAATGTGCTCCCCCCTGTTGGACAATGGCTTCCCCGCCGTTGGTGCATGTTTTCCCCGCCTTTGGTGGAAGTTTTCCCGAAACTGGTTAATGAGTTCCCCCGCGGTTGGCTGATCTTTTCCCGGCTGTTGCTTAATCTGATCCCCGCTGCTCCTGATACTAAGGGCAGCTGCTTAATGTGCTCCCCCCGGTTGGACAATGCCTTCCCCGCCGTTGGTTCATGCTTTCCCCGCCTTTGGTGGAAGTTTTCCCGAAACTGGTTAATGAGTTCCCCCGAAACTGGTTAATGAGTTCCCACGAAGCTGTTTTCCCCGCTGCTGGTTCATTTGTACCCCGCTGCTCCTGATACTAAGGGCAGCTGCTTAATGTGCTCCCCCCTGTTGGACAAAGGCTTCCCCGCCGTTGGTTGATGCTTTCCCCGCCTCTGGTTGAAGTTTTCCCGAAACTGGTTAATGAGTTCCCACGAAACTGGTTAATGAGTTCCCACGAAACTGGTTAATGAGTTCCCCCGCGGTTGGTTGATCTTTTCCCGGCTGTTGCTTAATCTGATCCCCGCCGCTCCTGATACTAAGGGCAGCTGCTTAATGTGCTCCCCCCTGTTGGACAATGGCTTCCCCGCCGTTGGTGCATGTTTTCCCCGCCTTTGGTGGACGTTTTCCCGAAACTGGTTAATGAGTTCCCACGAAACTGGTTAATGAGTTCCCACGAAACTGGTTAATGAGTTCCCCCGCGGTTGGCTGTTCTTTTCCCGGCTGTTGCTTAATCTGATCCCCGCTGCTCCTGATACTAAGGGCAGCTGCCTAATGTGCTCCCCACTGTTGGACAATGGCTTCCCCGCCGTTGGTTGATGCTTTCCCCGCCTTTGGTGGACGTTTTCCCGAAACTGGTTAATGAGTTCCCACGAAACTGGTTAATGAGTTCCCACGAAGTTGTTTTCCCCGCTGCTGGTTCATTTGTACCCCGCTGCTCCTGATACTAAGGGCAGCTGCTTAATGTGCTCCCCCCTGTTGGACAATGGCTTCCCCGCCGTTGGTGCATGTTTTCCCCGCCTTTGGTGGAAGTTTTCCCGAAACTGGTTAATGAGTTCCCCCGAAACTGGTTAATGAGTTCCCACGAAACTGGTTAATGAGTTCCCACGAAGCTGTTTTCCCCGCTGCTGGTTCATTTGTACCCCGCTGCTCCTGATACTAAGGGCAGCTGCTTAATGTGCTCCCCCCTGTTGGACAATGGCTTCCCCGCCGTTGGTGCATGTTTTCCCCGCCGTTGGTGGAAGTTTTCCCGAAACTGGTTAATGAGTTCCCCCGAAACTGGTTAATGAGTTCCCCCGCGGTTGGCTGATCTTTTCCCGGCTGTTGCTTAATCTGATCCCCGCTGCTCCTGATACTAAGGGCAGCTGCTTAATGTGCTCCCCCCGGTTGGACAATGCCTTCCCCGCCGTTGGTTCATGCTTTCCCCGCCTTTGGTGGAAGTTTTCCCGAAACTGGTTAATGAGTTCCCCCGAAACTGGTTAATGAGTTCCCACGAAGCTGTTTTCCCCGCTGCTGGTTCATTTGTACCCCGCTGCTCCTGATACTAAGGGCAGCTGCTTAATGTGCTCCCCCCTGTTGGACAAAGGCTTCCCCGCCGTTGGTTGATGCTTTCCCCGCCTCTGGTTGAAGTTTTCCCGAAACTGGTTAATGAGTTCCCAGGAAACTGGTTAATGAGTTCCCACGAAACTGGTTAATGAGTTCCCCCGCGGTTGGTTGATCTTTTCCCGGCTGTTGCTTAATCTGATCCCCGCCGCTCCTGATACTAAGGGCAGCTGCTTAATGTGCTCCCCCCTGTTGGACAATGGCTTCCCCGCCGTTGGTGCATGTTTTCCCCGCCTTTGGTGGACGTTTTCCCGAAACTGGTTAATGAGTTCCCACGAAACTGGTTAATGAGTTCCCACGAAACTGGTTAATGAGTTCCCCCGCGGTTGGCTGTTCTTTTCCCGGCTGTTGCTTAATCTGATCCCCGCTGCTCCTGATACTAAGGGCAGCTGCTTAATGTGCTCCCCCCTGTTGGACAATGGCTTCCCCGCCGTTGGTTGATGTTTTCCCCGCCTTTGGTGGACGTTTTCCCGAAACTGGTTAATGAGTTCCCCCGAAACTGGTTAATGAGTTCCCACGAAGCTGTTTTCCCCGCTGCTGGTTCATTTGTACCCCGCTGCTCCTGATACTAAGGGCAGCTGCTTAATGTGCTCCCCCCTGTTGGAAAAAGGCTTCCCCGCCGTTGGTGCATGTTTTCCCCGCCTTTGGTGGAAGTTTTCCCGAAACTGGTTAATGAGTTCCCACGAAACTGGTTAATGAGTTCCCCCGCGGTTCGCTGTTCTTTTCACGGCTGTTGCTTCATCTGATCCCCGCTGCTCCTGATACTAAGGGCAGCTGCTTAATGTGCTCCCCCCTGTTGGACAATGGCTTCCCCGCCGTTGGTTGATGTTTTCCCCGCCTTTGGTGGACGTTTTCCCGAAACTGGTTAATGAGTTCCCACGAAACTGGTTAATGAGTTCCCAGGAAACTGGTTAATGAGTTCCCCCGCGGTTGGCTGATCTTTTCCCGGCTGTTGCTTAATCTGATCCCCGCTGCTCCTGATACTAAGGGCAGCTGCTTAATGTGCTCCCCCCGGTTGGACAATGGCTTCCCCGCCGTTGGTTCATGCTTTCCCCGCCTTTGGTGGACGTTTTCCCGAAACTGGTTAATGAGTTCCCACGAAACTGGTTAATGAGTTCCCACGAAGTTGTTTTCCCCGCTGCTGGTTCATTTGTACCCCGCTGCTCCTGATACTAAGGGCAGCTGCTTAATGTGCTCCCCCCTGTTGGACAATGGCTTCCCCGCCGTTGGTGCATGTTTTCCCCGCCTTTGGTGGAAGTTTTCCCGAAACTGGTTAATGAGTTCCCCCGAAACTGGTTAATGAGTTCCCACGAAACTGGTTAATGAGTTCCCACGAAGCTGTTTTCCCCGCTGCTGGTTCATTTGTACCCCGCTGCTCCTGATACTAAGGGCAGCTGCTTAATGTGCTCCCCCCTGTTGGACAATGGCTTCCCCGCCGTTGGTGCATGTTTTCCCCGCCGTTGGTGGAAGTTTTCCCGAAACTGGTTAATGAGTTCCCCCGAAACTGGTTAATGAGTTCCCCCGCGGTTGGCTGATCTTTTCCCGGCTGTTGCTTAATCTGATCCCCGCTGCTCCTGATACTAAGGGCAGCTGCTTAATGTGCTCCCCCCGGTTGGACAATGCCTTCCCCGCCGTTGGTTCATGCTTTCCCCGCCTTTGGTGGAAGTTTTCCCGAAACTGGTTAATGAGTTCCCCCGAAACTGGTTAATGAGTTCCCACGAAGCTGTTTTCCCCGCTGCTGGTTCATTTATACCCCGCTGCTCCTGATACTAAGGGCAGCTGCTTAATGTGCTCCCCCCCTGTTGGACAAAGGCTTCCCCGCCGTTGGTTGATGCTTTCCCCGCCTCTGGTTGAAGTTTTCCCGAAACTGGTTAATGAGTTCCCAGGAAACTGGTTAATGAGTTCCCAAGAAACTGGTTAATGAGTTCCCCCGCGGTTGGTTGATCTTTTCCCGGCTGTTGCTTAATCTGATCCCCGCCGCTCCTGATACTAAGGGCAGCTGCTTAATGTGCTCCCCCCTGTTGGACAATGGCTTCCCCGCCGTTGGTGCATGTTTTCCCCGCCTTTGGTGGACGTTTTCCCGAAACTGGTTAATGAGTTCCCACGAAACTGGTTAATGAGTTCCCACGAAACTGGTTAATGAGTTCCCCCGCGGTTGGCTGTTCTTTTCCCGGCTGTTGCTTAATCTGATCCCCGCTGCTCCTGATACTAAGGGCAGCTGCCTAATGTGCTCCCCACTGTTGGACAATGGCTTCCCCGCCGTTGGTTGATGCTTTCCCCGCCTTTGGTGGACGTTTTCCCGAAACTGGTTAATGAGTTCCCACGAAACTGGTTAATGAGTTCCCACGAAGTTGTTCTCCCCGCTGCTGGTTCATTTGTACCCCGCTGCTCCTGATACTAAGGGCAGCTGCTTAATGTGCTCCCCCCTGTTGGACAATGGCTTCCCCGCCGTTGGTGCATGTTTTCCCCGCCTTTGGTGGAAGTTTTCCCGAAACTGGTTAATGAGTTCCCACGAAACTGGTTAATGAGTTCCCCCGCGGTTGGCTGATGTTTTCCCTCCTGTTGCTTAATCTGATCCCCGCTGCTCCTGATACTAAGGGCAGCTGCTTAATGTGCTCCCCCCTGTTGGACAATGGCCTCCCCGCCGTTGGTTCATGTTTTCCCCGCCTTTGGTGGACGTTTTCCCGAAACTGGTTAATGAGTTCCCACGAAACTGGTTAATGAGTTCCCACGAAACTGGTTAATGAGTTCCCCCGCGGTTGGCTGTTCTTTTCCCGGCTGTTGCTTAATCTGATCCCCGCTGCTCCTGATACTAAGGGCAGCTGCTTAATGTGCTCCCCCCTGTTGGACAATGGCTTCCCCGCCGTTGGTTGATGTTTTCCCCGCCTTTGGTGGACGTTTTCCCGAAACTGGTTAATGAGTTCCCCCGAAACTGGTTAATGAGTTCCCACGAAGCTGTTTTCCCCGCTGCTGGTTCATTTGTACCCCGCTGCTCCTGATACTAAGGGCAGCTGCTTAATGTGCTCCCCCCTGTTGGACAAAGGCTTCCCCGCCGTTGGTGCATGTTTTCCCCGCCTTTGGTGGAAGTTTTCCCGAAACTGGTTAATGAGTTCCCACGAAACTGGTTAATGAGTTCCCCCGCGGTTCGCTGTTCTTTTCACGGCTGTTGCTTCATCTGATCCCCGCTGCTCCTGATACTAAGGGCAGCTGCTTAATGTGCTCCCCCCTGTTGGACAATGGCTTCCCCGCCGTTGGTTGATGTTTTCCCCGCCTTTGGTGGACGTTTTCCCGAAACTGGTTAATGAGTTCCCACGAAACTGGTTAATGAGTTCCCAGGAAACTGGTTAATGAGTTCCCCCGCGGTTGGCTGATCTTTTCCCGGCTGTTGCTTAATCTGATCCCCGCTGCTCCTGATACTAAGGGCAGCTGCTTAATGTGCTCCCCCCGGTTGGACAATGGCTTCCCCGCCGTTGGTTCATGCTTTCCCCGCCTTTGGTGGACGTTTTCCCGAAACTGGTTAATGAGTTCCCACGAAACTGGTTAATGAGTTCCCACGAAGTTGTTTTCCCCGCTGCTGGTTCATTTGTACCCCGCTGCTCCTGATACTAAGGGCAGCTGCTTAATGTGCTCCCCCCTGTTGGACAATGGCTTCCCCGCCGTTGGTGCATGTTTTCCCCGCCTTTGGTGGAAGTTTTCCCGAAACTGGTTAATGAGTTCCCCCGAAACTGGTTAATGAGTTCCCACGAAACTGGTTAATGAGTTCCCACGAAGCTGTTTTCCCCGCTGCTGGTTCATTTGTACCCCGCTGCTCCTGATACTAAGGGCAGCTGCTTAATGTGCTCCCCCCTGTTGGACAATGGCTTCCCCGCCGTTGGTGCATGTTTTCCCCGCCGTTGGTGGAAGTTTTCCCGAAACTGGTTAATGAGTTCCCCCGAAACTGGTTAATGAGTTCCCCCGCGGTTGGCTGATCTTTTCCCGGCTGTTGCTTAATCTGATCCCCGCTGCTCCTGATACTAAGGGCAGCTGCTTAATGTGCTCCCCCCGGTTGGACAATGCCTTCCCCGCCGTTGGTTCATGCTTTCCCCTCCTTTGGTGGAAGTTTTCCCGAAACTGGTTAATGAGTTCCCCCGAAACTGGTTAATGAGTTCCCACGAAGCTTTTTTCCCCGCTGCTGGTTCATTTGTACCCCGCTGCTCCTGATACTAAGGGCAGCTGCTTAATGTGCTCCCCCCTGTTGGACAAAGGCTTCCCCGCCGTTGGTTGATGCTTTCCCCGCCTCTGGTTGAAGTTTTCCCGAAACTGGTTAATGAGTTCCCAGGAAACTGGTTAATGAGTTCCCACGAAACTGGTTAATGAGTTCCCCCGCGGTTGGTTGATTTTTTCCCGGCTGTTGCTTAATCTGATCCCCGCCGCTCCTGATACTAAGGGCAGCTGCTTAATGTGCTCCCCCCTGTTGGACAATGGCTTCCCCGCCGTTGGTGCATGTTTTCCCCGCCTTTGGTGGACGTTTTCCCGAAACTGGTTAATGAGTTCCCACGAAACTGGTTAATGAGTTCCCACGAAACTGGTTAATGAGTTCCCCCGCGGTTGGCTGTTCTTTTCCCGGCTGTTGCTTAATCTGATCCCCGCTGCTCCTGATACTAAGGGCAGCTGCCTAATGTGCTCCCCACTGTTGGACAATGGCTTCCCCGCCGTTGGTTGATGCTTTCCCCGCCTTTGGTGGACGTTTTCCCGAAACTGGTTAATGAGTTCCCACGAAACTGGTTAATGAGTTCCCACGAAGTTGTTTTCCCCGCTGCTGGTTCATTTGTACCCCGCTGCTCCTGATACTAAGGGCAGCTGCTTAATGTGCTCCCCCCTGTTGGACAATGGCTTCCCCGCCGTTGGTGCATGTTTTCCCCGCCTTTGGTGGAAGTTTTCCCGAAACTGGTTAATGAGTTCCCCCGAAACTGGTTAATGAGTTCCCACGAAACTGGTTAATGAGTTCCCACGACGCTGTTTTCCCCGCTGCTGGTTCATTTGTACCCCGCTGCTCCTGATACTAAGGGCAGCTGCTTAATGTGCTCCCCCCTGTTGGACAATGGCTTCCCCGCCGTTGGTGCATGTTTTCCCCGCCTTTGGTGGAAGTTTTCCCGAAACTGGTTAATGAGTTCCCCCGAAACTGGTTAATGAGTTCCCCCGCGGTTGGCTGATCTTTTCCCGGCTGTTGCTTAATCTGATCCCCGCTGCTCCTGATACTAAGGGCAGCTGCTTAATGTGCTCCCCCCGGTTGGACAATGCCTTCCCCGCCGTTGGTTCATGCTTTCCCCGCCTTTGGTGGAAGTTTTCCCGAAACTGGTTAATGAGTTCCCCCGAAACAGGTTAATGAGTTCCCACGAAGCTGTTTTCCCCGCTGCTGGTTCATTTGTACCCCGCTGCTCCTGATACTAAGGGCAGCTGCTTAATGTGCTCCCCCCTGTTGGACAAAGGCTTCCCCGCCGTTGGTTGATGCTTTCCCCGCCTCTGGTTGAAGTTTTCCCGAAACTGGTTAATGAGTTCCCACGAAACTGGTTAATGAGTTCCCACGAAACTGGTTAATGAGTTCCCCCGCGGTTGGTTGATCTTTTCCCGGCTGTTGCTTAATCTGATCCCCGCCGCTCCTGATACTAAGGGCAGCTGCTTAATGTGCTCCCCCCTGTTGGACAATGGCTTCCCCGCCGTTGGTGCATGTTTTCCCCGCCTTTGGTGGACGTTTTCCCGAAACTGGTTAATGAGTTCCCACGAAACTGGTTAATGAGTTCCCACGAAACTGGTTAATGAGTTCCCCCGCGGTTGGCTGTTCTTTTCCCGGCTGTTGCTTAATCTGATCCCCGCTGCTCCTGATACTAAGGGCAGCTGCCTAATGTGCTCCCCACTGTTGGACAATGGCTTCCCCGCCGTTGGTTGATGCTTTCCCCGCCTTTGGTGGACGTTTTCCCGAAACTGGTTAATGAGTTCCCACGAAACTGGTTAATGAGTTCCCACGAGGTTGTTTTCCCCGCTGCTGGTTCATTTGTACCCCGCTGCTCCTGATACTAAGGGCAGCTGCCTAATGTGCTCCCCACTGTTGGACAATGGCTTCCCCGCCGTTGGTGCATGTTTTCCCCGCCTTTGGTGGACGTTTTCCCGAAACTGGTTAATGAGTTCCCACGAAACTGGTTAATGAGTTCCCACGAGGTTGTTTTCCCCGCTGCTGGTTCATTTGTACCCCGCTGCTCCTGAGACTAAGGGCAGCTGCTTAATGTGCTCCCCACTGTTGGACAAAGGCTTCCCCGCCGTTGGTTGATGCTTTCCCCGCCTTTGGTGGAAGTTTTCCCGAAACTGGTTAATGAGTTCCCACGAAACTGGTTAATGAGTTCCCCCGCGGTTGGCTGATCTTTTCCCTCCTGTTGCTTAATCTGATCCCCGCTGCTCCTGATACTAAGGGCAGCTGCTTAATGTGCTCCCCCCTGTTGGACAATGGCCTCCCCGCCGTTGGTTCATGTTTTCCCCGCCTTTGGTGGACGTTTTCCCGAAACTGGTTAATGAGTTCCCACGAAACTGGTTAATGAGTTCCCACGAAACTGGTTAATGAGTTCCCCCGCGGTTGGCTGTTCTTTTCCCGGCTGTTGCTTAATCTGATCCCCGCTGCTCCTGATACTAAGGGCAGCTGCTTAATGTGCTCCCCCCTGTTGGACAATGGCTTCCCCGCCGTTGGTTGATGTTTTCCCCGCCTTTGGTGGACGTTTTCCCGAAACTGGTTAATGAGTTCCCCCGAAACTGGTTAATGAGTTCCCACGAAGCTGTTTTCCCCGCTGCTGGTTCATTTGTACCCCGCTGCTCCTGATACTAAGGGCAGCTGCTTAATGTGCTCCCCCCTGTTGGACAAAGGCTTCCCCGCCGTTGGTGCATGTTTTCCCCGCCTTTGGTGGAAGTTTTCCCGAAACTGGTTAATGAGTTCCCACGAAACTGGTTAATGAGTTCCCCCGCGGTTGGCTGATCTTTTCCCGGCTGTTGCTTAATCTGATCCCCGCTGCTCCTGATACTAAGGGCAGCTGCTTAATGTGCTCCCCCCTGTTGGACAATGGCCTCCCCGCCGTTGGTTCATGTTTTCCCCGCCTTTGGTGGACGTTTTCCCGAAACTGGTTAATGAGTTCCCACGAAACTGGTTAATGAGTTCCCCCGCGGTTGGCTGTTCTTTTCCCGGCTGTTGCTTAATCTGATCCCCGCTGCTCCTGATACTAAGGGCAGCTGCTTAATGTGCTCCGCCCTGTTGGACAATGGCCTCCCCGCCGTTGGTTGATGCTTTCCCCGCCTCTGGTTGATGTTTTCCCGAAACTGGTTAATGAGTTCCCACGAAACTGGTTAATGAGTTCCCACGAAACTGGTTAATGAGTTCCCCCGCGGTTTCCTGATCTTTTCCCGGCTGCTGCTAAATCTGATCCCCGCTGCTCCTGATACTAAGGGCAGCTGCTTAATGTGCTCCCCCCTGTTGGACAATGGCTTCCCCGCCGTTGGTGCATGTTTTCCCCGCCTTTGGTGGAAGGTTTCCCGAAACTGGTTAATGAGTTCCCAGGAAACTGGTTAATGAGTTCCCACGGAGTTGTTTTCCCCGCTGCTTGTTCATTTGTACCCCGCTGCTCCTGATACTAAGGGCAGCTGCTTAATGTACTCCCCCCTGTTGGACAATGGCTTCCCCGCCGTTGGTGCATGTTTTCCCCGCCTCTGGTTGATGTTTTCCCGAAACTGGTTAATGAGTTCCCACGAAACTGGTTAATGAGTTCCCACGAAGCTGTTTTCCCCGCTGCTGGTTCATTTGTGCACCGATGCTCCTGATACTAAGGGCAGCTGCTTAATGTGCTCCCCCCTGTTGGACAATGGCTTCCACGCCGTTGGTTCATGTTTTCCCCGCCTTTGGTGGAAGTTTCCCCGAAACTGGTTAATGAGTTCCCACGAAATTGGTTAATGAGTTCCCAGGAAACTGGTTAATGAGTTCCCCCGCGGTTGGCTGATCTTTTCCCGGCTGTTGCTTAATCTGTTCCCCGCTGCTCCTGAGACTAAGGGCAGCTGCTTGATGTGCTCCCCACTGTTGGACAAAGGCTTCCCCGCCGTTGGTTGATGCTTTCCCCGCCTTTGGTGGAAGTTTTCCCGAAACTGGTTAATGAGTTCCCACGAAACTGGTTAATGAGTTCCCAGGAAACTGGTTAATGAGTTCCCCCGCGGTTTCCTGATCTTTTCCCGGCTGTTGCTTAATCTGATCCCCGCTGCTCCTGATACTAAGGGCAGCTGCTTAATGTGCTCCCCCCTGTTGGACAATGGCATCCCCGCCGTTGTTTGATGTTTTCCCCGCCTTTGGTTGATGTTTTCCCGAAACTGGTTAATGAGTTCCCACGAAACTGGTTAATGAGTTCCCACGAAACTGGTTAATGAGTTCCCACGAAGTTGTTTTCCCCGCTGCTGGTTCATTTGTACCCCGCTGCTCCTGATACAAAGGGCAGCTGCTTAATGTGCTCCCCCCTGTTGGACAATGGCTTCCCCGCCGTTGGTGCATGTTTTCCCCGCCTTTGGTGGAAGTTTTCCCGAAACTGGTTAATGAGTTCCCAGGAAACTGGTTAATGAGTTCCCCCGCGGTTGGCTGATCTTTTCCCGGCTGTTGCTTAATCTGATCCCCGCTGCTCCTGATACTAAGGGCAGCTGCTTAATGTTCTCCCCCCTGTTGGACAATGGCTTCCCCGCCATTGGTGCATGTTTTCCCCGCCTTTGGTGGAAGTTTTCCCGAAACTGGTTAATGAGTTCCCACGAAACTGGTTAATGAGTTCCCCCGCGGTTGGCTGATCTTTTCCCGGCTGTTGCCTAATCTGATCCCCGCTGCTCCTGATACTAAGGGCAGCTGCTTAATGTGCTCCCCCCTGTTGGACAATGGCTTCCCCGCCGTTGGTGCATGTTTTCCCCGCCTTTGGTGGAAGTTTTCCCGAAACTGGTTAATGAGTTCCCACGAAACTGGTTAATGAGTTCCCCCGCGGTTTCCTGATCTTTTCCCGGCTGCTGCTAAATCTGATCCCCGCTGCTCCTGATACTAAGGGCAGCTGCTTAATGTGCTCCCCCCTGTTGGACAAAGGCTTCCCCGCCGTTGGTGCATGTTTTCCCCGCCTTTGGTGGAAGTTTTCCCGAAACTGGTTAATGAGTTCCCACGAAACTGGTTAATGAGTTCCCCCGCGGTTGGCTGATCTTTTCCCGGCTGTTGCTTAATCTGATCCCCGCTGCTCCTGATACTAAGGGCAGCTGCTTAATGTGCTCCCCCCTGTTGGACAATGGCCTCCCCGCCGTTGGTTCATGTTTTCCCCGCCTTTGGTGGACGTTTTCCCGAAACTGGTTAATGAGTTCCCACGAAACTGGTTAATGAGTTCCCACGAAACTGGTTAATGAGTTCCCCCGCGGTTGGCTGATCTTTTCCCGGCTGTTGCTTAATCTGATCCCCGCTGCTCCTGATACTAAGGGCAGCTGCTTAATGTGCTCCCCACTGTTGGACAATGGCTTCCCGGCCGTTGGTTGATGCTTTCCCCGCCTTTGGTGGAAGTTTTCCCGAAACTGGTTAATGAGTTCCCCCGAAACTGGTTAATGAGTTCCCACGAAACTGGTTAATGAGTTCCCACGAAGTTGTTTTCCCCGCTGCTGGTTCATTTGTACCCCGCTGCTCCTGATACTAAGGGCAGCTGCTTAATGTGCTCCCCCCGGTTGGACAATGGCTTCCTCGCCGTTGGTTCATGCTTTCCCCGCCTTTGGTGGAGGTTTTCCCGAAACTGGTTAATGAGTTCCCACGAAACTGGTTAATGAGTTCCCAGGAAACTGGTTAATGAGTTCCCCCGCGGTTGGTTGATCTTTTCCCAGGCTGTTGCTTAATCTGATCCCCGCTGCTCCTGAGACTAAGGGCAGCTGCTTAATGTGCTCCCCACTGTTGGACAGTGGCTTCCCCGCCGTTGGTTGATGCTTTCCCCGCCTTTGGTTGATGTTTTCCCGAAACTGGTTAATGAGTTCCCACGAAACTGGTTAATGAGTTCCCCCGCGGTTTCCTGATCTTTTCCCGGCTGTTGCTTAATCTGATCCCCGCTGCTCCTGATACTAAGGGCAGCTGCTTAATGTGCTCCCCCCTGTTGGACAATGGCTTCCCCGCCGTTGTTTGATGTTTTCCCCGCCTTTGGTGGAAGTTTTCCCGAAACTGGTTAATGAGTTCCCCCGAAACTGGTTAATGAGTTCCCACGAAACTGGTTAATGAGTTCCCACGAAGCTGTTTTCCCCGCTGCTGGTTCATTTGTACCCCGCTGCTCCTGATACTAAGGGCAGCTGCTTAATGTGCTCCCCACTGTAGGACAATGGCTTCCCCGCCGTTGGTTGATGTTTTCCCCGCCTTTGGTTGAAGTTTTCCCGAAACTGGTTAATGAGTTCCCACGAAACTGGTTAATGAGTTCCCACGAAACTGGTTAATGAGTTCCCCCGCGGTTGGTTGATCTTTTCCCGGCTGTTGCTTAATCTGATCCCCGCTGCTCCTGATACTAAGGGCAGCTGCTTAATGTGCTCCCCACTGTAGGACAATGGCTTCCCCGCCGTTGGTTGATGTTTTCCCCGCCTTTGGTTGAGGTTTTCCCGAAACTGGTTAATGAGTTCCCACGAAACTGGTTAATGAGTTCCCACGAAACTGGTTAATGAGTTCCCCCGCGGTTGGTTGATCTTTTCCCGGCTGTTGCTTAATCTGATCCCCGCTGCTGCTGATACTAAGGGCAGCTGCTTAATGTGCTCCCCCCTGTTGGACAATGGCTTCCCCGCCGTTTTTTGATGTTTTCCCCGCCTTTGGTGGAGGTTTTCCCGAAACTGGTTAATGAGTTCCCACGAAACTGGTTAATGAGTTCCCCCGCGGTTGGCTGATCTTTTCCCGGCTGTTGCTTACTCTGATCCCCGCTGCTCCTGATACTAAGGGCAGCTGCTTAATGTGCTCCCGTCTGTTGGACAATGGCTTCCCCGCCGTTGGTTCATGTTTTCCCCGCCTCTGGTGGAAGTTTTCCCGAAACTGGTTAATGAGTTCCCACGAAACTGGTTAATGAGTTCCCACGAAACTGGTTAATGAGTTCCCCCGCGGTTGGCTGATCTTTTCCCGGCTGTTGCTTCATCTGATCCCCGCTGCTCCTGATACTAAGGGCAGCTGCTTAATGTGCTCCGCCCGGTTGGACAATGGCTTCCCCGCCGTTGGTTGATGCTTTCCCCGCCTTTGGTGGATGTTTTCCCGAAACTGGTTAATGAGTTCCCACGAAACTGGTTAATGAGTTCCCACGAAGTTGTTTTCCCCGCTGCTGGTTCATTTGCACCCCTCTGCTCCTGATACTAAGGGCAGCTGCTTAATGTACTTCCCCCTGTTGGACAATGGCTTCCCCGCCGTTGTTTGATGTTTTCCCCGCCTTTGGTGGAGGTTTTCCCGAAACTGGTTAATGAGTTCCCCCGAAACTGGTTAATGAGTTCCCCCGAAACTGGTTAATGAGTTCCCCCGCGGTTGGTTGATCTTTTCCCGGCTGTTGCTTAATCTGATCCCCGCTGCTGCTGATACTAAGGGCAGCTGCTTAATGTGCTCCCCCCTGTTGGACAATGGCTTCCCCGCCGTTTTTTGATGTTTTCCCCGCCTTTGGTGGAGGTTTTCCCGAAACTGGTTAATGAGTTCCCCCGAAACTGGTTAATGAGTTCCCACGAAACTGGTTAATGAGTTCGCCCGCGGTTGGCTGATCTTTTCCCGGCTGTTGCTTACTCTGATCCCCGCTGCTCCTGATACTAAGGGCAGCTGCTTAATGTGCTCCCCCCTGTTGGACAATGGCTTCCCCGCCGTTGGTTGATGTTTTCCCCGCCTTTGGTGGACGTTTTCCCGGAACTGGTTAATGAGTTCCCACGAAACTGGTTAATGAGTTCCCCCGCGGTTGGCTGATCTTTTCCCGGCTGTTGCTTAATCTGATCCCCGCTGCTCCTGATACTTAGGGCAGCTGCTTAATGTGCTCCCCCCTGTTGGACAGTGGCTTCCCCGCCGTTGGTTGATGTTTTCCCCGCCTTTGGTGGACGTTTTCCCGAAACTGGTTAATGAGTTCCCACGAAACTGGTTAATGAGTTCCCCCGCGGTTGGCTGATCTTTTCCCGGCTGTTGCTTAATCTGATTCCCCGCTGCTCCTGATACTTAGGGCAGCTGCTTAATGTGCTCCCCCCTGTTGGACAATGGCTTCCCCGCCGTTGGTGCATGTTTTCCCCGCCTTTGGTGGAAGTTTTCCCGAAACTGGTTAATGAGTTCCCACGAAACTGGTTAATGAGTTCCCCCGCGGTTGGCTGATCTTTTCCCTCCTGTTGCTTAATCTGATCCCCGCTGCTCCTGATACTAAGGGCAGCTGCTTAATGTGCTCCCCCCTGTTGGACAATGGCCTCCCCGCCGTTGGTTCATGTTTTCCCCGCCTTTGGTGGACGTTTTCCCGAAACTGGTTAATGAGTTCCCACGAAACTGGTTAATGAGTTCCCACGAAACTGGTTAATGAGTTCCCCCGCGGTTGGCTGTTCTTTTCCCGGCTGTTGCTTAATCTGATCCCCGCTGCTCCTGATACTAAGGGCAGCTGCTTAATGTGCTCCCCCCTGTTGGACAATGGCTTCCCCGCCGTTGGTTGATGTTTTCCCCGCCTTTGGTGGACGTTTTCCCGAAACTGGTTAATGAGTTCCCCCGAAACTGGTTAATGAGTTCCCACGAAGCTGTTTTCCCCGCTGCTGGTTCATTTGTACCCCGCTGCTCCTGATACTAAGGGCAGCTGCTTAATGTGCTCCCCCCTGTTGGACAAAGGCTTCCCCGCCGTTGGTGCATGTTTTCCCCGCCTTTGGTGGAAGTTTTCCCGAAACTGGTTAATGAGTTCCCACGAAACTGGTTAATGAGTTCCCCCGCGGTTCGCTGTTCTTTTCACGGCTGTTGCTTCATCTGATCCCCGCTGCTCCTGATACTAAGGGCAGCTGCTTAATGTGCTCCCCCCTGTTGGACAATGGCTTCCCCGCCGTTGGTTGATGTTTTCCCCGCCTTTGGTGGACGTTTTCCCGAAACTGGTTAATGAGTTCCCACGAAACTGGTTAATGAGTTCCCCCGCGGTTGGCTGATCTTTTCCCGGCTGTTGCTTAATCTGATCCCCGCTGCTCCTGATACTAAGGGCAGCTGCTTAATGTGCTCCCCACTGTAGGACAATGGCTTCCCCGCCGTTGGTTGATGTTTTCCCCGCCTTTGGTTGAAGTTTTCCCGAAACTGGTTAATGAGTTCCCACGAAACTGGTTAATGAGTTCCCACGAAACTGGTTAATGAGTTCCCCCGCGGTTGGTTGATCTTTTCCCGGCTGTTGCTTAATCTGATCCCCGCTGCTCCTGATACTAAGGGCAGCTGCTTAATGTGCTCCCCACTGTAGGACAATGGCTTCCCCGCCGTTGATTGATGTTTTCCCCGCCTTTGGTGGACGTTTTCCCGAAACTGGTTAATGAGTTCCCACGAAACTGGTTAATGAGTTCCCACGAAACTGGTTAATGAGTTCCCCCGCGGTTGGTTGATCTTTTCCCGGCTGTTGCTTAATCTGATCCCCGCTGCTCCTGATACTAAGGGCAGCTGCTTAATGTGCTCCCCACTGTAGGACAATGGCTTCCCCGCCGTTGGTTGATGTTTTCCCCGCCTTTGGTGGACGTTTTCCCGAAACTGGTTAATGAGTTCCCACGAAACTGGTTAATGAGTTCCCACGAAACTGGTTAATGAGTTCCCCCGCGGTTGGTTGATCTTTTCCCGGCTGTTGCTTAATCTGATCCCCGCTGCTGCTGATACTAAGGGCAGCTGCTTAATGTGCTCCCCCCTGTTGGACAATGGCTTCCCCGCCGTTGGTGCATGTTTTCCCCGCCTTTGGTTGATGTTTTCCCGAAACTGGTTAATGAGTTCCCACGAAACTGGTTAATGAGTTCCCACGAAGTTGTTTTCCCCGCTGCTGGTTCATTTGTACCCCGCTGCTCCTGATACTAAGGGCAGCTGCTTAATGTGCTCCCCCCTGTTGGACAATGGCTTCCCCGCCGTTGGTGCATGTTTTCCCCGCCTTTGGTGGAAGTTTTCCCGAAACTGGTTAATGAGTTCCCCCGAAACTGGTTAATGAGTTCCCACGAAACTGGTTAATGAGTTCCCACGAAGCTGTTTTCCCCGCTGCTGGTTCATTTGTACCCCGCTGCTCCTGATACTAAGGGCAGCTGCTTAATGTGCTCCCCCCTGTTGGACAATGGCTTCCCCGCCGTTGGTGCATGTTTTCCCCGCCGTTGGTGGAAGTTTTCCCGAAACTGGTTAATGAGTTCCCACGAAACTGGTTAATGAGTTCCCCCGCGGTTGGCTGATCTTTTCCCGGCTGTTGCTTAATCTGATCCCCGCTGCTCCTGATACTAAGGGCAGCTGCCTAATGTGCTCCCCACTGTTGGACAATGGCTTCCCGGCCGTTGGTTGATGCTTTCCCCGCCTTTGGTGGAAGTTTTCCCGAAACTGGTTAATGAGTTCCCCCGAAACTGGTTAATGAGTTCCCACGAAACTGGTTAATGAGTTCCCACGAAGTTGTTTTCCCCGCTGCTGGTTCATTTGTACCCCGCTGCTCCTGATACTAAGGGCAGCTGCTTAATGTGCTCCCCCCGGTTGGACAATGGCTTCCCCGCCGTTGGTTCATGCTTTCCCCGCCTTTGGTGGAGGTTTTCCCGAAACTGGTTAGTGAGTTCCCACGAAACTGGTTAATGAGTTCCCAGGAAACTGGTTAATGAGTTCCCCCGCGGTTGGTTGATCTTTTCCCGGCTGTTGCTTAATCTGATCCCCGCTGCTCCTGAGACTAAGGGCAGCTGCTTAATGTGCTCCCCACTGTTGGACAGTGGCTTCCCCGCCGTTGGTTGATGCTTTCCCCGCCTTTGGTTGATGTTTTCCCGAAACTGGTTAATGAGTTCCCACGAAACTGGTTAATGAGTTCCCCCGCGGTTTCCTGATCTTTTCCCGGCTGTTGCTTAATCTGATCCCCGCTGCTCCTGATACTAAGGGCAGCTGCTTAATGTGCTCCCCCCTGTTGGACAGTGGCTTCCCCGCCGTTGGTTGATGTTTTCCCCGCCTTTGGTGGAAGTTTTCCCGAAACTGGTTAATGAGTTCCCACGAAACTGGTTAATGAGTTCCCACGAAACTGGTTAATGAGTTCCCCCGCGGTTGGTTGATCTTTTCCCGGCTGTTGCTTAATCTGATCCCCGCTGCTCCTGATACTAAGGGCAGCTGCTTAATGTGCTCCCCCCTGTTGGACAATGGCTTCCCCGCCGTTGTTTGATGTTTTCCCCGCCGTTGGTGGACGTTTTCCCGAAACTGGTTAATGAGTTCCCACGAATCTGGTTAATGAGTTCCCCCGCGGTTGGCTGATCTTTTCCCGGCTGTTGCTTAATCTGTTCCCCGCTGCTCCTGAGACCAAGGGCAGCTGCTTAATGTGCTCCCCACTGTTGGACAATGCCTTCCCCGCCGCTGGTTCATGTTTTCCCCGCCTTTGCTGGACGTTTTCCCGAAACTGGTTAATGAGTTCCCACGAAACTGGTTAATGAGTTCCCACGAAACTGGTTAATGAGTTCCCCCGCGGTTGGCTGATCTTTTCCCGGCTGTTGCTTAATCTGATCCCCGCTGCTCCTGATACTAAGGGCAGCTGCTTAATGTGCTCCCCACTGTTGGACAATGGCTTCCCGGCCGTTGGTTGATGCTTTCCCCGCCTTTGGTGGAAGTTTTCCCGAAACTGGTTAATGAGTTCCCCCGAAACCGGTTAATGAGTTCCCACGAAACTGGTTAATGAGTTCCCCCGCGGTTGGCTGTTCTTTTCACGGCTGTTGCTTCACCTGATCCCCGCTGCTCCTGATACGAAGGGCAGCTGCTTAATGTGCTCCCGTCTGTTGGACAATGGCTTCCCCGCCGTCGGTTGATGTTTTCCCCGCCTTTGGTGGAAGTTTTCCCGAAACTGGTTAATGAGTTACCACGAAACTGGTTAATGAGTTCCCACGAAACTGGTTAATGAGTTCCCCCGCGGTTGGCTGATCTTTTCCCGGCTGTTGCTTAATCTGATCCCCGCTGCTCCTGATACCAAGGGCAGCTGCTTAATGTGCTCCCCACTGTTGGACAATGGCTTCCCCGCCGTTGGTTGATGCTTTCCCCGCCTTTGGTGGATGTTTTCCCGAAACTGGTTAATGAGTTCCCACGAAACTGGTTAATGAGTTCCCACGAAACTGGTTAATGAGTTCCCCCGCGGTTGGTTGATCTTTTCCCGGCTGTTGCTTAATCTGATCCCCGCTGCTCCTGATACTAAGGGCAGCTGCTTAATGTGCTCCCCCCTGTTGGACAATGCCTTCCCCGCCGCTGGTTCATGTTTTCCCCGCCTTTGCTGGACGTTCCCCCGAAACTGGTTAATGAGTTCCCACGAAGCTGTTTTCCCCGCTGCTGGTTCATTTGTACCCCTCTGCTCCTGATACTAAGGGCAGCTGCTTAATGTACTTCCCCCTGTTGGACAATGGCTTCCCCGCCGTTGTTTGATGTTTTCCCCGCCTTTGGTTCATGTTTTCCCGAAACTGGTTAATGAGTTCCACCGAAACTGGTTAATGAGTTCCCACGAAACTGGTTAATGAGTTCCCACGAAGTTGTTTTCCCCGCTGCTGGTTCATTTGTACCCCGCTGCTCCTGATACTAAGGGCAGCTGCTTAATGTGCTCCCCCCGGTTGGACAATGGCTTCCCCGCCGTTAGTTCATGCTTTCCCCGCCTTTGGTGGAGGTTTCCCCGAAACTGGTTAATGAGTTCCCACGAAACTGGTTAATGAGTTCCCCCGCGGTTGGCTGATGTTTTCCCGGCTGTTGCTTAATCTGATCCCCGCTGCTCCTGATACTTAGGGCAGCTGCTTCATGTGCTCCCCCCTGTTGGACAATGGCTTCCCCGCCGTTGGTTGATGTTTTCCCCGCGTTTGGTGGACGTTTTCCCGAAACTGGTTAATGAGTTCCCCCGAAACTTGTTAATGAGTTCCCACGAAGCTGTTTTCCCCGCTGCTGGTTCATTTGTACCCCGCTGCTCCTGATACTAAGGGCAGCTGCTTAATGTGCTCCCCCCTGTTGGACAATGGCTTCCCCGCCGTTGGTTGATGTTTTCCCCGCCTTTGGTGGACGTTTTCCCGAAACTGGTTAATGAGTTCCCCCGAAACTGGTTAATGAGTTCCCACGAAGCTGTTTTCCCCGCTGCTGGTTCATTTGTACCCCGCTGCTCCTGATACTAAGGGCAGCTGCTTAATGTGCTCCCCCCTGTTGGACAAAGGCTTCCCCGCCGTTGGTGCATGTTTTCCCCGCCTTTGGTGGAAGTTTTCCCGAAACTGGTTAATGAGTTCCCACGAAACTGGTTAATGAGTTCCCCCGCGGTTGGCTGTTCTTTTCCCGGCTGTTGCTTAATCTGATCCCCGCTGCTCCTGATACTAAGGGCAGCTGCTTAATGTGCTCCCCCCTGTTGGACAATGGCCTCCCCGCCGTTGGTTCATGTTTTCCCCGCCTTTGGTGGACGTTTTCCCGAAACTGGTTAATGAGTTCCCACGAAACTGGTTAATGAGTTCCCACGAAACTGGTTAATGAGTTCCCCCGCGGGTGGCTGATCTTTTCCCGGCTGTTGCTTAATCTGATCCCCGCTGCTCCTGATACTAAGGGCAGCTGCTTAATGTGCTCCCCACTGTTGGACAATGGCTTCCCGGCCGCTGGTTGATGCTTTCCCCGCCTTTAGAAAGAAACATAGAACATAGAAACCCTACAGTGCAGAAGGAGGCCATTCGGCCCATCGAGTTTGCACCGACCACAATCCCACCCAGGCCCTACCTATCCCCACATATTTACCCGCTAATCCCTCTAACCTACGCATCCCAGGACTCTAAGGGGCAATTTTTAACCTGGCCAATCAACCTAACCCGCACATCTTTGGACTGTGGGAGGAAACCGGAGCACCCGGAGGAAACCCACGCAGACACGAGGAGAATGTGCAAACTCCACACAGACAGTGACCCGAGCCGGGAATCGAACCCGGGACCCTGGAGCTGTGAAGCAGCAGTGCTAACCACTGTGCTACCGTGCCGGACAATGGCTTCCCCGCCGTTGGTTGATGTTTTCCCCGCCTTTGGTGGACGTTTTCCCGAAACTGGTTAATGAGTTCCCCCGAAACTGGTTAATGAGTTCCCACGAAGCTGTTTTCCCCGCTGCTGGTTCATTTGTACCCCGCTGCTCCTGATACTAAGGGCAGCTGCTTAATGTGCTCCCCCCTGTTGGACAATGGCTTCCCCGCCGTTGGTTGATGTTTTCCCCGCCTTTGGTGGACGTTTTCCCGAAACTGGTTAATGAGTTCCCCCGAAACTGGTTAATGAGTTCCCACGAAGCTGTTTTCCCCGCTGCTGGTTCATTTGTACCCCGCTGCTCCTGATACTAAGGGCAGCTGCTTAATGTGCTCCCCACTGTTGGACAATGGCTTCCCCGCCGTTGGTTGATGCTTTCCCCGCCTTTGGTGGACGTTTTCCCGAAACTGGTTAATGAGTTCCCCCGAAACTGGTTAATGAGTTCCCACGAAGCTGTTTTCCCCGCTGCTGGTTCATTTGTACCCCGCTGCTCCTGATACTAAGGGCAGCTGCTTAATGTGCTCCCCCCTGTTGGACAAAGGCTTCCCCGCCGTTGGTGCATGTTTTCCCCGCCTTTGGTGGAAGTTTTCCCGAAACTGGTTAATGAGTTCCCACGAAACTGGTTAATGAGTTCCCCCGCGGTTCGCTGTTCTTTTCACGGCTGTTGCTTCATCTGATCCCCGCTGCTCCTGATACTAAGGGCAGCTGCTTAATGTGCTCCCCCCTGTTGGACAATGGCTTCCCCGCCGTTGGTTGATGTTTTCCCCGCCTTTGGTGGACGTTTTCCCGAAACTGGTTAATGAGTTCCCACGAAACTGGTTAATGAGTTCCCAGGAAACTGGTTAATGAGTTCCCCCGCGGTTGGCTGATCTTTTCCCGGCTGTTGCTTAATCTGATCCCCGCTGCTCCTGATACTAAGGGCAGCTGCTTAATGTGCTCCCCCCGGTTGGACAATGGCTTCCCCGCCGTTGGTTCATGCTTTCCCCGCCTTTGGTGGACGTTTTCCCGAAACTGGTTAATGAGTTCCCACGAAACTGGTTAATGAGTTCCCACGAAGTTGTTTTCCCCGCTGCTGGTTCATTTGTACCCCGCTGCTCCTGATACTAAGGGCAGCTGCTTAATGTGCTCCCCCCTGTTGGACAATGGCTTCCCCGCCGTTGGTGCATGTTTTCCCCGCCTTTGGTGGAAGTTTTCCCGAAACTGGTTAATGAGTTCCCCCGAAACTGGTTAATGAGTTCCCACGAAACTGGTTAATGAGTTCCCACGAAGCTGTTTTCCCCGCTGCTGGTTCATTTGTACCCCGCTGCTCCTGATACTAAGGGCAGCTGCTTAATGTGCTCCCCCCTGTTGGACAATGGCTTCCCCGCCGTTGGTGCATGTTTTCCCCGCCGTTGGTGGAAGTTTTCCCGAAACTGGTTAATGAGTTCCCCCGAAACTGGTTAATGAGTTCCCCCGCGGTTGGCTGATCTTTTCCCGGCTGTTGCTTAATCTGATCCCCGCTGCTCCTGATACTAAGGGCAGCTGCTTAATGTGCTCCCCCCGGTTGGACAATGCCTTCCCCGCCGTTGGTTCATGCTTTCCCCTCCTTTGGTGGAAGTTTTCCCGAAACTGGTTAATGAGTTCCCCCGAAACTGGTTAATGAGTTCCCACGAAGCTTTTTTCCCCGCTGCTGGTTCATTTGTACCCCGCTGCTCCTGATACTAAGGGCAGCTGCTTAATGTGCTCCCCCCTGTTGGACAAAGGCTTCCCCGCCGTTGGTTGATGCTTTCCCCGCCTCTGGTTGAAGTTTTCCCGAAACTGGTTAATGAGTTCCCAGGAAACTGGTTAATGAGTTCCCACGAAACTGGTTAATGAGTTCCCCCGCGGTTGGTTGATTTTTTCCCGGCTGTTGCTTAATCTGATCCCCGCCGCTCCTGATACTAAGGGCAGCTGCTTAATGTGCTCCCCCCTGTTGGACAATGGCTTCCCCGCCGTTGGTGCATGTTTTCCCCGCCTTTGGTGGACGTTTTCCCGAAACTGGTTAATGAGTTCCCACGAAACTGGTTAATGAGTTCCCACGAAACTGGTTAATGAGTTCCCCCGCGGTTGGCTGTTCTTTTCCCGGCTGTTGCTTAATCTGATCCCCGCTGCTCCTGATACTAAGGGCAGCTGCCTAATGTGCTCCCCACTGTTGGACAATGGCTTCCCCGCCGTTGGTTGATGCTTTCCCCGCCTTTGGTGGACGTTTTCCCGAAACTGGTTAATGAGTTCCCACGAAACTGGTTAATGAGTTCCCACGAAGTTGTTTTCCCCGCTGCTGGTTCATTTGTACCCCGCTGCTCCTGATACTAAGGGCAGCTGCTTAATGTGCTCCCCCCTGTTGGACAATGGCTTCCCCGCCGTTGGTGCATGTTTTCCCCGCCTTTGGTGGAAGTTTTCCCGAAACTGGTTAATGAGTTCCCCCGAAACTGGTTAATGAGTTCCCACGAAACTGGTTAATGAGTTCCCACGACGCTGTTTTCCCCGCTGCTGGTTCATTTGTACCCCGCTGCTCCTGATACTAAGGGCAGCTGCTTAATGTGCTCCCCCCTGTTGGACAATGGCTTCCCCGCCGTTGGTGCATGTTTTCCCCGCCTTTGGTGGAAGTTTTCCCGAAACTGGTTAATGAGTTCCCCCGAAACTGGTTAATGAGTTCCCCCGCGGTTGGCTGATCTTTTCCCGGCTGTTGCTTAATCTGATCCCCGCTGCTCCTGATACTAAGGGCAGCTGCTTAATGTGCTCCCCCCGGTTGGACAATGCCTTCCCCGCCGTTGGTTCATGCTTTCCCCGCCTTTGGTGGAAGTTTTCCCGAAACTGGTTAATGAGTTCCCCCGAAACAGGTTAATGAGTTCCCACGAAGCTGTTTTCCCCGCTGCTGGTTCATTTGTACCCCGCTGCTCCTGATACTAAGGGCAGCTGCTTAATGTGCTCCCCCCTGTTGGACAAAGGCTTCCCCGCCGTTGGTTGATGCTTTCCCCGCCTCTGGTTGAAGTTTTCCCGAAACTGGTTAATGAGTTCCCACGAAACTGGTTAATGAGTTCCCACGAAACTGGTTAATGAGTTCCCCCGCGGTTGGTTGATCTTTTCCCGGCTGTTGCTTAATCTGATCCCCGCCGCTCCTGATACTAAGGGCAGCTGCTTAATGTGCTCCCCCCTGTTGGACAATGGCTTCCCCGCCGTTGGTGCATGTTTTCCCCGCCTTTGGTGGACGTTTTCCCGAAACTGGTTAATGAGTTCCCACGAAACTGGTTAATGAGTTCCCACGAAACTGGTTAATGAGTTCCCCCGCGGTTGGCTGTTCTTTTCCCGGCTGTTGCTTAATCTGATCCCCGCTGCTCCTGATACTAAGGGCAGCTGCCTAATGTGCTCCCCACTGTTGGACAATGGCTTCCCCGCCGTTGGTTGATGCTTTCCCCGCCTTTGGTGGACGTTTTCCCGAAACTGGTTAATGAGTTCCCACGAAACTGGTTAATGAGTTCCCACGAGGTTGTTTTCCCCGCTGCTGGTTCATTTGTACCCCGCTGCTCCTGATACTAAGGGCAGCTGCCTAATGTGCTCCCCACTGTTGGACAATGGCTTCCCCGCCGTTGGTGCATGTTTTCCCCGCCTTTGGTGGACGTTTTCCCGAAACTGGTTAATGAGTTCCCACGAAACTGGTTAATGAGTTCCCACGAGGTTGTTTTCCCCGCTGCTGGTTCATTTGTACCCCGCTGCTCCTGAGACTAAGGGCAGCTGCTTAATGTGCTCCCCACTGTTGGACAAAGGCTTCCCCGCCGTTGGTTGATGCTTTCCCCGCCTTTGGTGGAAGTTTTCCCGAAACTGGTTAATGAGTTCCCACGAAACTGGTTAATGAGTTCCCCCGCGGTTGGCTGATCTTTTCCCTCCTGTTGCTTAATCTGATCCCCGCTGCTCCTGATACTAAGGGCAGCTGCTTAATGTGCTCCCCCCTGTTGGACAATGGCCTCCCCGCCGTTGGTTCATGTTTTCCCCGCCTTTGGTGGACGTTTTCCCGAAACTGGTTAATGAGTTCCCACGAAACTGGTTAATGAGTTCCCACGAAACTGGTTAATGAGTTCCCCCGCGGTTGGCTGTTCTTTTCCCGGCTGTTGCTTAATCTGATCCCCGCTGCTCCTGATACTAAGGGCAGCTGCTTAATGTGCTCCCCCCTGTTGGACAATGGCTTCCCCGCCGTTGGTTGATGTTTTCCCCGCCTTTGGTGGACGTTTTCCCGAAACTGGTTAATGAGTTCCCCCGAAACTGGTTAATGAGTTCCCACGAAGCTGTTTTCCCCGCTGCTGGTTCATTTGTACCCCGCTGCTCCTGATACTAAGGGCAGCTGCTTAATGTGCTCCCCCCTGTTGGACAAAGGCTTCCCCGCCGTTGGTGCATGTTTTCCCCGCCTTTGGTGGAAGTTTTCCCGAAACTGGTTAATGAGTTCCCACGAAACTGGTTAATGAGTTCCCCCGCGGTTGGCTGATCTTTTCCCGGCTGTTGCTTAATCTGATCCCCGCTGCTCCTGATACTAAGGGCAGCTGCTTAATGTGCTCCCCCCTGTTGGACAATGGCCTCCCCGCCGTTGGTTCATGTTTTCCCCGCCTTTGGTGGACGTTTTCCCGAAACTGGTTAATGAGTTCCCACGAAACTGGTTAATGAGTTCCCCCGCGGTTGGCTGTTCTTTTCCCGGCTGTTGCTTAATCTGATCCCCGCTGCTCCTGATACTAAGGGCAGCTGCTTAATGTGCTCCGCCCTGTTGGACAATGGCCTCCCCGCCGTTGGTTGATGCTTTCCCCGCCTCTGGTTGATGTTTTCCCGAAACTGGTTAATGAGTTCCCACGAAACTGGTTAATGAGTTCCCACGAAACTGGTTAATGAGTTCCCCCGCGGTTTCCTGATCTTTTCCCGGCTGCTGCTAAATCTGATCCCCGCTGCTCCTGATACTAAGGGCAGCTGCTTAATGTGCTCCCCCCTGTTGGACAATGGCTTCCCCGCCGTTGGTGCATGTTTTCCCCGCCTTTGGTGGAAGGTTTCCCGAAACTGGTTAATGAGTTCCCAGGAAACTGGTTAATGAGTTCCCACGGAGTTGTTTTCCCCGCTGCTTGTTCATTTGTACCCCGCTGCTCCTGATACTAAGGGCAGCTGCTTAATGTACTCCCCCCTGTTGGACAATGGCTTCCCCGCCGTTGGTGCATGTTTTCCCCGCCTCTGGTTGATGTTTTCCCGAAACTGGTTAATGAGTTCCCACGAAACTGGTTAATGAGTTCCCACGAAGCTGTTTTCCCCGCTGCTGGTTCATTTGTGCACCGATGCTCCTGATACTAAGGGCAGCTGCTTAATGTGCTCCCCCCTGTTGGACAATGGCTTCCACGCCGTTGGTTCATGTTTTCCCCGCCTTTGGTGGAAGTTTCCCCGAAACTGGTTAATGAGTTCCCACGAAATTGGTTAATGAGTTCCCAGGAAACTGGTTAATGAGTTCCCCCGCGGTTGGCTGATCTTTTCCCGGCTGTTGCTTAATCTGTTCCCCGCTGCTCCTGAGACTAAGGGCAGCTGCTTGATGTGCTCCCCACTGTTGGACAAAGGCTTCCCCGCCGTTGGTTGATGCTTTCCCCGCCTTTGGTGGAAGTTTTCCCGAAACTGGTTAATGAGTTCCCACGAAACTGGTTAATGAGTTCCCAGGAAACTGGTTAATGAGTTCCCCCGCGGTTTCCTGATCTTTTCCCGGCTGTTGCTTAATCTGATCCCCGCTGCTCCTGATACTAAGGGCAGCTGCTTAATGTGCTCCCCCCTGTTGGACAATGGCATCCCCGCCGTTGTTTGATGTTTTCCCCGCCTTTGGTTGATGTTTTCCCGAAACTGGTTAATGAGTTCCCACGAAACTGGTTAATGAGTTCCCACGAAACTGGTTAATGAGTTCCCACGAAGTTGTTTTCCCCGCTGCTGGTTCATTTGTACCCCGCTGCTCCTGATACAAAGGGCAGCTGCTTAATGTGCTCCCCCCTGTTGGACAATGGCTTCCCCGCCGTTGGTGCATGTTTTCCCCGCCTTTGGTGGAAGTTTTCCCGAAACTGGTTAATGAGTTCCCAGGAAACTGGTTAATGAGTTCCCCCGCGGTTGGCTGATCTTTTCCCGGCTGTTGCTTAATCTGATCCCCGCTGCTCCTGATACTAAGGGCAGCTGCTTAATGTTCTCCCCCCTGTTGGACAATGGCTTCCCCGCCATTGGTGCATGTTTTCCCCGCCTTTGGTGGAAGTTTTCCCGAAACTGGTTAATGAGTTCCCACGAAACTGGTTAATGAGTTCCCCCGCGGTTGGCTGATCTTTTCCCGGCTGTTGCCTAATCTGATCCCCGCTGCTCCTGATACTAAGGGCAGCTGCTTAATGTGCTCCCCCCTGTTGGACAATGGCTTCCCCGCCGTTGGTGCATGTTTTCCCCGCCTTTGGTGGAAGTTTTCCCGAAACTGGTTAATGAGTTCCCACGAAACTGGTTAATGAGTTCCCCCGCGGTTTCCTGATCTTTTCCCGGCTGCTGCTAAATCTGATCCCCGCTGCTCCTGATACTAAGGGCAGCTGCTTAATGTGCTCCCCCCTGTTGGACAAAGGCTTCCCCGCCGTTGGTGCATGTTTTCCCCGCCTTTGGTGGAAGTTTTCCCGAAACTGGTTAATGAGTTCCCACGAAACTGGTTAATGAGTTCCCCCGCGGTTGGCTGATCTTTTCCCGGCTGTTGCTTAATCTGATCCCCGCTGCTCCTGATACTAAGGGCAGCTGCTTAATGTGCTCCCCCCTGTTGGACAATGGCCTCCCCGCCGTTGGTTCATGTTTTCCCCGCCTTTGGTGGACGTTTTCCCGAAACTGGTTAATGAGTTCCCACGAAACTGGTTAATGAGTTCCCACGAAACTGGTTAATGAGTTCCCCCGCGGTTGGCTGATCTTTTCCCGGCTGTTGCTTAATCTGATCCCCGCTGCTCCTGATACTAAGGGCAGCTGCTTAATGTGCTCCCCACTGTTGGACAATGGCTTCCCGGCCGTTGGTTGATGCTTTCCCCGCCTTTGGTGGAAGTTTTCCCGAAACTGGTTAATGAGTTCCCCCGAAACTGGTTAATGAGTTCCCACGAAACTGGTTAATGAGTTCCCACGAAGTTGTTTTCCCCGCTGCTGGTTCATTTGTACCCCGCTGCTCCTGATACTAAGGGCAGCTGCTTAATGTGCTCCCCCCGGTTGGACAATGGCTTCCTCGCCGTTGGTTCATGCTTTCCCCGCCTTTGGTGGAGGTTTTCCCGAAACTGGTTAATGAGTTCCCACGAAACTGGTTAATGAGTTCCCAGGAAACTGGTTAATGAGTTCCCCCGCGGTTGGTTGATCTTTTCCCAGGCTGTTGCTTAATCTGATCCCCGCTGCTCCTGAGACTAAGGGCAGCTGCTTAATGTGCTCCCCACTGTTGGACAGTGGCTTCCCCGCCGTTGGTTGATGCTTTCCCCGCCTTTGGTTGATGTTTTCCCGAAACTGGTTAATGAGTTCCCACGAAACTGGTTAATGAGTTCCCCCGCGGTTTCCTGATCTTTTCCCGGCTGTTGCTTAATCTGATCCCCGCTGCTCCTGATACTAAGGGCAGCTGCTTAATGTGCTCCCCCCTGTTGGACAATGGCTTCCCCGCCGTTGTTTGATGTTTTCCCCGCCTTTGGTGGAAGTTTTCCCGAAACTGGTTAATGAGTTCCCCCGAAACTGGTTAATGAGTTCCCACGAAACTGGTTAATGAGTTCCCACGAAGCTGTTTTCCCCGCTGCTGGTTCATTTGTACCCCGCTGCTCCTGATACTAAGGGCAGCTGCTTAATGTGCTCCCCACTGTAGGACAATGGCTTCCCCGCCGTTGGTTGATGTTTTCCCCGCCTTTGGTTGAAGTTTTCCCGAAACTGGTTAATGAGTTCCCACGAAACTGGTTAATGAGTTCCCACGAAACTGGTTAATGAGTTCCCCCGCGGTTGGTTGATCTTTTCCCGGCTGTTGCTTAATCTGATCCCCGCTGCTCCTGATACTAAGGGCAGCTGCTTAATGTGCTCCCCACTGTAGGACAATGGCTTCCCCGCCGTTGGTTGATGTTTTCCCCGCCTTTGGTTGAGGTTTTCCCGAAACTGGTTAATGAGTTCCCACGAAACTGGTTAATGAGTTCCCACGAAACTGGTTAATGAGTTCCCCCGCGGTTGGTTGATCTTTTCCCGGCTGTTGCTTAATCTGATCCCCGCTGCTGCTGATACTAAGGGCAGCTGCTTAATGTGCTCCCCCCTGTTGGACAATGGCTTCCCCGCCGTTTTTTGATGTTTTCCCCGCCTTTGGTGGAGGTTTTCCCGAAACTGGTTAATGAGTTCCCACGAAACTGGTTAATGAGTTCCCCCGCGGTTGGCTGATCTTTTCCCGGCTGTTGCTTACTCTGATCCCCGCTGCTCCTGATACTAAGGGCAGCTGCTTAATGTGCTCCCGTCTGTTGGACAATGGCTTCCCCGCCGTTGGTTCATGTTTTCCCCGCCTCTGGTGGAAGTTTTCCCGAAACTGGTTAATGAGTTCCCACGAAACTGGTTAATGAGTTCCCACGAAACTGGTTAATGAGTTCCCCCGCGGTTGGCTGATCTTTTCCCGGCTGTTGCTTCATCTGATCCCCGCTGCTCCTGATACTAAGGGCAGCTGCTTAATGTGCTCCGCCCGGTTGGACAATGGCTTCCCCGCCGTTGGTTGATGCTTTCCCCGCCTTTGGTGGATGTTTTCCCGAAACTGGTTAATGAGTTCCCACGAAACTGGTTAATGAGTTCCCACGAAGTTGTTTTCCCCGCTGCTGGTTCATTTGCACCCCTCTGCTCCTGATACTAAGGGCAGCTGCTTAATGTACTTCCCCCTGTTGGACAATGGCTTCCCCGCCGTTGTTTGATGTTTTCCCCGCCTTTGGTGGAGGTTTTCCCGAAACTGGTTAATGAGTTCCCCCGAAACTGGTTAATGAGTTCCCCCGAAACTGGTTAATGAGTTCCCCCGCGGTTGGTTGATCTTTTCCCGGCTGTTGCTTAATCTGATCCCCGCTGCTGCTGATACTAAGGGCAGCTGCTTAATGTGCTCCCCCCTGTTGGACAATGGCTTCCCCGCCGTTTTTTGATGTTTTCCCCGCCTTTGGTGGAGGTTTTCCCGAAACTGGTTAATGAGTTCCCCCGAAACTGGTTAATGAGTTCCCACGAAACTGGTTAATGAGTTCGCCCGCGGTTGGCTGATCTTTTCCCGGCTGTTGCTTACTCTGATCCCCGCTGCTCCTGATACTAAGGGCAGCTGCTTAATGTGCTCCCCCCTGTTGGACAATGGCTTCCCCGCCGTTGGTTGATGTTTTCCCCGCCTTTGGTGGACGTTTTCCCGGAACTGGTTAATGAGTTCCCACGAAACTGGTTAATGAGTTCCCCCGCGGTTGGCTGATCTTTTCCCGGCTGTTGCTTAATCTGATCCCCGCTGCTCCTGATACTTAGGGCAGCTGCTTAATGTGCTCCCCCCTGTTGGACAGTGGCTTCCCCGCCGTTGGTTGATGTTTTCCCCGCCTTTGGTGGACGTTTTCCCGAAACTGGTTAATGAGTTCCCACGAAACTGGTTAATGAGTTCCCCCGCGGTTGGCTGATCTTTTCCCGGCTGTTGCTTAATCTGATTCCCCGCTGCTCCTGATACTTAGGGCAGCTGCTTAATGTGCTCCCCCCTGTTGGACAATGGCTTCCCCGCCGTTGGTGCATGTTTTCCCCGCCTTTGGTGGAAGTTTTCCCGAAACTGGTTAATGAGTTCCCACGAAACTGGTTAATGAGTTCCCCCGCGGTTGGCTGATCTTTTCCCTCCTGTTGCTTAATCTGATCCCCGCTGCTCCTGATACTAAGGGCAGCTGCTTAATGTGCTCCCCCCTGTTGGACAATGGCCTCCCCGCCGTTGGTTCATGTTTTCCCCGCCTTTGGTGGACGTTTTCCCGAAACTGGTTAATGAGTTCCCACGAAACTGGTTAATGAGTTCCCACGAAACTGGTTAATGAGTTCCCCCGCGGTTGGCTGTTCTTTTCCCGGCTGTTGCTTAATCTGATCCCCGCTGCTCCTGATACTAAGGGCAGCTGCTTAATGTGCTCCCCCCTGTTGGACAATGGCTTCCCCGCCGTTGGTTGATGTTTTCCCCGCCTTTGGTGGACGTTTTCCCGAAACTGGTTAATGAGTTCCCCCGAAACTGGTTAATGAGTTCCCACGAAGCTGTTTTCCCCGCTGCTGGTTCATTTGTACCCCGCTGCTCCTGATACTAAGGGCAGCTGCTTAATGTGCTCCCCCCTGTTGGACAAAGGCTTCCCCGCCGTTGGTGCATGTTTTCCCCGCCTTTGGTGGAAGTTTTCCCGAAACTGGTTAATGAGTTCCCACGAAACTGGTTAATGAGTTCCCCCGCGGTTCGCTGTTCTTTTCACGGCTGTTGCTTCATCTGATCCCCGCTGCTCCTGATACTAAGGGCAGCTGCTTAATGTGCTCCCCCCTGTTGGACAATGGCTTCCCCGCCGTTGGTTGATGTTTTCCCCGCCTTTGGTGGACGTTTTCCCGAAACTGGTTAATGAGTTCCCACGAAACTGGTTAATGAGTTCCCCCGCGGTTGGCTGATCTTTTCCCGGCTGTTGCTTAATCTGATCCCCGCTGCTCCTGATACTAAGGGCAGCTGCTTAATGTGCTCCCCACTGTAGGACAATGGCTTCCCCGCCGTTGGTTGATGTTTTCCCCGCCTTTGGTTGAAGTTTTCCCGAAACTGGTTAATGAGTTCCCACGAAACTGGTTAATGAGTTCCCACGAAACTGGTTAATGAGTTCCCCCGCGGTTGGTTGATCTTTTCCCGGCTGTTGCTTAATCTGATCCCCGCTGCTCCTGATACTAAGGGCAGCTGCTTAATGTGCTCCCCACTGTAGGACAATGGCTTCCCCGCCGTTGATTGATGTTTTCCCCGCCTTTGGTGGACGTTTTCCCGAAACTGGTTAATGAGTTCCCACGAAACTGGTTAATGAGTTCCCACGAAACTGGTTAATGAGTTCCCCCGCGGTTGGTTGATCTTTTCCCGGCTGTTGCTTAATCTGATCCCCGCTGCTCCTGATACTAAGGGCAGCTGCTTAATGTGCTCCCCACTGTAGGACAATGGCTTCCCCGCCGTTGGTTGATGTTTTCCCCGCCTTTGGTGGACGTTTTCCCGAAACTGGTTAATGAGTTCCCACGAAACTGGTTAATGAGTTCCCACGAAACTGGTTAATGAGTTCCCCCGCGGTTGGTTGATCTTTTCCCGGCTGTTGCTTAATCTGATCCCCGCTGCTGCTGATACTAAGGGCAGCTGCTTAATGTGCTCCCCCCTGTTGGACAATGGCTTCCCCGCCGTTGGTGCATGTTTTCCCCGCCTTTGGTTGATGTTTTCCCGAAACTGGTTAATGAGTTCCCACGAAACTGGTTAATGAGTTCCCACGAAGTTGTTTTCCCCGCTGCTGGTTCATTTGTACCCCGCTGCTCCTGATACTAAGGGCAGCTGCTTAATGTGCTCCCCCCTGTTGGACAATGGCTTCCCCGCCGTTGGTGCATGTTTTCCCCGCCTTTGGTGGAAGTTTTCCCGAAACTGGTTAATGAGTTCCCCCGAAACTGGTTAATGAGTTCCCACGAAACTGGTTAATGAGTTCCCACGAAGCTGTTTTCCCCGCTGCTGGTTCATTTGTACCCCGCTGCTCCTGATACTAAGGGCAGCTGCTTAATGTGCTCCCCCCTGTTGGACAATGGCTTCCCCGCCGTTGGTGCATGTTTTCCCCGCCGTTGGTGGAAGTTTTCCCGAAACTGGTTAATGAGTTCCCACGAAACTGGTTAATGAGTTCCCCCGCGGTTGGCTGATCTTTTCCCGGCTGTTGCTTAATCTGATCCCCGCTGCTCCTGATACTAAGGGCAGCTGCCTAATGTGCTCCCCACTGTTGGACAATGGCTTCCCGGCCGTTGGTTGATGCTTTCCCCGCCTTTGGTGGAAGTTTTCCCGAAACTGGTTAATGAGTTCCCCCGAAACTGGTTAATGAGTTCCCACGAAACTGGTTAATGAGTTCCCACGAAGTTGTTTTCCCCGCTGCTGGTTCATTTGTACCCCGCTGCTCCTGATACTAAGGGCAGCTGCTTAATGTGCTCCCCCCGGTTGGACAATGGCTTCCCCGCCGTTGGTTCATGCTTTCCCCGCCTTTGGTGGAGGTTTTCCCGAAACTGGTTAGTGAGTTCCCACGAAACTGGTTAATGAGTTCCCAGGAAACTGGTTAATGAGTTCCCCCGCGGTTGGTTGATCTTTTCCCGGCTGTTGCTTAATCTGATCCCCGCTGCTCCTGAGACTAAGGGCAGCTGCTTAATGTGCTCCCCACTGTTGGACAGTGGCTTCCCCGCCGTTGGTTGATGCTTTCCCCGCCTTTGGTTGATGTTTTCCCGAAACTGGTTAATGAGTTCCCACGAAACTGGTTAATGAGTTCCCCCGCGGTTTCCTGATCTTTTCCCGGCTGTTGCTTAATCTGATCCCCGCTGCTCCTGATACTAAGGGCAGCTGCTTAATGTGCTCCCCCCTGTTGGACAGTGGCTTCCCCGCCGTTGGTTGATGTTTTCCCCGCCTTTGGTGGAAGTTTTCCCGAAACTGGTTAATGAGTTCCCACGAAACTGGTTAATGAGTTCCCACGAAACTGGTTAATGAGTTCCCCCGCGGTTGGTTGATCTTTTCCCGGCTGTTGCTTAATCTGATCCCCGCTGCTCCTGATACTAAGGGCAGCTGCTTAATGTGCTCCCCCCTGTTGGACAATGGCTTCCCCGCCGTTGTTTGATGTTTTCCCCGCCGTTGGTGGACGTTTTCCCGAAACTGGTTAATGAGTTCCCACGAATCTGGTTAATGAGTTCCCCCGCGGTTGGCTGATCTTTTCCCGGCTGTTGCTTAATCTGTTCCCCGCTGCTCCTGAGACCAAGGGCAGCTGCTTAATGTGCTCCCCACTGTTGGACAATGCCTTCCCCGCCGCTGGTTCATGTTTTCCCCGCCTTTGCTGGACGTTTTCCCGAAACTGGTTAATGAGTTCCCACGAAACTGGTTAATGAGTTCCCACGAAACTGGTTAATGAGTTCCCCCGCGGTTGGCTGATCTTTTCCCGGCTGTTGCTTAATCTGATCCCCGCTGCTCCTGATACTAAGGGCAGCTGCTTAATGTGCTCCCCACTGTTGGACAATGGCTTCCCGGCCGTTGGTTGATGCTTTCCCCGCCTTTGGTGGAAGTTTTCCCGAAACTGGTTAATGAGTTCCCCCGAAACCGGTTAATGAGTTCCCACGAAACTGGTTAATGAGTTCCCCCGCGGTTGGCTGTTCTTTTCACGGCTGTTGCTTCACCTGATCCCCGCTGCTCCTGATACGAAGGGCAGCTGCTTAATGTGCTCCCGTCTGTTGGACAATGGCTTCCCCGCCGTCGGTTGATGTTTTCCCCGCCTTTGGTGGAAGTTTTCCCGAAACTGGTTAATGAGTTACCACGAAACTGGTTAATGAGTTCCCACGAAACTGGTTAATGAGTTCCCCCGCGGTTGGCTGATCTTTTCCCGGCTGTTGCTTAATCTGATCCCCGCTGCTCCTGATACCAAGGGCAGCTGCTTAATGTGCTCCCCACTGTTGGACAATGGCTTCCCCGCCGTTGGTTGATGCTTTCCCCGCCTTTGGTGGATGTTTTCCCGAAACTGGTTAATGAGTTCCCACGAAACTGGTTAATGAGTTCCCACGAAACTGGTTAATGAGTTCCCCCGCGGTTGGTTGATCTTTTCCCGGCTGTTGCTTAATCTGATCCCCGCTGCTCCTGATACTAAGGGCAGCTGCTTAATGTGCTCCCCCCTGTTGGACAATGCCTTCCCCGCCGCTGGTTCATGTTTTCCCCGCCTTTGCTGGACGTTCCCCCGAAACTGGTTAATGAGTTCCCACGAAGCTGTTTTCCCCGCTGCTGGTTCATTTGTACCCCTCTGCTCCTGATACTAAGGGCAGCTGCTTAATGTACTTCCCCCTGTTGGACAATGGCTTCCCCGCCGTTGTTTGATGTTTTCCCCGCCTTTGGTTCATGTTTTCCCGAAACTGGTTAATGAGTTCCACCGAAACTGGTTAATGAGTTCCCACGAAACTGGTTAATGAGTTCCCACGAAGTTGTTTTCCCCGCTGCTGGTTCATTTGTACCCCGCTGCTCCTGATACTAAGGGCAGCTGCTTAATGTGCTCCCCCCGGTTGGACAATGGCTTCCCCGCCGTTAGTTCATGCTTTCCCCGCCTTTGGTGGAGGTTTCCCCGAAACTGGTTAATGAGTTCCCACGAAACTGGTTAATGAGTTCCCCCGCGGTTGGCTGATGTTTTCCCGGCTGTTGCTTAATCTGATCCCCGCTGCTCCTGATACTTAGGGCAGCTGCTTCATGTGCTCCCCCCTGTTGGACAATGGCTTCCCCGCCGTTGGTTGATGTTTTCCCCGCGTTTGGTGGACGTTTTCCCGAAACTGGTTAATGAGTTCCCCCGAAACTTGTTAATGAGTTCCCACGAAGCTGTTTTCCCCGCTGCTGGTTCATTTGTACCCCGCTGCTCCTGATACTAAGGGCAGCTGCTTAATGTGCTCCCCCCTGTTGGACAATGGCTTCCCCGCCGTTGGTTGATGTTTTCCCCGCCTTTGGTGGACGTTTTCCCGAAACTGGTTAATGAGTTCCCCCGAAACTGGTTAATGAGTTCCCACGAAGCTGTTTTCCCCGCTGCTGGTTCATTTGTACCCCGCTGCTCCTGATACTAAGGGCAGCTGCTTAATGTGCTCCCCCCTGTTGGACAAAGGCTTCCCCGCCGTTGGTGCATGTTTTCCCCGCCTTTGGTGGAAGTTTTCCCGAAACTGGTTAATGAGTTCCCACGAAACTGGTTAATGAGTTCCCCCGCGGTTGGCTGTTCTTTTCCCGGCTGTTGCTTAATCTGATCCCCGCTGCTCCTGATACTAAGGGCAGCTGCTTAATGTGCTCCCCCCTGTTGGACAATGGCCTCCCCGCCGTTGGTTCATGTTTTCCCCGCCTTTGGTGGACGTTTTCCCGAAACTGGTTAATGAGTTCCCACGAAACTGGTTAATGAGTTCCCACGAAACTGGTTAATGAGTTCCCCCGCGGGTGGCTGATCTTTTCCCGGCTGTTGCTTAATCTGATCCCCGCTGCTCCTGATACTAAGGGCAGCTGCTTAATGTGCTCCCCACTGTTGGACAATGGCTTCCCGGCCGCTGGTTGATGCTTTCCCCGCCTTTAGAAAGAAACATAGAACATAGAAACCCTACAGTGCAGAAGGAGGCCATTCGGCCCATCGAGTTTGCACCGACCACAATCCCACCCAGGCCCTACCTATCCCCACATATTTACCCGCTAATCCCTCTAACCTACGCATCCCAGGACTCTAAGGGGCAATTTTTAACCTGGCCAATCAACCTAACCCGCACATCTTTGGACTGTGGGAGGAAACCGGAGCACCCGGAGGAAACCCACGCAGACACGAGGAGAATGTGCAAACTCCACACAGACAGTGACCCGAGCCGGGAATCGAACCCGGGACCCTGGAGCTGTGAAGCAGCAGTGCTAACCACTGTGCTACCGTGCCGGACAATGGCTTCCCCGCCGTTGGTTGATGTTTTCCCCGCCTTTGGTGGACGTTTTCCCGAAACTGGTTAATGAGTTCCCCCGAAACTGGTTAATGAGTTCCCACGAAGCTGTTTTCCCCGCTGCTGGTTCATTTGTACCCCGCTGCTCCTGATACTAAGGGCAGCTGCTTAATGTGCTCCCCCCTGTTGGACAATGGCTTCCCCGCCGTTGGTTGATGTTTTCCCCGCCTTTGGTGGACGTTTTCCCGAAACTGGTTAATGAGTTCCCCCGAAACTGGTTAATGAGTTCCCACGAAGCTGTTTTCCCCGCTGCTGGTTCATTTGTACCCCGCTGCTCCTGATACTAAGGGCAGCTGCTTAATGTGCTCCCCACTGTTGGACAATGGCTTCCCCGCCGTTGGTTGATGCTTTCCCCGCCTTTGGTGGACGTTTTCCCGAAACTGGTTAATGAGTTCCCCCGAAACTGGTTAATGAGTTCCCACGAAGCTGTTTTCCCCGCTGCTGGTTCATTTGTACCCCGCTGCTCCTGATACTAAGGGCAGCTGCTTAATGTGCTCCCCCCTGTTGGACAAAGGCTTCCCCGCCGTTGGTGCATGTTTTCCCCGCCTTTGGTGGAAGTTTTCCCGATTCTGGTTAATGAGTTCCCACGAAACTGGTTAATGAGTTCCCCCGCGGTTGGCTGTTCTTTTCCCGGCTGTTGCTTAATCTGATCCCCGCTGCTCCTGATACTAAGGGCAGCTGCTTAATGTGCTCCCCCCTGTTGGACAATGGCCTCCCCGCCGTTGGTTCATGTTTTCCCCGCCTTTGATGGACGTTTTCCCGAAACTGGTTAATGAGTTCCCACGAAACTGGTTAATGAGTTCCCACGAAACTGGTTAATGAGTTCCCCCGCGGTTGGCTGATCTTTTCCCGGCTGTTGCTTAATCTGATCCCCGCTGCTCCTGATACTAAGGGCAGCTGCTTAATGTGCTCCCCACTGTTGGACAATGGCTTCCCGGCCGTTGGTTGATGCTTTCCCCGCCTTTGGTGGAAGTTTTCCCGAAACTGGTTAATGAGTTCCCCCGAAACTGGTTAATGAGTTCCCACGAAACTGGTTAATGAGTTCCCACGAAGTTGTTTTCCCCGCTGCTGGTTCATTTGTACCCCGCTGCTCCTGATACTAAGGGCAGCTGCTTAATGTGCTCCCCCCGGTTGGACAATGGCTTCCCCGCCGTTGGTTCATGCTTTCCCCGCCTTTATTGGAGGTTTTCCCGAAACTGGTTAGTGAGTTCCCACGAAACTGGTTAATGAGTTCCCAGGAAACTGGTTAATGAGTTCCCAGGAAACTGGTTAATGAGTTCCCCCGCGGTTGGCTGATCTTTTCCCGGCTGTTGCTTAATCTGATCCCCGCTGCTCCTGATACTAAGGGCAGCTGCTTAATGTGCTCCCCCCGGTTGGACAATGGCTTCCCCGCCGTTGGTTCATGTTTTCCCCGCCTTAGGTGGACGGTTTCCCGAAACTGGTTAATGAGTTCCCCCGAAACTGGTTAATGAGTTCCCAGGAAACTGGTTAATGAGTTCCCCCGCGGTTGGTTGATCTTTTCCCGGCTGTTGCTTAATCTGATCCCCGCTGCTCCTGATACTAAGGGCAGCTGCTTAATGTGCTCCCCCCTGTTGGACAATGGCTTCCCCGCCGTTGGTTGATGTTTTCCCCGCCTTTGGTGGACGTTTTCCCGAAACTGGTTAATGAGTTCCCCCGAAACTGGTTAATGAGTTCCCACGAAGCTGTTTTCCCCGCTGCTGGTTCATTTGTACCCCGCTGCTCCTGATACTAAGGGCAGCTGCTTAATGTGCTCCCCCCTGTTGGACATTGGCTTCCCCGCCGTTGGTTGATGTTTTCCCCGCCTTTGGTGGACGTTTTCCCGAAACTGGTTAATGAGTTCCCCCGAAACTGGTTAATGAGTTCCCACGAAGCTGTTTTCCCCGCTGCTGGTTCATTTGTACCCCGCTGCTCCTGATACTAAGGGCAGCTGCTTAATGTGCTCCCCCCTGTTGGACAATGGCTTCCCCGCCGTTGGTTGATGTTTTCCCCGCCTTTGGTGGACGTTTTCCCGAAACTGGTTAATGAGTTCCCCCGAAACTGGTTAATGAGTTCCCACGAATCTGTTTTCCCCGCTGCTGGTTCATTTGTACCCCGCTGCTCCTGATACTAAGGGCAGCTGCTTAATGTGCTCCCCCCTGTTGGACAAAGGCTTCCCCGCCGTTGGTGCATGTTTTCCCCGCCTTTGGTGGAAGTTTTCCCGAAACTGGTTAATGAGTTCCCACGAAACTGGTTAATGAGTTCCCCCGCGGTTGGCTGTTCTTTTCCCGGCTGTTGCTTAATCTGATCCCCGCTGCTCCTGATACTAAGGGCAGCTGCTTAATGTGCTCCCCCCTGTTGGACAATGGCCTCCCCGCCGTTGGTTCATGTTTTCCCCGCCTTTGGTGGACGTTTTCCCGAAACTGGTTAATGAGTTCCCACGAAACTGGTTAATGAGTTCCCACGAAACTGGTTAATGAGTTCCCCCGCGGTTGGCTGATCTTTTCCCGGCTGTTGCTTAATCTGATCCCCGCTGCTCCTGATACTAAGGGCAGCTGCTTAATGTGCTCCCCACTGTTGGACAATGGCTTCCCGGCCGTTGGTTGATGCTTTCCCCGCCTTTGGTGGATGTTTTCCCGAAACTGGTTAATGAGTTCCCACGAAACTGGTTAATGAGTTCCCACGAAGTTGTTTTCCCCGCTGCTGGTTCATTTGTACCCCGCTGCTCCTGATACTAAGGGCAGCTGCTTAATGTGCTCCCCCCTGTTGGACAATGGCCTCCCCGCCGTTGGTTCATGTTTTCCCCGCCTTTGGTGGACGTTTTCCCGAAACTGGTTAATGAGTTCCCACGAAACTGGTTAATGAGTTCCCACGAAACTGGTTAATGAGTTCCCCCGCGGTTGGCTGATCTTTTCCCGGCTGTTGCTTAATCTGATCCCCGCTGCTCCTGATACTAAGGGCAGCTGCTTAATGTGCTCCCCACTGTTGGACAATGGCTTCCCGGCCGTTGGTTGATGCTTTCCCCGCCTTTGGTGGAAGTTTTCCCGAAACTGGTTAATGAGTTCCCCCGAAACTGGTTAATGAGTTCCCACGAAACTGGTTAATGAGTTCCCACGAAGTTGTTTTCCCCGCTGCTGGTTCATTTGTACCCCGCTGCTCCTGATACTAAGGGCAGCTGCTTAATGTGCTCCCCCCGGTTGGACAATGGCTTCCCCGCCGTTGGTTCATGCTTTCCCCGCCTTTGGTGGAGGTTTTCCCGAAACTGGTTAATGAGTTCCCACGAAACTGGTTAATGAGTTCCCAGGAAACTGGTTAATGAGTTCCCCCGCGGTTGGTTGATCTTTTCCCAGGCTGTTGCTTAATCTGATCCCCGCTGCTCCTGAGACTAAGGGCAGCTGCTTAATGTGCTCCCCACTGTTGGACAGTGGCTTCCCCGCCGTTGGTTGATGCTTTCCCCGCCTTTGGTTGATGTTTTCCCGAAACTGGTTAATGAGTTCCCACGAAACTGGTTAATGAGTTCCCCCGCGGTTTCCTGATCTTTTCCCGGCTGTTGCTTAATCTGATCCCCGCTGCTCCTGATACTAAGGGCAGCTGCTTAATGTGCTCCCCCCTGTTGGACAATGGCTTCCCCGCCGTTGTTTGATGTTTTCCCCGCCTTTGGTGGAAGTTTTCCCGAAACTGGTTAATGAGTTCCCAGGAAACTGGTTAATGAGTTCCCCCGCGGTTGGTTGATCTTTTCCCGGCTGTTGCTTAATCTGTTCCCCGCTGCTCCTGATACTAAGGGCAGCTGCTTAATGTGCTCCCCCCTGTTGGACAATGGCTTCCCCGCCGTTGGTTGATGCTTTCCCCGCCTTTGGGTGGAAGTTTTCCCGAAACTGGTTAATGAGTTCCCACGAAACTGGTTAATGAGTTCCCACGAAACTGGTTAATGAGTTCCCCCGCGGTTGGCTGATCTTTTCCCGGCTGTTCCTTAATCTGATCCCCGCTGCTCCTGATACGAAGGGCAGCTGCTTAATGTGCTCCCCCCTGTTGGACAATGCCTTCCCCGCCGCTGGTTCATGTTTTCCCCGCCTTTGCTGGACGTTTTCCCGAAACTGGTTAATGAGTTCCCACGAAACTGGTTAATGAGTTCCCCCGCGGTTGGCTGATCTTTTCCCGGCTGTTCCTTAATCTGATCCCCGCTGCTCCTGATACTAAGGGCAGCTGCTTAATGTGCTCCCCACTGTAGGACAATGGCTTCCCCGCCGTTGGTTGATGTTTTCCCCGCCTTTGGTTGAAGTTTTCCCGAAACTGGTTAATGAGTTCCCACGAAACTGGTTAATGAGTTCCCACGAAACTGGTTAATGAGTTCCCCCGCGGTTGGCTGATCTTTTCCCGGCTGTTCCTTAATCTGATCCCCGCTGCTCCTGATACTAAGGGCAGCTGCTTAATGTACTGCCCCCTGTTGGACAATGGCTTCCCCGCAGTTGGTTCACGTTTTCCCCGCCTTTGGTTCATGTTTTCCCGAAACTGGTTAATGAGTTCCCCCGAAACTGGTTAATGAGTTCCCACGAAGTTGTTTTCCCCGCTGCTGGTTCATTTGCACCCCGCTGCTCCTGATACTGAGGGCAGCTGCTTAATGTGCTCCCCCCTGTTGGACGAAGGCTTCCCCGCCGTTGGTTGATGCTTTCCCCGCCTCTGGTTGATGTTTTCCCGAAACTGGTTAATGAGTTCCCCCGAAACTGGTTAATGAGTTCCCACGAAGCTGTTTTCCCCGCTGCTGGTTCATTTGTACCCCGCTGCTCCTGATACTAAGGGCAGCTGCTTAATGTGCTCCCGCCTGTTGGACAATGGCTTCCCCGCCGCTGGTTGATGTTTTCCACGCCTTTGGTGGAAGGTTTCCCGAAACTGGTTAATGAGTTCCCCCGAAACTGGTTAATGAGTTCCCACGAAACTGGTTAATGAGTTCCCCCGCGGTTGGTTGATCTTTTCCCGGCTGTTGCTTAATCTGATCCCCGCCGCTCCTGATACTAAGGGCAGCTGCTTAATGTGCTCCCCCCTGTTGGACAATGGCTTCCCCGCCGTTGGTGCATGTTTTCCCCGCCTTTGGTGGACGTTTTCCCGAAACTGGTTAATGAGTTCCCACGAAACTGGTTAATGAGTTCCCACGAAGCTGTTTTCCCCGCTGCTGGTTCATTTGTACCCCGCTGCTCCTGATACTAAGGGCAGCTGCTTAATGTGCTCCCCACTGTTGGACAATGGCTTCCACGCCGTTGGTTGATGCTTTCCCCGCCTTTGGTGGACGTTTTCCCGAAACTGGTTAATGAGTTCCCACGAAACTGGTTAATGAGTTCCCACGAAGTTGTTTTCCCCGCTGCTGGTTCATTTGTACCCCGCTGCTCCTGATACTAAGGGCAGCTGCTTAATGTGCTCCCCCCTGTTGGACAAAGGCTTCCCCGCCGTTGGTTGATGCTTTCCCCGCCTCTGGTTGAAGTTTTCCCGAAACTGGTTAATGAGATCCCACGAAACTGGTTAATGAGTTCCCACGAAACTGGTTAATGAGTTCCCCCGCGGTTCGCTGTTCTTTTCACGGCTGTTGCTTCATCTGATCCCCGCTGCTCCTGATACTAAGGGCAGCTGCTTAATGTGCTCCCCCCTGTTGGACAATGGCTTCCCCGCCGTTGGTTGATGTTTTCCCCGCCTTTGGTGGACGTTTTCCCGAAACTGGTTAATGAGTTCCCACGAAACTGGTTAATGAGTTCCCAGGAAACTGGTTAATGAGTTCCCCCGCGGTTGGCTGATCTTTTCCCGGCTGTTGCTTAATCTGATCCCCGCTGCTCCTGATACTAAGGGCAGCTGCTTAATGTGCTCCCCCCGGTTGGACAATGGCTTCCCCGCCGTTGGTTCATGCTTTCCCCGCCTTTGATGGAGGTTTTCCCGAAACTGGTTAATGAGTTCCCCCGAAACTGGTTAATGAGTTCCCACGAAACTGGTTAATGAGTTCCCACGAAGCTGTTTTCCCCGCTGCTGGTTCATTTGTACCCCGCTGCTCCTGATACTAAGGGCAGCTGCTTAATGTGCTCCCCCCTGTTGGACAATGGCTTCCCCGCCGTTGTTTGATGTTTTCCCCGCCTTTGGTTGATGTTTTCCCGAAACTGGTTAATGAGTTCCCACGAAACTGGTTAATGAGTTCCCACGAAGCTGTTTTCCCCGCTGCTGGTTCATTTGTGCACCGATGCTCCTGATACTAAGGGCAGCTGCTTAATGTGCTCCCCCCTGTTGGACAAAGGCTTCCCCGCCGTTGGTTGATGCTTTCCCCGCCTCTGGTTGAAGTTTTCCCGAAACTGGTTAATGAGTTCCCACGAAACTGGTTAATGAGTTCCCACGAAACTGGTTAATGAGTTCCCCCGCGGTTGGCTGTTCTTTTCACGGCTGTTGCTTCATCTGATCCCCGCTGCTCCTGATACTAAGGGCAGCTGCTTAATGTGCTCCCCCCTGTTGGACAATGGCTTCCCCGCCGTTGGTTGATGTTTTCCCCGCCTTTGGTGGACGTTTTCCCGAAACTGGTTAATGAGTTCCCACGAAACTGGTTAATGAGTTCCCAGGAAACTGGTTAATGAGTTCCCCCGCGGTTGGCTGATCTTTTCCCGGCTGTTGCTTAATCTGATCCCCGCTGCTCCTGATACTAAGGGCAGCTGCTTAATGTGCTCCCCCCTGTTGGACAATGGCATCCCCGCCGTTGTTTGATGTTTTCCCCGCCTTTGGTTGATGTTTTCCCGAAACTGGTTAATGAGTTCCCACGAAACTGGTTAATGAGTTCCCACGAAACTGGTTAATGAGTTCCCACGAAGCTGTTTTCCCCGCTGCTGGTTCATTTGTACCCCGCTGCTCCTGATACTAAGGGCAGCTGCTTAATGTGCTCCCCACTGTTGGACAATGGCTTCCACGCCGTTGGTTGATGCTTTCCCCGCCTTTGGTGGACGTTTTCCCGAAACTGGTTAATGAGTTCCCACGAAACTGGTTAATGAGTTCCCACGAAGTTTTTTTCCCCGCTGCTGGTTCATTTGTACCCCGCTGCTCCTGATACTAAGGGCAGCTGCTTAATGTGCTCCCCACTGTTGGACAATGGCTTCCCCGCCGTTGGTTCATGTTTTTCCCGCCTTCGGTTCATGTTTTCCCGAAACTGGTTAATGAGTTCCCCCGAAACTGGTTAATGGGTTCCCACGAAACTGGTTAATGAGTTCCCACGAAGCTGTTTTCCCCGCTGCTGGTTCATTTGTACCCCGCTGCTCCTGATACTAAGGGCAGCTGCTTAATGTGCTCCCCCCTGTTGGACAATGGCTTCCCCGCCGTTGGTGCATGTTTTCCCCGCCTTTGGTGGAAGTTTTCCCGAAACTGGTTAATGAGTTCCCCCGAAACTGGTTAATGAGTTCCCACGAAACTGGTTAATGAGTTCCCACGAAGCTGTTTTCCCCGCTGCTGGTTCATTTGTACCCCGCTGCTCCTGATACTAAGGGCAGCTGCTTAATGTGCTCCCCCCTGTTGGACAATGGCTTCCCCGCCGTTGGTGCATGTTTTCCCCGCCGTTGGTGGAAGTTTTCCCGAAACTGGTTAATGAGTTCCCCCGAAACTGGTTAATGAGTTCCCCCGCGGTTGGCTGATCTTTTCCCGGCTGTTGCTTAATCTGATCCCCGCTGCTCCTGATACTAAGGGCAGCTGCTTAATGTGCTCCCCCCGGTTGGACAATGCCTTCCCCGCCGTTGGTTCATGCTTTCCCCGCCTTTGGTGGAAGTTTTCCCGAAACTGGTTAATGAGTTCCCCCGAAACTGGTTAATGAGTTCCCACGAAGCTGTTTTCCCCGCTGCTGGTTCATTTGTACCCCGCTGCTCCTGATACTAAGGGCAGCTGCTTAATGTGCTCCCTCCTGTTGGACAAAGGCTTCCCCGCCGTTGGTTGATGCTTTCCCCGCCTCTGGTTGAAGTTTTCCCGAAACTGGTTAATGAGTTCCCAGGAAACTGGTTAATGAGTTCCCACGAAACTGGTTAATGAGTTCCCCCGCGGTTGGTTGATCTTTTCCCGGCTGTTGCTTAATCTGATCCCCGCCGCTCCTGATACTAAGGGCAGCTGCTTAATGTGCTCCCCCCTGTTGGACAATGGCTTCCCCGCCGTTGGTGCATGTTTTCCCCGCCTTTGGTGGACGTTTTCCCGAAACTGGTTAATGAGTTCCCACGAAACTGGTTAATGAGTTCCCACGAAACTGGTTAATGAGTTCCCCCGCGGTTGGCTGTTCTTTTCCCGGCTGTTGCTTAATCTGATCCCCGCTGCTCCTGATACTAAGGGCAGCTGCCTAATGTGCTCCCCACTGTTGGACAATGGCTTCCCCGCCGTTGGTTGATGCTTTCCCCGCCTTTGGTGGACGTTTTCCCGAAACTGGTTAATGAGTTCCCACGAAACTGGTTAATGAATTCCCAAAAAGTTGTTTTCCCCGCTGCTGGTTCATTTGTACCCCGCTGCTCCTGATACTAAGGGCAGCTGCTTAATGTGCTCCCCCCTGTTGGACAATGGCTTCCCCGCCGTTGGAGCATGTTTTCACCGCCTTTGGTGGAAGTTTTCCCGAAACTGGTTAATGAGTTCCCACGAAACTGGTTAATGAGTTCCCCCGCGGTTGGCTGATCTTTTCCCTCCTGTTGCTTAATCTGATCCCCGCTGCTCCTGATACTAAGGGCAGCTGCTTAATGTGCTCCCCCCGGTTGGACAATGGCTTCCCCGCCGTTGGTTCATGTTTTCCCCGCCTTAGGTGGACGGTTTCCCGAAACTGGTTAATGAGTTCCCCCGAAACTGGTTAATGAGTTCCCAGGAAACTGGTTAATGAGTTCCCCCGCGGTTGGTTGATCTTTTCCCGGCTGTTGCTTAATCTGATCCCCGCTGCTCCTGATACTAAGGGCAGCTGCTTAATGTGCTCCCCCCTGTTGGACAATGGCTTCCCCGCCGTTGGTTGATGTTTTCCCCGCCTTTGGTGGACGTTTTCCCGAAACTGGTTAATCAGTTCCCCCGAAACTGGTTAATGAGTTCCCACGAAGCTGTTTTCCCCGCTGCTGGTTCATTTGTACCCCGCTGCTCCTGATACTAAGGGCAGCTGCTTAATGCGCTCCCCCCTGTTGGACAATGGCTTCCCCGCCGTTGGTTGATGTTATCCCCGCCTTTGGTGGACGTTTTCCCGAAACTGGTTAATGAGTTCCCCCGAAACTGGTTAATGAGTTCCCCCGAAACTGGTTAATGAGTTCCCACGAAACTGGTTAATGAGTTCCCCCGCGGTTGGTTGATCTTTTCCCGGCTGTTGCTTAATCTGATCCCCGCTGCTCCTGATACTAAGGGCAGCTGCTTAATGTGCTCCCCACTGTTGGACAGTGGCTTCCCCGCCGTTGGTTGATACTTTCCCCGCCTTTGGTTGATGTTTTCCCGAAACTGGTTAATGAGTTCCCACAAAACTGGTTAATGAGTTCCCCCGCGGTTGGCTGATCTTTTCCCGGCTGTTGCTTAATCTGTTCCCCGCTGCTCCTGAGACTAAGGGCAGCTGCTTAATGTGCTCCCCACTGTTGGACAATGGCTTCCCCGCCGTTGGTTCATGTTTTCCCCGCCTTTGGTGGACGTTTTCCCGAAACTGGTTAATGAGTTCCCCCGAAACTGGTTAATGAGTTCCCACGAAACTGGTTAATGAGTTCCCCCGCGGTTGGCTGATCTTTTCCCGGCTGTTGCTTAATCTGATCCCCGCTGCTCCTGATACTAAGGGCAGCTGCTTAATGTGCTCCCCACTGTTGGACAATGGCTTCCCGGCCGTTGGTTGATGCTTTCCCCGCCTTTGGTGGAGGTTTTCCCGAAACTGGTTAATGAGTTCCCCCGAAACTGGTTAATGAGTTCCCACGAAACTGGTTAATGAGTTCCCACGAAGTTGTTTTCCCCGCTGCTGGTTCATTTGTACCCCGCTGCTCCTGATACTAAGGGCAGCTGCTTAATGTGCTCCCCCCGGTTGGACAATGGCTTCCCCGCCTTTGGTTCATGCTTTCCCCGCCTTTGGTGGAGGTTTTCCCGAAACTGGTTAGTGAGTTCCCACGAAACTGGTTAATGAGTTCCCAGGAAACTAGTTAATGAGTTCCCAGGAAACTGGTTAATGGGTTCCCCCGCGGTTGGCTGATCTTTTCCCGGCTGTTGCTTAATCTGATCCCCGCTGCTCCTGATACTAAGGGCATCTGCTTAATGTGCTCCCCCCGGTTGGACAATGGCTTCCCCGCCGTTGGTTCATGTTTTCCCCGCCTTAGGTGGACAGTTTCCCGAAACTGGTTAATGAGTTCCCCCGAAACTGGTTAATGAGTTCCCAGGAAACTGGTTAATGAGTTCCCCCGCGGTTGGTTGATCTTTTCCCGGCTGTTGCTTAATCTGATCCCCGCTGCTCCTGATACTAAGGGCAGCTGCTTAATGTGCTCCCCCCTGTTGGACAATGGCTTCCCCGCCGTTGGTTGATGTTTTCCCCGCCTTTGGTGGACGTTTTCCCGAAACTGGTTAATCAGTTCCCCCGAAACTGGTTAATGAGTTCCCACGAAGCTGTTTTCCCCGCTGCTGGTTCATTTGTACCCCGCTGCTCCTGATACTAAGGGCAGCTGCTTAATGTGCTCCCCCCTGTTGGACAATGGCTTCCCCGCCGTTGGTTGATGTTATCCCCGCCTTTGGTGGACGTTTTCCCGAAACTGGTTAATGAGTTCCCCCGAAACTGGTTAATGAGTTCCCACGAAGCTGTTTTCCCCGCTGCTGGTTCATTTGTACCCCGCTGCTCCTGATACTAAGGGCAGCTGCTTAATGTGCTCCCCCCTGTTGGACAATGGCTTCCCCGCCGTTGGTTGATGTTTTCCCCGCCTTTGGTGGACGTTTTCCCGAAACTGGTTAATGAGTTCCCCCGAAACTGGTTAATGAGTTCCCACGAAGCTGTTTTCCCCGCTGCTGGTTCATTTGTACCCCGCTGCTCCTGATACTAAGGGCAGCTGCTTAATGTGCTCCCCCCTGTTGGACAAAGGCTTCCCCGCCGTTGGTGCATGTTTTCCCCGCCTTTGGTGGAAGTTTTCCCGAAACTGGTTAATGAGTTCCCACGAAACTGGTTAATGAGTTCCCCCGCGGTTGGCTGTTCTTTTCCCGGCTGTTGCTTAATCTGATCCCCGCTGCTCCTGATACTAAGGGCAGCTGCTTAATGTGCTCCCCCCTGTTGGACAATGGCCTCCCCGCCGTTGGTTCATGTTTTCCCCGCCTTTGGTGGACGTTTTCCCGAAACTGGTTAATGAGTTCCCACGAAACTGGTTAATGAGTTCCCACGAAACTGGTTAATGAGTTCCCCCGCGGTTGGCTGATCTTTTCCCGGCTGTTGCTTAATCTGATCCCCGCTGCTCCTGATACTAAGGGCAGCTGCTTAATGAGCTCCCCACTGTTGGACAATGGCTTCCCGGCCGTTGGTTGATGCTTTCCCCGCCTTTGGTGGATGTTTTCCCGAAACTGGTTAATGAGTTCCCACGAAACTGGTTAATGAGTTCCCACGAAGTTGTTTTCCCCGCTGCTGGTTCATTTGTACCCCGCTGCTCCTGATACTAAGGGCAGCTGCTTAATGTGCTCCCCCCTGTTGGACAATGGCCTCCCCGCCGTTGGTTCATGTTTTCCCCGCCTTTGGTGGACGTTTTCCCGAAACTGGTTAATGAGTTCCCACGAAACTGGTTAATGAGTTCCCACGAAACTGGTTAATGAGTTCCCCCGCGGTTCGCTGATCTTTTCCCGGCTGTTGCTTAATCTGATCCCCGCTGCTCCTGATACTAAGGGCAGCTGCTTAATGTGCTCCCCACTGTTGGACAATGGCTTCCCGGCCGTTGGTTGATGCTTTCCCCGCCTTTGGTGGATGTTTTCCCGAAACTGGTTAATGAGTTCCCACGAAACTGGTTAATGAGTTCCCACGAAGTTGTTTTCCCCGCTGCTGGTTCATTTGTACCCCGCTGCTCCTGATACTAAGGGCAGCTGCTTAATGTGCTCCCCCCTGTTGGACAATGGCCTCCCCGCCGTTGGTTCATGTTTTCCCCGCCTTTGGTGGACGTTTTCCCGAAACTGGTTAATGAGTTCCCACGAAACTGGTTAATGAGTTCCCACGAAACTGGTTAATGAGTTCCCACGAAGTTGTTTTCCCCGCTGCTGGTTCATTTGTACCCCGCTGCTCCTGATACTAAGGGCAGCTGCTTAATGTGCTCCCCCCGGTTGGACAATGGCTTCCCCGCCGTTGGTTCATGCTTTCCCCGCCTTTGGTGGAGGTTTTCCCGAAACTGGTTAATGAGTTCCCACGAAACTGGTTAATGAGTTCCCAGGAAACTGGTTAATGAGTTCCCCCGCGGTTGGTTGATCTTTTCCCAGGCTGTTGCTTAATCTGATCCCCGCTGCTCCTGAGACTAAGGGCAACTGCTTAATGTGCTCCCCACTGTTGGACAGTGGCTTCCCCGCCGTTGGTTGATGCTTTCCCCGCCTTTGGTTGATGTTTTCCCGAAACTGGTTAATGAGTTCCCACGAAACTGGTTAATGAGTTCCCCCGCGGTTTCCTGATCTTTTCCCGGCTGTTGCTTAATCTGATCCCCGCTGCTCCTGATACTAAGGGCAGCTGCTTAATGTGCTCCCCCCTGTTGGACAATGGCTTCCCCGCCGTTGTTTGATGTTTTCCCCGCCTTTGGTGGAAGTTTTCCCGAAACTGGTTAATGAGTTCCCAGGAAACTGGTTAATGAGTTCCCCCGCGGTTGGTTGATCTTTTCCCGGCTGTTGCTTAATCTGTTCCCCGCTGCTCCTGATACTAAGGGCAGCTGCTTAATGTGCTCCCCCCTGTTGGACAATGGCTTCCCCGCCGTTGGTTGATGCTTTCCCCGCCTTTGGGTGGAAGGTTTCCCGAAACTGGTTAATGAGTTCCCACGAAACTGGTTAATGAGTTCCCACGAAACTGGTTAATGAGTTCCCACGAAGCTGTTTTCCCCGCTGCTGGTTCATTTGTACCCCGCCGCTCCTGATACCAAGGGCAGCTGCTTAATGTGCTCCCCCCTGTTGGACAATGGCTTCCCCCCCGCTGGTTGATGTTTTCCCCGCCTTTGGTGGAAGTTTTCCCGCAACTGGTTAATGAGTTCCCACGAAACTGGTTAATGAGTTCCCCCGCGGTTGGCTGATCTTTTCCCGGCTGTTCCTTAATCTGATCCCCGCTGCTCCTGATAGGAAGGGCAGCTGCTTAATGTGCTCCCCCCTGTTGGACAATGCCTTCCCCGCCGCTGGTTCATGTTTTCCCCGCCCTTGCTGGACGTTTTCCCGAAACTGGTTAATGAGTTCCCACGAAACTGGTTAATGAGTTCCCCCGCGGTTGGCTGATCTTTTCCCGGCTGTTCCTTAATCTGATCCCCGCTGCTCCTGATACTAAGGGCAGCTGCTTAATGTGCTCCCCACTGTAGGACAATGGCTTCCCCGCCGTTGGTTGATGTTTTCCCCGCCTTTGGTTGAAGTTTTCCCGAAACTGGTTAATGAGTTCCCACGAAACTGGTTAATGAGTTCCCACGAAACTGGTTAATGAGTTCCCCCGCGGTTGGCTGATCTTTTCCCGGCTGTTCCTTAATCTGATCCCCGCTGCTCCTGATACTAAGGGCAGCTGCTTAATGTACTGCCCCCTGTTGGACAATGGCTTCCCCGCAGTTGGTTCACGTTTTCCCCGCCTTTGGTTCATGTTTTCCCGAAACTGGTTAATGAGTTCCCCCGAAACTGGTTAATGAGTTCCCACGAAGTTGTTTTCCCCGCTGCTGGTTCATTTGCACCCCGCTGCTCCTGATACTGAGGGCAGCTGCTTAATGTGCTCCCCCCTGTTGGACGAAGGCTTCCCCGCCGTTGGTTGATGCTTTCCCCGCCTCTGGTTGATGTTTTCCCGAAACTGGTTAATGAGTTCCCCCGAAACTGGTTAATGAGTTCCCACGAAGCTGTTTTCCCCGCTGCTGGTTCATTTGTACCCCGCTGCTCCTGATACTAAGGGCAGCTGCTTAATGTGCTCCCGCCTGTTGGACAATGGCTTCCCCGCCGCTGGTTGATGTTTTCCCCGCCTTTGGTGGAAGGTTTCCCGAAACTGGTTAATGAGTTCCCCCGAAACTGGTTAATGAGTTCCCACGAAACTGGTTAATGAGTTCCCCCGCGGTTGGTTGATCTTTTCCCGGCTGTTGCTTAATCTGATCCCCGCCGCTCCTGATACTAAGGGCAGCTGCTTAATGTGCTCCCCCCTGTTGGACAATGGCTTCCCCGCCGTTGGTGCATGTTTTCCCCGCCTTTGGTGGACGTTTTCCCGAAACTGGTTAATGAGTTCCCACGAAACTGGTTAATGAGTTCCCACGAAGCTGTTTTCCCCGCTGCTGGTTCATTTGTACCCCGCTGCTCCTGATACTAAGGGCAGCTGCTTAATGTGCTCCCCACTGTTGGACAATGGCTTCCACGCCGTTGGTTGATGCTTTCCCCGCCTTTGGTGGACGTTTTCCCGAAACTGGTTAATGAGTTCCCACGAAACTGGTTAATGAGTTCCCACGAAGTTGTTTTCCCCGCTGCTGGTTCATTTGTACCCCGCTGCTCCTGATACTAAGGGCAGCTGCTTAATGTGCTCCCCCCTGTTGGACAAAGGCTTCCCCGCCGTTGGTTGATGCTTTCCCCGCCTCTGGTTGAAGTTTTCCCGAAACTGGTTAATGAGTTCCCACGAAACAGGTTAATGAGTTCCCACGAAACTGGTTAATGAGTTCCCCCGCGGTTGGCTGTTCTTTTCACGGCTGTTGCTTCATCTGATCCCCGCTGCTCCTGATACTAAGGGCAGCTGCTTAATGTGCTCCCCCCTGTTGGACAATGGCTTCCCCGCCGTTGGTAGATGTTTTCCCCGCCTTTGGTGGACGTTTTCCCGAAACTGGTTAATGAGTTCCCACGAAACTGGTTAATGAGTTCCCAGGAAACTGGTTAATGAGTTCCCCCGCGGTTGGCTGATCTTTTCCCGGCTGTTGCTTAATCTGATCCCCGCTGCTCCTGATACTAAGGGCAGCTGCTTAATGTGCTCCCCCCTGTTGGACAATGGCATCCCCGCCGTTGTTTGATGTTTTCCCCGCCTTTGGTTGATGTTTTCCCGAAACTGGTTAATGAGTTCCCACGAAACTGGTTAATGAGTTCCCACGAAACTGGTTAATGAGTTCCCACGAAGCTGTTTTCCCCGCTGCTGGTTCATTTGTACCCCGCTGCTCCTGATACTAAGGGCAGCTGCTTAATGTGCTCCCCACTGTTGGACAATGGCTTCCACGCCGTTGGTTGATGCTTTCCCCGCCTTTGGTGGACGTTTTCCCGAAACTGGTTAATGAGTTCCCACGAAACTGGTTAATGAGTTCCCACGAAGTTGTTTTCCCCGCTGCTGGTTCATTTGTACCCCGCTGCTCCTGATACTAAGGGCAGCTGCTTAATGTGCTCCCCACTGTTGGACAATGGCTTCCCCGCCGTTGGTTCATGTTTTTCCCGCCTTCGGTTCATGTTTTCCCGAAACTGGTTAATGAGTTCCCCCGAAACTGGTTAATGAGTTCCCACGAAACTGGTTAATGAGTTCCCACGAAGCTGTTTTCCCCGCTGCTGGTTCATTTGTACCCCGCTGCTCCTGATACTAAGGGCAGCTGCTTAATGTGCTCCCCCCTGTTGGACAATGGCTCCCCCGCCGTTGGTGCATGTTTTCCCCGCCTTTGGTGGAAGTTTTCCCGAAACTGGTTAATGAGTTCCCCCGAAACTGGTTAATGAGTTCCCACGAAACTGGTTAATGAGTTCCCACGAAGCTGTTTTCCCCGCTGCTGGTTCATTTGTACCCCGCTGCTCCTGATACTAAGGGCAGCTGCTTAATGTGCTCCCCCCTGTTGGACAATGGCTTCCCCGCCGTTGGTGCATGTTTTCCCCGCCGTTGGTGGAAGTTTTCCCGAAACTGGTTAATGAGTTCCCCCGAAACTGGTTAATGAGTTCCCCCGCGGTTGGCTGATCTTTTCCCGGCTGTTGCTTAATCTGATCCCCGCTGCTCCTGATACTAAGGGCAGCTGCTTAATGTGCTCCCCCCGGTTGGACAATGCCTTCCCCGCCGTTGGTTCATGCTTTCCCCGCCTTTGGTGGAAGTTTTCCCGAAACTGGTTAATGAGTTCCCCCGAAACTGGTTAATGAGTTCCCACGAAGCTGTTTTCCCCGCTGCTGGTTCATTTGTACCCCGCTGCTCCTGATACTAAGGGCAGCTGCTTAATGTGCTCCCCCCTGTTGGACAAAGGCTTCCCCGCCGTTGGTTGATGCTTTCCCCGCCTCTGGTTGAAGTTTTCCCGAAACTGGTTAATGAGTTCCCAGGAAACTGGTTAATGAGTTCCCACGAAACTGGTTAATGAGTTCCCCCGCGGTTGGTTGATCTTTTCCCGGCTGTTGCTTAATCTGATCCCCGCCGCTCCTGATACTAAGGGCAGCTGCTTAATGTGCTCCCCCCTGTTGGACAATGGCTTCCCCGCCGTTGGTGCATGTTTTCCCCGCCTTTGGTGGACGTTTTCCCGAAACTGGTTAATGAGTTCCCACGAAACTGGTTAATGAGTTCCCACGAAACTGGTTAATGAGTTCCCCCGCGGTTGGCTGTTCTTTTCCCGGCTGTTGCTTAATCTGATCCCCGCTGCTCCTGATACTAAGGGCAGCTGCCTAATGTGCTCCCCACTGTTGGACAATGGCTTCCCCGCCGTTGGTTGATGCTTTCCCCGCCTTTGGTGGACGTTTTCCCGAAACTGGTTAATGAGTTCCCACGAAACTGGTTAATGAGTTCCCACGAAGTTGTTTTCCCCGCTGCTGGTTCATTTGTACCCCGCTGCTCCTGATACTAAGGGCAGCTGCTTAATGTGCTCCCCCCTGTTGGACAATGGCTTCCCCGCCGTTGGTGCATGTTTTCCCCGCCTTTGGTGGAAGTTTTCCCGAAACTGGTTAATGAGTTCCCCCGAAACTGGTTAATGAGTTCCCACGAAACTGGTTAATGAGTTCCCACGAAGCTGTTTTCCCCGCTGCTGGTTCATTTGTACCCCGCTGCTCCTGATACTAAGGGCAGCTGCTTAATGTGCTCCCCCCTGTTGGACAATGGCTTCCCCGCCGTTGGTGCATGTTTTCCCCGCCGTTGGTGGAAGTTTTCCCGAAACTGGTTAATGAGTTCCCCCGAAACTGGTTAATGAGTTCCCCCGCGGTTGGCTGATCTTTTCCCGGCTGTTGCTTAATCTGATCCCCGCTGCTCCTGATACTAAGGGCAGCTGCTTAATGTGCTCCCCCCGGTTGGACAATGCCTTCCCCGCCGTTGGTTCATGCTTTCCCCGCCTTTGATGGAAGTTTTCCCGAAACTGGTTAATGAGTTCCCCCGAAACTGGTTAATGAGTTCCCACGAAGCTGTTTTCCCCGCTGCTGGTTCATTTGTACCCCGCTGCTCCTGATACTAAGGGCAGCTGCTTAATGTGCTCCCCCCTGTTGGACAAAGGCTTCCCCGCCGTTGGTTGATGCTTTCCCCGCCTCTGGTTGAAGTTTTCCCGAAACTGGTTAATGAGTTCCCAGGAAACTGGTTAATGAGTTCCCACGAAACTGGTTAATGAGTTCCCCCGCGGTTGGTTGATCTTTTCCCGGCTGTTGCTTAATCTGATCCCCGCCGCTCCTGATACTAAGGGCAGCTGCTTAATGTGCTCCCCCCTGTTGGACAATGGCTTCCCCGCCGTTGGTGCATGTTTTCCCCGCCTTTGGTGGACGTTTTCCCGAAACTGGTTAATGAGTTCCCACGAAACTGGTTAATGAGTTCCCACGAAGCTGTTTTCCCCGCTGCTGGTTCATTTGTACCCCGCTGCTCCTGATACTAAGGGAAGCTGCTTAATGTGCTCCCCCCTGTTGGACAAAGGCTTCCCCGCCGTTGGTGCATGTTTTCCCCGCCTTTGGTGGAAGTTTTCCCGAAACTGGTTAATGGGTTCCCACGAAACTGGTTAATGAGTTCCCCCGCGGTTGGCTGATCTTTTCCCGGCTGTTGCTTAATCTGATCCCCGCTGCTCCTGATACTAAGGGCAGCTGCTTAATGTGCTCCCCCCTGTTGGACAATGGCCTCCCCGCCGTTGGTTCATGTTTTCCCCGCCTTTGGTGGACGTTTTCCCGAAACTGGTTAATGAGTTCCCACGAAACTGGTTAATGAGTTCCCCCGCGGTTGGCTGTTCTTTTCCCGGCTGTTGCTTAATCTGATCCCCGCTGCTCCTGATACTAATGGCAGCTGCTTAATGTGCTCCGCCCTGTTGGACAATGGCCTCCCCGCCGTTGGTTGATGCTTTCCCCGCCTCTGGTTGATGTTTTCCCGAAACTGGTTAATGAGTTCCCACGAAACTGGTTAATGAGTTCCCACGAAACTGGTTAATGAGTTCCCCCGCGGTTTCCTGATCTTTTCCCGGCTGCTGCTAAATCTGATCCCCGCTGCTCCTGATACTAAGGGCAGCTGCTTAATGTGCTCCCCCCTGTTGGACAATGGCTTCCCCGCCGTTGGTGCATGTTTTCCCCGCCTTTGGTGGAAGGTTTCCCGAAACTGGTTAATGAGTTCCCAGGAAACTGGTTAATGAGTTCCCACGGAGTTGTTTTCCCCGCTGCTTGTTCATTTGTACCCCGCTGCTCCTGATACTAAGGGCAGCTGCTTAATGTACTCCCCCCTGTTGGACAATGGCTTCCCCGCCGTTGGTGCATGTTTTCCCCGCCTCTGGTTGATGTTTTCCCGAAACTGGTTAATGAGTTCCCACGAAACTGGTTAATGAGTTCCCACGAAGCTGTTTTCCCCGCTGCTGGTTCATTTGTGCACCGATGCTCCTGATACTAAGGGCAGCTGCTTAATGTGCTCCCCCCTGTTGGACAATGGCTTCCCCGCCGTTGGTTCATGTTTTCCCCGCCTTTGGTGGAAGTTTCCCCGAAACTGGTTAATGAGTTCCCACGAAATTGGTTAATGAGTTCCCAGGAAACTGGTTAATGAGTTCCCCCGCGGTTGGCTGATCTTTTCCCGGCTGTTGCTTAATCTGTTCCCCGCTGCTCCTGAGACTAAGGGCAGCTGCTTGATGTGCTCCCCACTGTTGGACAAAGGCTTCCCCGCCGTTGGTTGATGCTTTCCCCGCCTTTGGTGGAAGTTTTCCCGAAACTGGTTAATGAGTTCCCACGAAACTGGTTAATGAGTTCCCAGGAAACTGGTTAATGAGTTCCCCCGCGGTTTCCTGATCTTTTCCCGGCTGTTGCTTAATCTGATCCCCGCTGCTCCTGATACTAAGGGCAGCTGCTTAATGTGCTCCCCCCTGTTGGACAATGGCATCCCCGCCGTTGTTTGATGTTTTCCCCGCCTTTGGTTGATGTTTTCCCGAAACTGGTTAATGAGTTCCCACGAAACTGGTTAATGAGTTCCCACGAAACTGGTTAATGAGTTCCCACGAAGTTGTTTTCCCCGCTGCTGGTTCATTTGTACCCCGCTGCTCCTGATACAAAGGGCAGCTGCTTAATGTGCTCCCCCCTGTTGGACAATGGCTTCCCCGCCGTTGGTGCATGTTTTCCCCGCCTTTGGTGGAAGTTTTCCCGAAACTGGTTAATGAGTTCCCAGGAAACTGGTTAATGAGTTCCCCCGCGGTTGGCTGATCTTTTCCCGGCTGTTGCTTAATCTGATCCCCGCTGCTCCTGATACTAAGGGCAGCTGCTTAATGTTCTCCCCCCTGTTGGACAATGGCTTCCCCGCCATTGGTGCATGTTTTCCCCGCCTTTGGTGGAAGTTTTCCCGAAACTGGTTAATGAGTTCCCACGAAACTGGTTAATGAGTTCCCCCGCGGTTGGCTGATCTTTTCCCGGCTGTTGCCTAATCTGATCCCCGCTGCTCCTGATACTAAGGGCAGCTGCTTAATGTGCTCCCCCCTGTTGGACAATGGCTTCCCCGCCGTTGGTGCATGTTTTCCCCGCCTTTGGTGGAAGTTTTCCCGAAACTGGTTAATGAGTTCCCACGAAACTGGTTAATGAGTTCCCCCGCGGTTTCCTGATCTTTTCCCGGCTGCTGCTAAATCTGATCCCCGCTGCTCCTGATACTAAGGGCAGCTGCTTAATGTGCTCCCCCCTGTTGGACAAAGGCTTCCCCGCCGTTGGTGCATGTTTTCCCCGCCTTTGGTGGAAGTTTTCCCGAAACTGGTTAATGAGTTCCCACGAAACTGGTTAATGAGTTCCCCCGCGGTTGGCTGATCTTTTCCCGGCTGTTGCTTAATCTGATCCCCGCTGCTCCTGATACTAAGGGCAGCTGCTTAATGTGCTCCCCCCTGTTGGACAATGGCCTCCCCGCCGTTGGTTCATGTTTTCCCCGCCTTTGGTGGACGTTTTCCCGAAACTGGTTAATGAGTTCCCACGAAACTGGTTAATGAGTTCCCACGAAACTGGTTAATGAGTTCCCCCGCGGTTGGCTGATCTTTTCCCGGCTGTTGCTTAATCTGATCCCCGCTGCTCCTGATACTAAGGGCAGCTGCTTAATGTGCTCCCCACTGTTGGACAATGGCTTCCCGGCCGTTGGTTGATGCTTTCCCCGCCTTTGGTGGAAGTTTTCCCGAAACTGGTTAATGAGTTCCCCCGAAACTGGTTAATGAGTTCCCACGAAACTGGTTAATGAGTTCCCACGAAGTTGTTTTCCCCGCTGCTGGTTCATTTGTACCCCGCTGCTCCTGATACTAAGGGCAGCTGCTTAATGTGCTCCCCCCGGTTGGACAATGGCTTCCTCGCCGTTGGTTCATGCTTTCCCCGCCTTTGGTGGAGGTTTTCCCGAAACTGGTTAATGAGTTCCCACGAAACTGGTTAATGAGTTCCCAGGAAACTGGTTAATGAGTTCCCCCGCGGTTGGTTGATCTTTTCCCAGGCTGTTGCTTAATCTGATCCCCGCTGCTCCTGAGACTAAGGGCAGCTGCTTAATGTGCTCCCCACTGTTGGACAGTGGCTTCCCCGCCGTTGGTTGATGCTTTCCCCGCCTTTGGTTGATGTTTTCCCGAAACTGGTTAATGAGTTCCCACGAAACTGGTTAATGAGTTCCCCCGCGGTTTCCTGATCTTTTCCCGGCTGTTGCTTAATCTGATCCCCGCTGCTCCTGATACTAAGGGCAGCTGCTTAATGTGCTCCCCCCTGTTGGACAATGGCTTCCCCGCCGTTGTTTGATGTTTTCCCCGCCTTTGGTGGAAGTTTTTCCGAAACTGGTTAATGAGTTCCCCCGAAACTGGTTAATGAGTTCCCACGAAACTGGTTAATGAGTTCCCACGAAGCTGTTTTCCCCGCTGCTGGTTCATTTGTACCCCGCTGCTCCTGATACTAAGGGCAGCTGCTTAATGTGCTCCCCACTGTAGGACAATGGCTTCCCCGCCGTTGGTTGATGTTTTCCCCGCCTTTGGTTGAAGTTTTCCCGAAACTGGTTAATGAGTTCCCACGAAACTGGTTAATGAGTTCCCACGAAACTGGTTAATGAGTTCCCCCGCGGTTGGTTGATCTTTTCCCGGCTGTTGCTTAATCTGATCCCCGCTGCTCCTGATACTAAGGGCAGCTGCTTAATGTGCTCCCCACTGTAGGACAATGGCTTCCCCGCCGTTGGTTGATGTTTTCCCCGCCTTTGGTTGAGGTTTTCCCGAAACTGGTTAATGAGTTCCCACGAAACTGGTTAATGAGTTCCCACGAAACTGGTTAATGAGTTCCCCCGCGGTTGGTTGATCTTTTCCCGGCTGTTGCTTAATCTGATCCCCGCTGCTGCTGATACTAAGGGCAGCTGCTTAATGTGCTCCCCCCTGTTGGACAATGGCTTCCCCGCCGTTTTTTGATGTTTTCCCCGCCTTTGGTGGAGGTTTTCCCGAAACTGGTTAATGAGTTCCCACGAAACTGGTTAATGAGTTCCCCCGCGGTTGGCTGATCTTTTCCCGGCTGTTGCTTACTCTGATCCCCGCTGCTCCTGATACTAAGGGCAGCTGCTTAATGTGCTCCCGTCTGTTGGACAATGGCTTCCCCGCCGTTGGTTCATGTTTTCCCCGCCTCTGGTGGAAGTTTTCCCGAAACTGGTTAATGAGTTCCCACGAAACTGGTTAATGAGTTCCCACGAAACTGGTTAATGAGTTCCCCCGCGGTTGGCTGATCTTTTCCCGGCTGTTGCTTCATCTGATCCCCGCTGCTCCTGATACTAAGGGCAGCTGCTTAATGTGCTCCGCCCGGTTGGACAATGGCTTCCCCGCCGTTGGTTGATGCTTTCCCCGCCTTTGGTGGATGTTTTCCCGAAACTGGTTAATGAGTTCCCACGAAACTGGTTAATGAGTTCCCACGAAGTTGTTTTCCCCGCTGCTGGTTCATTTGCACCGCTCTGCTCCTGATACTAAGGGCAGCTGCTTAATGTACTTCCCCCTGTTGGACAATGGCTTCCCCGCCGTTGTTTGATGTTTTCCCCGCCTTTGGTGGAGGTTTTCCCGAAACTGGTTAATGAGTTCCCCCGAAACTGGTTAATGAGTTCCCCCGAAACTGGTTAATGAGTTCCCCCGCGGTTGGTTGATCTTTTCCCGGCTGTTGCTTAATCTGATCCCCTCTGCTGCTGATACTAAGGGCAGCTGCTTAATGTGCTCCCCCCTGTTGGACAATGGCTTCCCCGCCGTTTTTTGATGTTTTCCCCGCCTTTGGTGGAGGTTTTCCCGAAACTGGTTAATGAGTTCCCCCGAAACTGGTTAATGAGTTCCCACGAAACTGGTTAATGAGTTCGCCCGCGGTTGGCTGATCTTTTCCCGGCTGTTGCTTACTCTGATCCCCGCTGCTCCTGATACTAAGGGCAGCTGCTTAATGTGCTCCCCCCTGTTGGACAATGGCTTCCCCGCCGTTGGTTGATGTTTTCCCCGCCTTTGGTGGACGTTTTCCCGGAACTGGTTAATGAGTTCCCACGAAACTGGTTAATGAGTTCCCACGAAACTGGTTAATGAGTTCCCCCGCGGTTGGCTGATCTTTTCCCGGCTGTTGCTTAATTTGTTCCCCGCTGCTCCTGATACTACGGGCAGCTGCTTAATGTGCTCCCCCCTGTTGGACAATGGCTTCCCCGCCGTTGGTTGATGTTTTCCCCGCCTTTGGTGGACGTTTTCCCGGAACTGGTTAATGAGTTCCCACGAAACTGGTTAATGAGTTCCCCCGCGGTTGGCTGATCTTTTCCCGGCTGTTGCTTAATCTGATCCCCGCTGCTCCTGATACTTAGGGCAGCTGCTTAATGTGCTCCCCCCTGTTGGACAGTGGCTTCCCCGCCGTTGGTTGATGTTTTCCCCGCCTTTGGTGGACGTTTTCCCGAAACTGGTTAATGAGTTCCCACGAAACTGGTTAATGAGTTCCCCCGCGGTTGGCTGATCTTTTCCCGGCTGTTGCTTAATCTGATTCCCCGCTGCTCCTGATACTTAGGGCAGCTGCTTAATGTGCTCCCCCCTGTTGGACAATGGCTTCCCCGCCGTTGGTGCATGTTTTCCCCGCCTTTGGTGGAAGTTTTCCCGAAACTGGTTAATGAGTTCCCACGAAACTGGTTAATGAGTTCCCCCGCGGTTGGCTGATCTTTTCCCTCCTGTTGCTTAATCTGATCCCCGCTGCTCCTGATACTAAGGGCAGCTGCTTAATGTGCTCCCCCCTGTTGGACAATGGCCTCCCCGCCGTTGGTTCATGTTTTCCCCGCCTTTGGTGGACGTTTTCCCGAAACTGGTTAATGAGTTCCCACGAAACTGGTTAATGAGTTCCCACGAAACTGGTTAATGAGTTCCCCCGCGGTTGGCTGTTCTTTTCCCGGCTGTTGCTTAATCTGATCCCCGCTGCTCCTGATACTAAGGGCAGCTGCTTAATGTGCTCCCCCCTGTTGGACAATGGCTTCCCCGCCGTTGGTTGATGTTTTCCCCGCCTTTGGTGGACGTTTTCCCGAAACTGGTTAATGAGTTCCCCCGAAACTGGTTAATGAGTTCCCACGAAGCTGTTTTCCCCGCTGCTGGTTCATTTGTACCCCGCTGCTCCTGATACTAAGGGCAGCTGCTTAATGTGCTCCCCCCTGTTGGACAAAGGCTTCCCCGCCGTTGGTGCATGTTTTCCCCGCCTTTGGTGGAAGTTTTCCCGAAACTGGTTAATGAGTTCCCACGAAACTGGTTAATGAGTTCCCCCGCGGTTCGCTGTTCTTTTCACGGCTGTTGCTTCATCTGATCCCCGCTGCTCCTGATACTAAGGGCAGCTGCTTAATGTGCTCCCCCCTGTTGGACAATGGCTTCCCCGCCGTTGGTTGATGTTTTCCCCGCCTTTGGTGGACGTTTTCCCGAAACTGGTTAATGAGTTCCCACGAAACTGGTTAATGAGTTCCCCCGCGGTTGGCTGATCTTTTCCCGGCTGTTGCTTAATCTGATCCCCGCTGCTCCTGATACTAAGGGCAGCTGCTTAATGTGCTCCCCACTGTAGGACAATGGCTTCCCCGCCGTTGGTTGATGTTTTCCCCGCCTTTGGTTGAAGTTTTCCCGAAACTGGTTAATGAGTTCCCACGAAACTGGTTAATGAGTTCCCACGAAACTGGTTAATGAGTTCCCCCGCGGTTGGTTGATCTTTTCCCGGCTGTTGCTTAATCTGATCCCCGCTGCTCCTGATACTAAGGGCAGCTGCTTAATGTGCTCCCCACTGTAGGACAATGGCTTCCCCGCCGTTGATTGATGTTTTCCCCGCCTTTGGTGGACGTTTTCCCGAAACTGGTTAATGAGTTCCCACGAAACTGGTTAATGAGTTCCCACGAAACTGGTTAATGAGTTCCCCCGCGGTTGGTTGATCTTTTCCCGGCTGTTGCTTAATCTGATCCCCGCTGCTCCTGATACTAAGGGCAGCTGCTTAATGTGCTCCCCACTGTAGGACAATGGCTTCCCCGCCGTTGGTTGATGTTTTCCCCGCCTTTGGTGGACGTTTTCCCGAAACTGGTTAATGAGTTCCCACGAAACTGGTTAATGAGTTCCCACGAAACTGGTTAATGAGTTCCCCCGCGGTTGGTTGATCTTTTCCCGGCTGTTGCTTAATCTGATCCCCGCTGCTGCTGATACTAAGGGCAGCTGCTTAATGTGCTCCCCCCTGTTGGACAATGGCTTCCCCGCCGTTGGTGCATGTTTTCCCCGCCTTTGGTTGATGTTTTCCCGAAACTGGTTAATGAGTTCCCACGAAACTGGTTAATGAGTTCCCACGAAGTTGTTTTCCCCGCTGCTGGTTCATTTGTACCCCGCTGCTCCTGATACTAAGGGCAGCTGCTTAATGTGCTCCCCCCTGTTGGACAATGGCTTCCCCGCCGTTGGTGCATGTTTTCCCCGCCTTTGGTGGAAGTTTTCCCGAAACTGGTTAATGAGTTCCCCCGAAACTGGTTAATGAGTTCCCACGAAACTGGTTAATGAGTTCCCACGAAGCTGTTTTCCCCGCTGCTGGTTCATTTGTACCCCGCTGCTCCTGATACTAAGGGCAGCTGCTTAATGTGCTCCCCCCTGTTGGACAATGGCTTCCCCGCCGTTGGTGCATGTTTTCCCCGCCGTTGGTGGAAGTTTTCCCGAAACTGGTTAATGAGTTCCCACGAAACTGGTTAATGAGTTCCCCCGCGGTTGGCTGATCTTTTCCCGGCTGTTGCTTAATCTGATCCCCGCTGCTCCTGATACTAAGGGCAGCTGCCTAATGTGCTCCCCACTGTTGGACAATGGCTTCCCGGCCGTTGGTTGATGCTTTCCCCGCCTTTGGTGGAAGTTTTCCCGAAACTGGTTAATGAGTTCCCCCGAAACTGGTTAATGAGTTCCCACGAAACTGGTTAATGAGTTCCCACGAAGTTGTTTTCCCCGCTGCTGGTTCATTTGTACCCCGCTGCTCCTGATACTAAGGGCAGCTGCTTAATGTGCTCCCCCCGGTTGGACAATGGCTTCCCCGCCGTTGGTTCATGCTTTCCCCGCCTTTGGTGGAGGTTTTCCCGAAACTGGTTAGTGAGTTCCCACGAAACTGGTTAATGAGTTCCCAGGAAACTGGTTAATGAGTTCCCCCGCGGTTGGTTGATCTTTTCCCGGCTGTTGCTTAATCTGATCCCCGCTGCTCCTGAGACTAAGGGCAGCTGCTTAATGTGCTCCCCACTGTTGGACAGTGGCTTCCCCGCCGTTGGTTGATGCTTTCCCCGCCTTTGGTTGATGTTTTCCCGAAACTGGTTAATGAGTTCCCACGAAACTGGTTAATGAGTTCCCCCGCGGTTTCCTGATCTTTTCCCGGCTGTTGCTTAATCTGATCCCCGCTGCTCCTGATACTAAGGGCAGCTGCTTAATGTGCTCCCCCCTGTTGGACAGTGGCTTCCCCGCCGTTGGTTGATGTTTTCCCCGCCTTTGGTGGAAGTTTTCCCGAAACTGGTTAATGAGTTCCCACGAAACTGGTTAATGAGTTCCCACGAAACTGGTTAATGAGTTCCCCCGCGGTTGGTTGATCTTTTCCCGGCTGTTGCTTAATCTGATCCCCGCTGCTCCTGATACTAAGGGCAGCTGCTTAATGTGCTCCCCCCTGTTGGACAATGGCTTCCCCGCCGTTGTTTGATGTTTTCCCCGCCGTTGGTGGACGTTTTCCCGAAACTGGTTAATGAGTTCCCACGAATCTGGTTAATGAGTTCCCCCGCGGTTGGCTGATCTTTTCCCGGCTGTTGCTTAATCTGTTCCCCGCTGCTCCTGAGACCAAGGGCAGCTGCTTAATGTGCTCCCCACTGTTGGACAATGCCTTCCCCGCCGCTGGTTCATGTTTTCCCCGCCTTTGCTGGACGTTTTCCCGAAACTGGTTAATGAGTTCCCACGAAACTGGTTAATGAGTTCCCACGAAACTGGTTAATGAGTTCCCCCGCGGTTGGCTGATCTTTTCCCGGCTGTTGCTTAATCTGATCCCCGCTGCTCCTGATACTAAGGGCAGCTGCTTAATGTGCTCCCCACTGTTGGACAATGGCTTCCCGGCCGTTGGTTGATGCTTTCCCCGCCTTTGGTGGAAGTTTTCCCGAAACTGGTTAATGAGTTCCCCCGAAACCGGTTAATGAGTTCCCACGAAACTGGTTAATGAGTTCCCCCGCGGTTGGCTGTTCTTTTCACGGCTGTTGCTTCACCTGATCCCCGCTGCTCCTGATACGAAGGGCAGCTGCTTAATGTGCTCCCGTCTGTTGGACAATGGCTTCCCCGCCGTCGGTTGATGTTTTCCCCGCCTTTGGTGGAAGTTTTCCCGAAACTGGTTAATGAGTTACCACGAAACTGGTTAATGAGTTCCCACGAAACTGGTTAATGAGTTCCCCCGCGGTTGGCTGATCTTTTCCCGGCTGTTGCTTAATCTGATCCCCGCTGCTCCTGATACCAAGGGCAGCTGCTTAATGTGCTCCCCACTGTTGGACAATGGCTTCCCCGCCGTTGGTTGATGCTTTCCCCGCCTTTGGTGGATGTTTTCCCGAAACTGGTTAATGAGTTCCCACGAAACTGGTTAATGAGTTCCCACGAAACTGGTTAATGAGTTCCCCCGCGGTTGGTTGATCTTTTCCCGGCTGTTGCTTAATCTGATCCCCGCTGCTCCTGATACTAAGGGCAGCTGCTTAATGTGCTCCCCCCTGTTGGACAATGCCTTCCCCGCCGCTGGTTCATGTTTTCCCCGCCTTTGCTGGACGTTCCCCCGAAACTGGTTAATGAGTTCCCACGAAGCTGTTTTCCCCGCTGCTGGTTCATTTGTACCCCTCTGCTCCTGATACTAAGGGCAGCTGCTTAATGTACTTCCCCCTGTTGGACAATGGCTTCCCCGCCGTTGTTTGATGTTTTCCCCGCCTTTGGTTCATGTTTTCCCGAAACTGGTTAATGAGTTCCACCGAAACTGGTTAATGAGTTCCCACGAAACTGGTTAATGAGTTCCCACGAAGTTGTTTTCCCCGCTGCTGGTTCATTTGTACCCCGCTGCTCCTGATACTAAGGGCAGCTGCTTAATGTGCTCCCCCCGGTTGGACAATGGCTTCCCCGCCGTTAGTTCATGCTTTCCCCGCCTTTGGTGGAGGTTTCCCCGAAACTGGTTAATGAGTTCCCACGAAACTGGTTAATGAGTTCCCCCGCGGTTGGCTGATCTTTTCCCGGCTGTTGCTTAATCTGATCCCCGCTGCTCCTGATACTTAGGGCAGCTGCTTCATGTGCTCCCCCCTGTTGGACAATGGCTTCCCCGCCGTTGGTTGATGTTTTCCCCGCGTTTGGTGGACGTTTTCCCGAAACTGGTTAATGAGTTCCCCCGAAACTTGTTAATGAGTTCCCACGAAGCTGTTTTCCCCGCTGCTGGTTCATTTGTACCCCGCTGCTCCTGATACTAAGGGCAGCTGCTTAATGTGCTCCCCCCTGTTGGACAATGGCTTCCCCGCCGTTGGTTGATGTTTTCCCCGCCTTTGGTGGACGTTTTCCCGAAACTGGTTAATGAGTTCCCCCGAAACTGGTTAATGAGTTCCCACGAAGCTGTTTTCCCCGCTGCTGGTTCATTTGTACCCCGCTGCTCCTGATACTAAGGGCAGCTGCTTAATGTGCTCCCCCCTGTTGGACAAAGGCTTCCCCGCCGTTGGTGCATGTTTTCCCCGCCTTTGGTGGAAGTTTTCCCGAAACTGGTTAATGAGTTCCCACGAAACTGGTTAATGAGTTCCCCCGCGGTTGGCTGTTCTTTTCCCGGCTGTTGCTTAATCTGATCCCCGCTGCTCCTGATACTAAGGGCAGCTGCTTAATGTGCTCCCCCCTGTTGGACAATGGCCTCCCCGCCGTTGGTTCATGTTTTCCCCGCCTTTGGTGGACGTTTTCCCGAAACTGGTTAATGAGTTCCCACGAAACTGGTTAATGAGTTCCCACGAAACTGGTTAATGAGTTCCCCCGCGGGTGGCTGATCTTTTCCCGGCTGTTGCTTAATCTGATCCCCGCTGCTCCTGATACTAAGGGCAGCTGCTTAATGTGCTCCCCACTGTTGGACAATGGCTTCCCGGCCGCTGGTTGATGCTTTCCCCGCCTTTAGAAAGAAACATAGAACATAGAAACCCTACAGTGCAGAAGGAGGCCATTCGGCCCATCGAGTTTGCACCGACCACAATCCCACCCAGGCCCTACCTATCCCCACATATTTACCCGCTAATCCCTCTAACCTACGCATCCCAGGACTCTAAGGGGCAATTTTTAACCTGGCCAATCAACCTAACCCGCACATCTTTGGACTGTGGGAGGAAACCGGAGCACCCGGAGGAAACCCACGCAGACACGAGGAGAATGTGCAAACTCCACACAGACAGTGACCCGAGCCGGGAATCGAACCCGGGACCCTGGAGCTGTGAAGCAGCAGTGCTAACCACTGTGCTACCGTGCCGGACAATGGCTTCCCCGCCGTTGGTTGATGTTTTCCCCGCCTTTGGTGGACGTTTTCCCGAAACTGGTTAATGAGTTCCCCCGAAACTGGTTAATGAGTTCCCACGAAGCTGTTTTCCCCGCTGCTGGTTCATTTGTACCCCGCTGCTCCTGATACTAAGGGCAGCTGCTTAATGTGCTCCCCCCTGTTGGACAATGGCTTCCCCGCCGTTGGTTGATGTTTTCCCCGCCTTTGGTGGACGTTTTCCCGAAACTGGTTAATGAGTTCCCCCGAAACTGGTTAATGAGTTCCCACGAAGCTGTTTTCCCCGCTGCTGGTTCATTTGTACCCCGCTGCTCCTGATACTAAGGGCAGCTGCTTAATGTGCTCCCCACTGTTGGACAATGGCTTCCCCGCCGTTGGTTGATGCTTTCCCCGCCTTTGGTGGACGTTTTCCCGAAACTGGTTAATGAGTTCCCCCGAAACTGGTTAATGAGTTCCCACGAAGCTGTTTTCCCCGCTGCTGGTTCATTTGTACCCCGCTGCTCCTGATACTAAGGGCAGCTGCTTAATGTGCTCCCCCCTGTTGGACAAAGGCTTCCCCGCCGTTGGTGCATGTTTTCCCCGCCTTTGGTGGAAGTTTTCCCGATTCTGGTTAATGAGTTCCCACGAAACTGGTTAATGAGTTCCCCCGCGGTTGGCTGTTCTTTTCCCGGCTGTTGCTTAATCTGATCCCCGCTGCTCCTGATACTAAGGGCAGCTGCTTAATGTGCTCCCCCCTGTTGGACAATGGCCTCCCCGCCGTTGGTTCATGTTTTCCCCGCCTTTGATGGACGTTTTCCCGAAACTGGTTAATGAGTTCCCACGAAACTGGTTAATGAGTTCCCACGAAACTGGTTAATGAGTTCCCCCGCGGTTGGCTGATCTTTTCCCGGCTGTTGCTTAATCTGATCCCCGCTGCTCCTGATACTAAGGGCAGCTGCTTAATGTGCTCCCCACTGTTGGACAATGGCTTCCCGGCCGTTGGTTGATGCTTTCCCCGCCTTTGGTGGAAGTTTTCCCGAAACTGGTTAATGAGTTCCCCCGAAACTGGTTAATGAGTTCCCACGAAACTGGTTAATGAGTTCCCACGAAGTTGTTTTCCCCGCTGCTGGTTCATTTGTACCCCGCTGCTCCTGATACTAAGGGCAGCTGCTTAATGTGCTCCCCCCGGTTGGACAATGGCTTCCCCGCCGTTGGTTCATGCTTTCCCCGCCTTTATTGGAGGTTTTCCCGAAACTGGTTAGTGAGTTCCCACGAAACTGGTTAATGAGTTCCCAGGAAACTGGTTAATGAGTTCCCAGGAAACTGGTTAATGAGTTCCCCCGCGGTTGGCTGATCTTTTCCCGGCTGTTGCTTAATCTGATCCCCGCTGCTCCTGATACTAAGGGCAGCTGCTTAATGTGCTCCCCCCGGTTGGACAATGGCTTCCCCGCCGTTGGTTCATGTTTTCCCCGCCTTAGGTGGACGGTTTCCCGAAACTGGTTAATGAGTTCCCCCGAAACTGGTTAATGAGTTCCCAGGAAACTGGTTAATGAGTTCCCCCGCGGTTGGTTGATCTTTTCCCGGCTGTTGCTTAATCTGATCCCCGCTGCTCCTGATACTAAGGGCAGCTGCTTAATGTGCTCCCCCCTGTTGGACAATGGCTTCCCCGCCGTTGGTTGATGTTTTCCCCGCCTTTGGTGGACGTTTTCCCGAAACTGGTTAATGAGTTCCCCCGAAACTGGTTAATGAGTTCCCACGAAGCTGTTTTCCCCGCTGCTGGTTCATTTGTACCCCGCTGCTCCTGATACTAAGGGCAGCTGCTTAATGTGCTCCCCCCTGTTGGACATTGGCTTCCCCGCCGTTGGTTGATGTTTTCCCCGCCTTTGGTGGACGTTTTCCCGAAACTGGTTAATGAGTTCCCCCGAAACTGGTTAATGAGTTCCCACGAAGCTGTTTTCCCCGCTGCTGGTTCATTTGTACCCCGCTGCTCCTGATACTAAGGGCAGCTGCTTAATGTGCTCCCCCCTGTTGGACAATGGCTTCCCCGCCGTTGGTTGATGTTTTCCCCGCCTTTGGTGGACGTTTTCCCGAAACTGGTTAATGAGTTCCCCCGAAACTGGTTAATGAGTTCCCACGAATCTGTTTTCCCCGCTGCTGGTTCATTTGTACCCCGCTGCTCCTGATACTAAGGGCAGCTGCTTAATGTGCTCCCCCCTGTTGGACAAAGGCTTCCCCGCCGTTGGTGCATGTTTTCCCCGCCTTTGGTGGAAGTTTTCCCGAAACTGGTTAATGAGTTCCCACGAAACTGGTTAATGAGTTCCCCCGCGGTTGGCTGTTCTTTTCCCGGCTGTTGCTTAATCTGATCCCCGCTGCTCCTGATACTAAGGGCAGCTGCTTAATGTGCTCCCCCCTGTTGGACAATGGCCTCCCCGCCGTTGGTTCATGTTTTCCCCGCCTTTGGTGGACGTTTTCCCGAAACTGGTTAATGAGTTCCCACGAAACTGGTTAATGAGTTCCCACGAAACTGGTTAATGAGTTCCCCCGCGGTTGGCTGATCTTTTCCCGGCTGTTGCTTAATCTGATCCCCGCTGCTCCTGATACTAAGGGCAGCTGCTTAATGTGCTCCCCACTGTTGGACAATGGCTTCCCGGCCGTTGGTTGATGCTTTCCCCGCCTTTGGTGGATGTTTTCCCGAAACTGGTTAATGAGTTCCCACGAAACTGGTTAATGAGTTCCCACGAAGTTGTTTTCCCCGCTGCTGGTTCATTTGTACCCCGCTGCTCCTGATACTAAGGGCAGCTGCTTAATGTGCTCCCCCCTGTTGGACAATGGCCTCCCCGCCGTTGGTTCATGTTTTCCCCGCCTTTGGTGGACGTTTTCCCGAAACTGGTTAATGAGTTCCCACGAAACTGGTTAATGAGTTCCCCCGCGGTTGGCTGATCTTTTCCCGGCTGTTGCTTAATCTGATCCCCGCTGCTCCTGATACTAAGGGCAGCTGCTTAATGAGCTCCCCACTGTTGGACAATGGCTTCCCGGCCGTTGGTTGATGCTTTCCCCGCCTTTGGTGGATGTTTTCCCGAAACTGGTTAATGAGTTCCCACGAAACTGGTTAATGAGTTCCCACGAAGTTGTTTTCCCCGCTGCTGGTTCATTTGTACCCCGCTGCTCCTGATACTAAGGGCAGCTGCTTAATGTGCTCCCCCCTGTTGGACAATGGCCTCCCCGCCGTTGGTTCATGTTTTCCCCGCCTTTGGTGGACGTTTTCCCGAAACTGGTTAATGAGTTCCCACGAAACTGGTTAATGAGTTCCCACGAAACTGGTTAATGAGTTCCCCCGCGGTTCGCTGATCTTTTCCCGGCTGTTGCTTAATCTGATCCCCGCTGCTCCTGATACTAAGGGCAGCTGCTTAATGTGCTCCCCACTGTTGGACAATGGCTTCCCGGCCGTTGGTTGATGCTTTCCCCGCCTTTGGTGGATGTTTTCCCGAAACTGGTTAATGAGTTCCCACGAAACTGGTTAATGAGTTCCCACGAAGTTGTTTTCCCCGCTGCTGGTTCATTTGTACCCCGCTGCTCCTGATACTAAGGGCAGCTGCTTAATGTGCTCCCCCCTGTTGGACAATGGCCTCCCCGCCGTTGGTTCATGTTTTCCCCGCCTTTGGTGGACGTTTTCCCGAAACTGGTTAATGAGTTCCCACGAAACTGGTTAATGAGTTCCCACGAAACTGGTTAATGAGTTCCCACGAAGTTGTTTTCCCCGCTGCTGGTTCATTTGTACCCCGCTGCTCCTGATACTAAGGGCAGCTGCTTAATGTGCTCCCCCCGGTTGGACAATGGCTTCCCCGCCGTTGGTTCATGCTTTCCCCGCCTTTGGTGGAGGTTTTCCCGAAACTGGTTAATGAGTTCCCACGAAACTGGTTAATGAGTTCCCAGGAAACTGGTTAATGAGTTCCCCCGCGGTTGGTTGATCTTTTCCCAGGCTGTTGCTTAATCTGATCCCCGCTGCTCCTGAGACTAAGGGCAACTGCTTAATGTGCTCCCCACTGTTGGACAGTGGCTTCCCCGCCGTTGGTTGATGCTTTCCCCGCCTTTGGTTGATGTTTTCCCGAAACTGGTTAATGAGTTCCCACGAAACTGGTTAATGAGTTCCCCCGCGGTTTCCTGATCTTTTCCCGGCTGTTGCTTAATCTGATCCCCGCTGCTCCTGATACTAAGGGCAGCTGCTTAATGTGCTCCCCCCTGTTGGACAATGGCTTCCCCGCCGTTGTTTGATGTTTTCCCCGCCTTTGGTGGAAGTTTTCCCGAAACTGGTTAATGAGTTCCCAGGAAACTGGTTAATGAGTTCCCCCGCGGTTGGTTGATCTTTTCCCGGCTGTTGCTTAATCTGTTCCCCGCTGCTCCTGATACTAAGGGCAGCTGCTTAATGTGCTCCCCCCTGTTGGACAATGGCTTCCCCGCCGTTGGTTGATGCTTTCCCCGCCTTTGGGTGGAAGGTTTCCCGAAACTGGTTAATGAGTTCCCACGAAACTGGTTAATGAGTTCCCACGAAACTGGTTAATGAGTTCCCACGAAGCTGTTTTCCCCGCTGCTGGTTCATTTGTACCCCGCCGCTCCTGATACCAAGGGCAGCTGCTTAATGTGCTCCCCCCTGTTGGACAATGGCTTCCCCCCCGCTGGTTGATGTTTTCCCCGCCTTTGGTGGAAGTTTTCCCGCAACTGGTTAATGAGTTCCCACGAAACTGGTTAATGAGTTCCCCCGCGGTTGGCTGATCTTTTCCCGGCTGTTCCTTAATCTGATCCCCGCTGCTCCTGATAGGAAGGGCAGCTGCTTAATGTGCTCCCCCCTGTTGGACAATGCCTTCCCCGCCGCTGGTTCATGTTTTCCCCGCCCTTGCTGGACGTTTTCCCGAAACTGGTTAATGAGTTCCCACGAAACTGGTTAATGAGTTCCCCCGCGGTTGGCTGATCTTTTCCCGGCTGTTCCTTAATCTGATCCCCGCTGCTCCTGATACTAAGGGCAGCTGCTTAATGTGCTCCCCACTGTAGGACAATGGCTTCCCCGCCGTTGGTTGATGTTTTCCCCGCCTTTGGTTGAAGTTTTCCCGAAACTGGTTAATGAGTTCCCACGAAACTGGTTAATGAGTTCCCACGAAACTGGTTAATGAGTTCCCCCGCGGTTGGCTGATCTTTTCCCGGCTGTTCCTTAATCTGATCCCCGCTGCTCCTGATACTAAGGGCAGCTGCTTAATGTACTGCCCCCTGTTGGACAATGGCTTCCCCGCAGTTGGTTCACGTTTTCCCCGCCTTTGGTTCATGTTTTCCCGAAACTGGTTAATGAGTTCCCCCGAAACTGGTTAATGAGTTCCCACGAAGTTGTTTTCCCCGCTGCTGGTTCATTTGCACCCCGCTGCTCCTGATACTGAGGGCAGCTGCTTAATGTGCTCCCCCCTGTTGGACGAAGGCTTCCCCGCCGTTGGTTGATGCTTTCCCCGCCTCTGGTTGATGTTTTCCCGAAACTGGTTAATGAGTTCCCCCGAAACTGGTTAATGAGTTCCCACGAAGCTGTTTTCCCCGCTGCTGGTTCATTTGTACCCCGCTGCTCCTGATACTAAGGGCAGCTGCTTAATGTGCTCCCGCCTGTTGGACAATGGCTTCCCCGCCGCTGGTTGATGTTTTCCCCGCCTTTGGTGGAAGGTTTCCCGAAACTGGTTAATGAGTTCCCCCGAAACTGGTTAATGAGTTCCCACGAAACTGGTTAATGAGTTCCCCCGCGGTTGGTTGATCTTTTCCCGGCTGTTGCTTAATCTGATCCCCGCCGCTCCTGATACTAAGGGCAGCTGCTTAATGTGCTCCCCCCTGTTGGACAATGGCTTCCCCGCCGTTGGTGCATGTTTTCCCCGCCTTTGGTGGACGTTTTCCCGAAACTGGTTAATGAGTTCCCACGAAACTGGTTAATGAGTTCCCACGAAGCTGTTTTCCCCGCTGCTGGTTCATTTGTACCCCGCTGCTCCTGATACTAAGGGCAGCTGCTTAATGTGCTCCCCACTGTTGGACAATGGCTTCCACGCCGTTGGTTGATGCTTTCCCCGCCTTTGGTGGACGTTTTCCCGAAACTGGTTAATGAGTTCCCACGAAACTGGTTAATGAGTTCCCACGAAGTTGTTTTCCCCGCTGCTGGTTCATTTGTACCCCGCTGCTCCTGATACTAAGGGCAGCTGCTTAATGTGCTCCCCCCTGTTGGACAAAGGCTTCCCCGCCGTTGGTTGATGCTTTCCCCGCCTCTGGTTGAAGTTTTCCCGAAACTGGTTAATGAGTTCCCACGAAACTGGTTAATGAGTTCCCACGAAACTGGTTAATGAGTTCCCCCGCGGTTGGCTGTTCTTTTCACGGCTGTTGCTTCATCTGATCCCCGCTGCTCCTGATACTAAGGGCAGCTGCTTAATGTGCTCCCCCCTGTTGGACAATGGCTTCCCCGCCGTTGGTAGATGTTTTCCCCGCCTTTGGTGGACGTTTTCCCGAAACTGGTTAATGAGTTCCCACGAAACTGGTTAATGAGTTCCCAGGAAACTGGTTAATGAGTTCCCCCGCGGTTGGCTGATCTTTTCCCGGCTGTTGCTTAATCTGATCCCCGCTGCTCCTGATACTAAGGGCAGCTGCTTAATGTGCTCCCCCCTGTTGGACAATGGCATCCCCGCCGTTGTTTGATGTTTTCCCCGCCTTTGGTTGATGTTTTCCCGAAACTGGTTAATGAGTTCCCACGAAACTGGTTAATGAGTTCCCACGAAACTGGTTAATGAGTTCCCACGAAGCTGTTTTCCCCGCTGCTGGTTCATTTGTACCCCGCTGCTCCTGATACTAAGGGCAGCTGCTTAATGTGCTCCCCACTGTTGGACAATGGCTTCCACGCCGTTGGTTGATGCTTTCCCCGCCTTTGGTGGACGTTTTCCCGAAGCTGGTTAATGAGTTCCCACGAAACTGGTTAATGAGTTCCCACGAAGTTGTTTTCCCCGCTGCTGGTTCATTTGTACCCCGCTGCTCCTGATACTAAGGGCAGCTGCTTAATGTGCTCCCCACTGTTGGACAATGGCTTCCCCGCCGTTGGTTCATGTTTTTCCCGCCTTCGGTTCATGTTTTCCCGAAACTGGTTAATGAGTTCCCCCGAAACTGGTTAATGAGTTCCCACGAAACTTGTTAATGAGTTCCCACGAAGCTGTTTTCCCCGCTGCTGGTTCATTTGTACCCCGCTGCTCCTGATACTAAGGGCAGCTGCTTAATGTGCTCCCCCCTGTTGGACAATGGCTCCCCCGCCGTTGGTGCATGTTTTCCCCGCCTTTGGTGGAAGTTTTCCCGAAACTGGTTAATGAGTTCCCCCGAAACTGGTTAATGAGTTCCCACGAAACTGGTTAATGAGTTCCCACGAAGCTGTTTTCCCCGCTGCTGGTTCATTTGTACCCCGCTGCTCCTGATACTAAGGGCAGCTGCTTAATGTGCTCCCCCCTGTTGGACAATGGCTTCCCCGCCGTTGGTGCATGTTTTCCCCGCCGTTGGTGGAAGTTTTCCCGAAACTGGTTAATGAGTTCCCCCGAAACTGGTTAATGAGTTCCCCCGCGGTTGGCTGATCTTTTCCCGGCTGTTGCTTAATCTGATCCCCGCTGCTCCTGATACTAAGGGCAGCTGCTTAATGTGCTCCCCCCGGTTGGACAATGCCTTCCCCGCCGTTGGTTCATGCTTTCCCCGCCTTTGGTGGAAGTTTTCCCGAAACTGGTTAATGAGTTCCCCCGAAACTGGTTAATGAGTTCCCACGAAGCTGTTTTCCCCGCTGCTGGTTCATTTGTACCCCGCTGCTCCTGATACTAAGGGCAGCTGCTTAATGTGCTCCCCCCTGTTGGACAAAGGCTTCCCCGCCGTTGGTTGATGCTTTCCCCGCCTCTGGTTGAAGTTTTCCCGAAACTGGTTAATGAGTTCCCAGGAAACTGGTTAATGAGTTCCCACGAAACTGGTTAATGAGTTCCCCCGCGGTTGGTTGATCTTTTCCCGGCTGTTGCTTAATCTGATCCCCGCCGCTCCTGATACTAAGGGCAGCTGCTTAATGTGCTCCCCCCTGTTGGACAATGGCTTCCCCGCCGTTGGTGCATGTTTTCCCCGCCTTTGGTGGACGTTTTCCCGAAACTGGTTAATGAGTTCCCACGAAACTGGTTAATGAGTTCCCACGAAACTGGTTAATGAGTTCCCCCGCGGTTGGCTGTTCTTTTCCCGGCTGTTGCTTAATCTGATCCCCGCTGCTCCTGATACTAAGGGCAGCTGCCTAATGTGCTCCCCACTGTTGGACAATGGCTTCCCCGCCGTTGGTTGATGCTTTCCCCGCCTTTGGTGGACGTTTTCCCGAAACTGGTTAATGAGTTCCCACGAAACTGGTTAATGAGTTCCCACGAAGTTGTTTTCCCCGCTGCTGGTTCATTTGTACCCCGCTGCTCCTGATACTAAGGGCAGCTGCTTAATGTGCTCCCCCCTGTTGGACAATGGCTTCCCCGCCGTTGGTGCATGTTTTCCCCGCCTTTGGTGGAAGTTTTCCCGAAACTGGTTAATGAGTTCCCCCGAAACTGGTTAATGAGTTCCCACGAAACTGGTTAATGAGTTCCCACGAAGCTGTTTTCCCCGCTGCTGGTTCATTTGTACCCCGCTGCTCCTGATACTAAGGGCAGCTGCTTAATGTGCTCCCCCCTGTTGGACAATGGCTTCCCCGCCGTTGGTGCATGTTTTCCCCGCCGTTGGTGGAAGTTTTCCCGAAACTGGTTAATGAGTTCCCCCGAAACTGGTTAATGAGTTCCCCCGCGGTTGGCTGATCTTTTCCCGGCTGTTGCTTAATCTGATCCCCGCTGCTCCTGATACTAAGGGCAGCTGCTTAATGTGCTCCCCCCGGTTGGACAATGCCTTCCCCGCCGTTGGTTCATGCTTTCCCCGCCTTTGATGGAAGTTTTCCCGAAACTGGTTAATGAGTTCCCCCGAAACTGGTTAATGAGTTCCCACGAAGGTGTTTTCCCCGCTGCTGGTTCATTTGTACCCCGCTGCTCCTGATACTAAGGGCAGCTGCTTAATGTGCTCCCCCCTGTTGGACAAAGGCTTCCCCGCCGTTGGTTGATGCTTTCCCCGCCTCTGGTTGAAGTTTTCCCGAAACTGGTTAATGAGTTCCCAGGAAACTGGTTAATGAGTTCCCACGAAACTGGTTAATGAGTTCCCCCGCGGTTGGTTGATCTTTTCCCGGCTGTTGCTTAATCTGATCCCCGCCGCTCCTGATACTAAGGGCAGCTGCTTAATGTGCTCCCCCCTGTTGGACAATGGCTTCCCCGCCGTTGGTGCATGTTTTCCCCGCCTTTGGTGGACGTTTTCCCGAAACTGGTTAATGAGTTCCCACGAAACTGGTTAATGAGTTCCCACGAAGCTGTTTTCCCCGCTGCTGGTTCATTTGTACCCCGCTGCTCCTGATACTAAGGGAAGCTGCTTAATGTGCTCCCCCCTGTTGGACAAAGGCTTCCCCGCCGTTGGTGCATGTTTTCCCCGCCTTTGGTGGAAGTTTTCCCGAAACTGGTTAATGGGTTCCCACGAAACTGGTTAATGAGTTCCCCCGCGGTTGGCTGATCTTTTCCCGGCTGTTGCTTAATCTGATCCCCGCTGCTCCTGATACTAAGGGCAGCTGCTTAATGTGCTCCCCCCTGTTGGACAATGGCCTCCCCGCCGTTGGTTCATGTTTTCCCCGCCTTTGGTGGACGTTTTCCCGAAACTGGTTAATGAGTTCCCACGAAACTGGTTAATGAGTTCCCCCGCGGTTGGCTGTTCTTTTCCCGGCTGTTGCTTAATCTGATCCCCGCTGCTCCTGATACTAAGGGCAGCTGCTTAATGTGCTCCGCCCTGTTGGACAATGGCCTCCCCGCCGTTGGTTGATGCTTTCCCCGCCTCTGGTTGATGTTTTCCCGAAACTGGTTAATGAGTTCCCACGAAACTGGTTAATGAGTTCCCACGAAACTGGTTAATGAGTTCCCCCGCGGTTTCCTGATCTTTTCCCGGCTGCTGCTAAATCTGATCCCCGCTGCTCCTGATACTAAGGGCAGCTGCTTAATGTGCTCCCCCCTGTTGGACAATGGCTTCCCCGCCGTTGGTGCATGTTTTCCCCGCCTTTGGTGGAAGGTTTCCCGAAACTGGTTAATGAGTTCCCAGGAAACTGGTTAATGAGTTCCCACGGAGTTGTTTTCCCCGCTGCTTGTTCATTTGTACCCCGCTGCTCCTGATACTAAGGGCAGCTGCTTAATGTACTCCCCCCTGTTGGACAATGGCTTCCCCGCCGTTGGTGCATGTTTTCCCCGCCTCTGGTTGATGTTTTCCCGAAACTGGTTAATGAGTTCCCACGAAACTGGTTAATGAGTTCCCACGAAGCTGTTTTCCCCGCTGCTGGTTCATTTGTGCACCGATGCTCCTGATACTAAGGGCAGCTGCTTAATGTGCTCCCCCCTGTTGGACAATGGCTTCCCCGCCGTTGGTTCATGTTTTCCCCGCCTTTGGTGGAAGTTTCCCCGAAACTGGTTAATGAGTTCCCACGAAATTGGTTAATGAGTTCCCAGGAAACTGGTTAATGAGTTCCCCCGCGGTTGGCTGATCTTTTCCCGGCTGTTGCTTAATCTGTTCCCCGCTGCTCCTGAGACTAAGGGCAGCTGCTTGATGTGCTCCCCACTGTTGGACAAAGGCTTCCCCGCCGTTGGTTGATGCTTTCCCCGCCTTTGGTGGAAGTTTTCCCGAAACTGGTTAATGAGTTCCCACGAAACTGGTTAATGAGTTCCCAGGAAACTGGTTAATGAGTTCCCCCGCGGTTTCCTGATCTTTTCCCGGCTGTTGCTTAATCTGATCCCCGCTGCTCCTGATACTAAGGGCAGCTGCTTAATGTGCTCCCCCCTGTTGGACAATGGCATCCCCGCCGTTGTTTGATGTTTTCCCCGCCTTTGGTTGATGTTTTCCCGAAACTGGTTAATGAGTTCCCACGAAACTGGGTAATGAGTTCCCACGAAACTGGTTAATGAGTTCCCACGAAGTTGTTTTCCCCGCTGCTGGTTCATTTGTACCCCGCTGCTCCTGATACAAAGGGCAGCTGCTTAATGTGCTCCCCCCTGTTGGACAATGGCTTCCCCGCCGTTGGTGCATGTTTTCCCCGCCTTTGGTGGAAGTTTTCCCGAAACTGGTTAATGAGTTCCCAGGAAACTGGTTAATGAGTTCCCCCGCGGTTGGCTGATCTTTTCCCGGCTGTTGCTTAATCTGATCCCCGCTGCTCCTGATACTAAGGGCAGCTGCTTAATGTTCTCCCCCCTGTTGGACAATGGCTTCCCCGCCATTGGTGCATGTTTTCCCCGCCTTTGGTGGAAGTTTTCCCGAAACTGGTTAATGAGTTCCCACGAAACTGGTTAATGAGTTCCCCCGCGGTTGGCTGATCTTTTCCCGGCTGTTGCCTAATCTGATCCCCGCTGCTCCTGATACTAAGGGCAGCTGCTTAATGTGCTCCCCCCTGTTGGACAATGGCTTCCCCGCCGTTGGTGCATGTTTTCCCCGCCTTTGGTGGAAGTTTTCCCGAAACTGGTTAATGAGTTCCCACGAAACTGGTTAATGAGTTCCCCCGCGGTTTCCTGATCTTTTCCCGGCTGCTGCTAAATCTGATCCCCGCTGCTCCTGATACTAAGGGCAGCTGCTTAATGTGCTCCCCCCTGTTGGACAAAGGCTTCCCCGCCGTTGGTGCATGTTTTCCCCGCCTTTGGTGGAAGTTTTCCCGAAACTGGTTAATGAGTTCCCACGAAACTGGTTAATGAGTTCCCCCGCGGTTGGCTGATCTTTTCCCGGCTGTTGCTTAATCTGATCCCCGCTGCTCCTGATACTAAGGGCAGCTGCTTAATGTGCTCCCCCCTGTTGGACAATGGCCTCCCCGCCGTTGGTTCATGTTTTCCCCGCCTTTGGTGGACGTTTTCCCGAAACTGGTTAATGAGTTCCCACGAAACTGGTTAATGAGTTCCCACGAAACTGGTTAATGAGTTCCCCCGCGGTTGGCTGATCTTTTCCCGGCTGTTGCTTAATCTGATCCCCGCTGCTCCTGATACTAAGGGCAGCTGCTTAATGTGCTCCCCACTGTTGGACAATGGCTTCCCGGCCGTTGGTTGATGCTTTCCCCGCCTTTGGTGGAAGTTTTCCCGAAACTGGTTAATGAGTTCCCCCGAAACTGGTTAATGAGTTCCCACGAAACTGGTTAATGAGTTCCCACGAAGTTGTTTTCCCCGCTGCTGGTTCATTTGTACCCCGCTGCTCCTGATACTAAGGGCAGCTGCTTAATGTGCTCCCCCCGGTTGGACAATGGCTTCCTCGCCGTTGGTTCATGCTTTCCCCGCCTTTGGTGGAGGTTTTCCCGAAACTGGTTAATGAGTTCCCACGAAACTGGTTAATGAGTTCCCAGGAAACTGGTTAATGAGTTCCCCCGCGGTTGGTTGATCTTTTCCCAGGCTGTTGCTTAATCTGATCCCCGCTGCTCCTGAGACTAAGGGCAGCTGCTTAATGTGCTCCCCACTGTTGGACAGTGGCTTCCCCGCCGTTGGTTGATGCTTTCCCCGCCTTTGGTTGATGTTTTCCCGAAACTGGTTAATGAGTTCCCACGAAACTGGTTAATGAGTTCCCCCGCGGTTTCCTGATCTTTTCCCGGCTGTTGCTTAATCTGATCCCCGCTGCTCCTGATACTAAGGGCAGCTGCTTAATGTGCTCCCCCCTGTTGGACAATGGCTTCCCCGCCGTTGTTTGATGTTTTCCCCGCCTTTGGTGGAAGTTTTTCCGAAACTGGTTAATGAGTTCCCCCGAAACTGGTTAATGAGTTCCCACGAAACTGGTTAATGAGTTCCCACGAAGCTGTTTTCCCCGCTGCTGGTTCATTTGTACCCCGCTGCTCCTGATACTAAGGGCAGCTGCTTAATGTGCTCCCCACTGTAGGACAATGGCTTCCCCGCCGTTGGTTGATGTTTTCCCCGCCTTTGGTTGAAGTTTTCCCGAAACTGGTTAATGAGTTCCCACGAAACTGGTTAATGAGTTCCCACGAAACTGGTTAATGAGTTCCCCCGCGGTTGGTTGATCTTTTCCCGGCTGTTGCTTAATCTGATCCCCGCTGCTCCTGATACTAAGGGCAGCTGCTGAATGTGCTCCCCACTGTAGGACAATGGCTTCCCCGCCGTTGGTTGATGTTTTCCCCGCCTTTGGTTGAGGTTTTCCCGAAACTGGTTAATGAGTTCCCACGAAACTGGTTAATGAGTTCCCACGAAACTGGTTAATGAGTTCCCCCGCGGTTGGTTGATCTTTTCCCGGCTGTTGCTTAATCTGATCCCCGCTGCTGCTGATACTAAGGGCAGCTGCTTAATGTGCTCCCCCCTGTTGGACAATGGCTTCCCCGCCGTTTTTTGATGTTTTCCCCGCCTTTGGTGGAGGTTTTCCCGAAACTGGTTAATGAGTTCCCACGAAACTGGTTAATGAGTTCCCCCGCGGTTGGCTGATCTTTTCCCGGCTGTTGCTTACTCTGATCCCCGCTGCTCCTGATACTAAGGGCAGCTGCTTAATGTGCTCCCGTCTGTTGGACAATGGCTTCCCCGCCGTTGGTTCATGTTTTCCCCGCCTCTGGTGGAAGTTTTCCCGAAACTGGTTAATGAGTTCCCACGAAACTGGTTAATGAGTTCCCACGAAACTGGTTAATGAGTTCCCCCGCGGTTGGCTGATCTTTTCCCGGCTGTTGCTTCATCTGATCCCCGCTGCTCCTGATACTAAGGGCAGCTGCTTAATGTGCTCCGCCCGGTTGGACAATGGCTTCCCCGCCGTTGGTTGATGCTTTCCCCGCCTTTGGTGGATGTTTTCCCGAAACTGGTTAATGAGTTCCCACGAAACTGGTTAATGAGTTCCCACGAAGTTGTTTTCCCCGCTGCTGGTTCATTTGCACCCCTCTGCTCCTGATACTAAGGGCAGCTGCTTAATGTACTTCCCCCTGTTGGACAATGGCTTCCCCGCCGTTGTTTGATGTTTTCCCCGCCTTTGGTGGAGGTTTTCCCGAAACTGGTTAATGAGTTCCCCCGAAACTGGTTAATGAGTTCCCCCGAAACTGGTTAATGAGTTCCCCCGCGGTTGGTTGATCTTTTCCCGGCTGTTGCTTAATCTGATCCCCTCTGCTGCTGATACTAAGGGCAGCTGCTTAATGTGCTCCCCCCTGTTGGACAATGGCTTCCCCGCCGTTTTTTGATGTTTTCCCCGCCTTTGGTGGAGGTTTTCCCGAAACTGGTTAATGAGTTCCCCCGAAACTGGTTAATGAGTTCCCACGAAACTGGTTAATGAGTTCGCCCGCGGTTGGCTGATCTTTTCCCGGCTGTTGCTTACTCTGATCCCCGCTGCTCCTGATACTAAGGGCAGCTGCTTAATGTGCTCCCCCCTGTTGGACAATGGCTTCCCCGCCGTTGGTTGATGTTTTCCCCGCCTTTGGTGGACGTTTTCCCGGAACTGGTTAATGAGTTCCCACGAAACTGGTTAATGAGTTCCCACGAAACTGGTTAATGAGTTCCCCCGCGGTTGGCTGATCTTTTCCCGGCTGTTGCTTAATTTGTTCCCCGCTGCTCCTGATACTACGGGCAGCTGCTTAATGTGCTCCCCCCTGTTGGACAATGGCTTCCCCGCCGTTGGTTGATGTTTTCCCCGCCTTTGGTGGACGTTTTCCCGGAACTGGTTAATGAGTTCCCACGAAACTGGTTAATGAGTTCCCCCGCGGTTGGCTGATCTTTTCCCGGCTGTTGCTTAATCTGATCCCCGCTGCTCCTGATACTTAGGGCAGCTGCTTAATGTGCTCCCCCCTGTTGGACAGTGGCTTCCCCGCCGTTGGTTGATGTTTTCCCCGCCTTTGGTGGACGTTTTCCCGAAACTGGTTAATGAGTTCCCACGAAACTGGTTAATGAGTTCCCCCGCGGTTGGCTGATCTTTTCCCGGCTGTTGCTTAATCTGATTCCCCGCTGCTCCTGATACTTAGGGCAGCTGCTTAATGTGCTCCCCCCTGTTGGACAATGGCTTCCCCGCCGTTGGTGCATGTTTTCCCCGCCTTTGGTGGAAGTTTTCCCGAAACTGGTTAATGAGTTCCCACGAAACTGGTTAATGAGTTCCCCCGCGGTTGGTTGATCTTTTCCCGGCTGTTGCTTAATCTGATCCCCGCTGCTCCTGATACTAAGGGCAGCTGCTTAATGTGCTCCCCACTGTAGGACAATGGCTTCCCCGCCGTTGATTGATGTTTTCCCCGCCTTTGGTGGACGTTTTCCCGAAACTGGTTAATGAGTTCCCACGAAACTGGTTAATGAGTTCCCACGAAACTGGTTAATGAGTTCCCCCGCGGTTGGTTGATCTTTTCCCGGCTGTTGCTTAATCTGATCCCCGCTGCTCCTGATACTAAGGGCAGCTGCTTAATGTGCTCCCCACTGTAGGACAATGGCTTCCCCGCCGTTGGTTGATGTTTTCCCCGCCTTTGGTGGACGTTTTCCCGAAACTGGTTAATGAGTTCCCACGAAACTGGTTAATGAGTTCCCACGAAACTGGTTAATGAGTTCCCCCGCGGTTGGTTGATCTTTTCCCGGCTGTTGCTTAATCTGATCCCCGCTGCTGCTGATACTAAGGGCAGCTGCTTAATGTGCTCCCCCCTGTTGGACAATGGCTTCCCCGCCGTTGGTGCATGTTTTCCCCGCCTTTGGTTGATGTTTTCCCGAAACTGGTTAATGAGTTCCCACGAAACTGGTTAATGAGTTCCCACGAAGTTGTTTTCCCCGCTGCTGGTTCATTTGTACCCCGCTGCTCCTGATACTAAGGGCAGCTGCTTAATGTGCTCCCCCCTGTTGGACAATGGCTTCCCCGCCGTTGGTGCATGTTTTCCCCGCCTTTGGTGGAAGTTTTCCCGAAACTGGTTAATGAGTTCCCCCGAAGCTGGTTAATGAGTTCCCACGAAACTGGTTAATGAGTTCCCACGAAGCTGTTTTCCCCGCTGCTGGTTCATTTGTACCCCGCTGCTCCTGATACTAAGGGCAGCTGCTTAATGTGCTCCCCCCTGTTGGACAATGGCTTCCCCGCCGTTGGTGCATGTTTTCCCCGCCGTTGGTGGAAGTTTTCCCGAAACTGGTTAATGAGTTCCCACGAAACTGGTTAATGAGTTCCCCCGCGGTTGGCTGATCTTTTCCCGGCTGTTGCTTAATCTGATCCCCGCTGCTCCTGATACTAAGGGCAGCTGCCTAATGTGCTCCCCACTGTTGGACAATGGCTTCCCGGCCGTTGGTTGATGCTTTCCCCGCCTTTGGTGGAAGTTTTCCCGAAACTGGTTAATGAGTTCCCCCGAAACTGGTTAATGAGTTCCCACGAAACTGGTTAATGAGTTCCCACGAAGTTGTTTTCCCCGCTGCTGGTTCATTTGTACCCCGCTGCTCCTGATACTAAGGGCAGCTGCTTAATGTGCTCCCCCCGGTTGGACAATGGCTTCCCCGCCGTTGGTTCATGCTTTCCCCGCCTTTGGTGGAGGTTTTCCCGAAACTGGTTAGTGAGTTCCCACGAAACTGGTTAATGAGTTCCCAGGAAACTGGTTAATGAGTTCCCCCGCGGTTGGTTGATCTTTTCCCGGCTGTTGCTTAATCTGATCCCCGCTGCTCCTGAGACTAAGGGCAGCTGCTTAATGTGCTCCCCACTGTTGGACAGTGGCTTCCCCGCCGTTGGTTGATGCTTTCCCCGCCTTTGGTTGATGTTTTCCCGAAACTGGTTAATGAGTTCCCACGAAACTGGTTAATGAGTTCCCCCGCGGTTTCCTGATCTTTTCCCGGCTGTTGCTTAATCTGATCCCCGCTGCTCCTGATACTAAGGGCAGCTGCTTAATGTGCTCCCCCCTGTTGGACAGTGGCTTCCCCGCCGTTGGTTGATGTTTTCCCCGCCTTTGGTGGAAGTTTTCCCGAAACTGGTTAATGAGTTCCCACGAAACTGGTTAATGAGTTCCCACGAAACTGGTTAATGAGTTCCCCCGCGGTTGGTTGATCTTTTCCCGGCTGTTGCTTAATCTGATCCCCGCTGCTCCTGATACTAAGGGCAGCTGCTTAATGTGCTCCCCCCTGTTGGACAATGGCTTCCCCGCCGTTGTTTGATGTTTTCCCCGCCGTTGGTGGACGTTTTCCCGAAACTGGTTAATGAGTTCCCACGAATCTGGTTAATGAGTTCCCCCGCGGTTGGCTGATCTTTTCCCGGCTGTTGCTTAATCTGTTCCCCGCTGCTCCTGAGACCAAGGGCAGCTGCTTAATGTGCTCCCCACTGTTGGACAATGCCTTCCCCGCCGCTGGTTCATGTTTTCCCCGCCTTTGCTGGACGTTTTCCCGAAACTGGTTAATGAGTTCCCACGAAACTGGTTAATGAGTTCCCACGAAACTGGTTAATGAGTTCCCCCGCGGTTGGCTGATCTTTTCCCGGCTGTTGCTTAATCTGATCCCCGCTGCTCCTGATACTAAGGGCAGCTGCTTAATGTGCTCCCCACTGTTGGACAATGGCTTCCCGGCCGTTGGTTGATGCTTTCCCCGCCTTTGGTGGAAGTTTTCCCGAAACTGGTTAATGAGTTCCCCCGAAACCGGTTAATGAGTTCCCACGAAACTGGTTAATGAGTTCCCCCGCGGTTGGCTGTTCTTTTCACGGCTGTTGCTTCACCTGATCCCCGCTGCTCCTGATACGAAGGGCAGCTGCTTAATGTGCTCCCGTCTGTTGGACAATGGCTTCCCCGCCGTCGGTTGATGTTTTCCCCGCCTTTGGTGGAAGTTTTCCCGAAACTGGTTAATGAGTTACCACGAAACTGGTTAATGAGTTCCCACGAAACTGGTTAATGAGTTCCCCCGCGGTTGGCTGATCTTTTCCCGGCTGTTGCTTAATCTGATCCCCGCTGCTCCTGATACCAAGGGCAGCTGCTTAATGTGCTCCCCACTGTTGGACAATGGCTTCCCCGCCGTTGGTTGATGCTTTCCCCGCCTTTGGTGGATGTTTTCCCGAAACTGGTTAATGAGTTCCCACGAAACTGGTTAATGAGTTCCCACGAAACTGGTTAATGAGTTCCCCCGCGGTTGGTTGATCTTTTCCCGGCTGTTGCTTAATCTGATCCCCGCTGCTCCTGATACTAAGGGCAGCTGCTTAATGTGCTCCCCCCTGTTGGACAATGCCTTCCCCGCCGCTGGTTCATGTTTTCCCCGCCTTTGCTGGACGTTCCCCCGAAACTGGTTAATGAGTTCCCACGAAGCTGTTTTCCCCGCTGCTGGTTCATTTGTACCCCTCTGCTCCTGATACTAAGGGCAGCTGCTTAATGTACTTCCCCCTGTTGGACAATGGCTTCCCCGCCGTTGTTTGATGTTTTCCCCGCCTTTGGTTCATGTTTTCCCGAAACTGGTTAATGAGTTCCACCGAAACTGGTTAATGAGTTCCCACGAAACTGGTTAATGAGTTCCCACGAAGTTGTTTTCCCCGCTGCTGGTTCATTTGTACCCCGCTGCTCCTGATACTAAGGGCAGCTGCTTAATGTGCTCCCCCCGGTTGGACAATGGCTTCCCCGCCGTTAGTTCATGCTTTCCCCGCCTTTGGTGGAGGTTTCCCCGAAACTGGTTAATGAGTTCCCACGAAACTGGTTAATGAGTTCCCCCGCGGTTGGCTGATCTTTTCCCGGCTGTTGCTTAATCTGATCCCCGCTGCTCCTGATACTTAGGGCAGCTGCTTCATGTGCTCCCCCCTGTTGGACAATGGCTTCCCCGCCGTTGGTTGATGTTTTCCCCGCGTTTGGTGGACGTTTTCCCGAAACTGGTTAATGAGTTCCCCCGAAACTTGTTAATGAGTTCCCACGAAGCTGTTTTCCCCGCTGCTGGTTCATTTGTACCCCGCTGCTCCTGATACTAAGGGCAGCTGCTTAATGTGCTCCCCCCTGTTGGACAATGGCTTCCCCGCCGTTGGTTGATGTTTTCCCCGCCTTTGGTGGACGTTTTCCCGAAACTGGTTAATGAGTTCCCCCGAAACTGGTTAATGAGTTCCCACGAAGCTGTTTTCCCCGCTGCTGGTTCATTTGTACCCCGCTGCTCCTGATACTAAGGGCAGCTGCTTAATGTGCTCCCCCCTGTTGGACAAAGGCTTCCCCGCCGTTGGTGCATGTTTTCCCCGCCTTTGGTGGAAGTTTTCCCGAAACTGGTTAATGAGTTCCCACGAAACTGGTTAATGAGTTCCCCCGCGGTTGGCTGTTCTTTTCCCGGCTGTTGCTTAATCTGATCCCCGCTGCTCCTGATACTAAGGGCAGCTGCTTAATGTGCTCCCCCCTGTTGGACAATGGCCTCCCCGCCGTTGGTTCATGTTTTCCCCGCCTTTGGTGGACGTTTTCCCGAAACTGGTTAATGAGTTCCCACGAAACTGGTTAATGAGTTCCCACGAAACTGGTTAATGAGTTCCCCCGCGGGTGGCTGATCTTTTCCCGGCTGTTGCTTAATCTGATCCCCGCTGCTCCTGATACTAAGGGCAGCTGCTTAATGTGCTCCCCACTGTTGGACAATGGCTTCCCGGCCGCTGGTTGATGCTTTCCCCGCCTTTAGAAAGAAACATAGAACATAGAAACCCTACAGTGCAGAAGGAGGCCATTCGGCCCATCGAGTTTGCACCGACCACAATCCCACCCAGGCCCTACCTATCCCCACATATTTACCCGCTAATCCCTCTAACCTACGCATCCCAGGACTCTAAGGGGCAATTTTTAACCTGGCCAATCAACCTAACCCGCACATCTTTGGACTGTGGGAGGAAACCGGAGCACCCGGAGGAAACCCACGCAGACACGAGGAGAATGTGCAAACTCCACACAGACAGTGACCCGAGCCGGGAATCGAACCCGGGACCCTGGAGCTGTGAAGCAGCAGTGCTAACCACTGTGCTACCGTGCCGGACAATGGCTTCCCCGCCGTTGGTTGATGTTTTCCCCGCCTTTGGTGGACGTTTTCCCGAAACTGGTTAATGAGTTCCCCCGAAACTGGTTAATGAGTTCCCACGAAGCTGTTTTCCCCGCTGCTGGTTCATTTGTACCCCGCTGCTCCTGATACTAAGGGCAGCTGCTTAATGTGCTCCCCCCTGTTGGACAATGGCTTCCCCGCCGTTGGTTGATGTTTTCCCCGCCTTTGGTGGACGTTTTCCCGAAACTGGTTAATGAGTTCCCCCGAAACTGGTTAATGAGTTCCCACGAAGCTGTTTTCCCCGCTGCTGGTTCATTTGTACCCCGCTGCTCCTGATACTAAGGGCAGCTGCTTAATGTGCTCCCCACTGTTGGACAATGGCTTCCCCGCCGTTGGTTGATGCTTTCCCCGCCTTTGGTGGACGTTTTCCCGAAACTGGTTAATGAGTTCCCCCGAAACTGGTTAATGAGTTCCCACGAAGCTGTTTTCCCCGCTGCTGGTTCATTTGTACCCCGCTGCTCCTGATACTAAGGGCAGCTGCTTAATGTGCTCCCCCCTGTTGGACAAAGGCTTCCCCGCCGTTGGTGCATGTTTTCCCCGCCTTTGGTGGAAGTTTTCCCGATTCTGGTTAATGAGTTCCCACGAAACTGGTTAATGAGTTCCCCCGCGGTTGGCTGTTCTTTTCCCGGCTGTTGCTTAATCTGATCCCCGCTGCTCCTGATACTAAGGGCAGCTGCTTAATGTGCTCCCCCCTGTTGGACAATGGCCTCCCCGCCGTTGGTTCATGTTTTCCCCGCCTTTGATGGACGTTTTCCCGAAACTGGTTAATGAGTTCCCACGAAACTGGTTAATGAGTTCCCACGAAACTGGTTAATGAGTTCCCCCGCGGTTGGCTGATCTTTTCCCGGCTGTTGCTTAATCTGATCCCCGCTGCTCCTGATACTAAGGGCAGCTGCTTAATGTGCTCCCCACTGTTGGACAATGGCTTCCCGGCCGTTGGTTGATGCTTTCCCCGCCTTTGGTGGAAGTTTTCCCGAAACTGGTTAATGAGTTCCCCCGAAACTGGTTAATGAGTTCCCACGAAACTGGTTAATGAGTTCCCACGAAGTTGTTTTCCCCGCTGCTGGTTCATTTGTACCCCGCTGCTCCTGATACTAAGGGCAGCTGCTTAATGTGCTCCCCCCGGTTGGACAATGGCTTCCCCGCCGTTGGTTCATGCTTTCCCCGCCTTTATTGGAGGTTTTCCCGAAACTGGTTAGTGAGTTCCCACGAAACTGGTTAATGAGTTCCCAGGAAACTGGTTAATGAGTTCCCAGGAAACTGGTTAATGAGTTCCCCCGCGGTTGGCTGATCTTTTCCCGGCTGTTGCTTAATCTGATCCCCGCTGCTCCTGATACTAAGGGCAGCTGCTTAATGTGCTCCCCCCGGTTGGACAATGGCTTCCCCGCCGTTGGTTCATGTTTTCCCCGCCTTAGGTGGACGGTTTCCCGAAACTGGTTAATGAGTTCCCCCGAAACTGGTTAATGAGTTCCCAGGAAACTGGTTAATGAGTTCCCCCGCGGTTGGTTGATCTTTTCCCGGCTGTTGCTTAATCTGATCCCCGCTGCTCCTGATACTAAGGGCAGCTGCTTAATGTGCTCCCCCCTGTTGGACAATGGCTTCCCCGCCGTTGGTTGATGTTTTCCCCGCCTTTGGTGGACGTTTTCCCGAAACTGGTTAATGAGTTCCCCCGAAACTGGTTAATGAGTTCCCACGAAGCTGTTTTCCCCGCTGCTGGTTCATTTGTACCCCGCTGCTCCTGATACTAAGGGCAGCTGCTTAATGTGCTCCCCCCTGTTGGACATTGGCTTCCCCGCCGTTGGTTGATGTTTTCCCCGCCTTTGGTGGACGTTTTCCCGAAACTGGTTAATGAGTTCCCCCGAAACTGGTTAATGAGTTCCCACGAAGCTGTTTTCCCCGCTGCTGGTTCATTTGTACCCCGCTGCTCCTGATACTAAGGGCAGCTGCTTAATGTGCTCCCCCCTGTTGGACAATGGCTTCCCCGCCGTTGGTTGATGTTTTCCCCGCCTTTGGTGGACGTTTTCCCGAAACTGGTTAATGAGTTCCCCCGAAACTGGTTAATGAGTTCCCACGAATCTGTTTTCCCCGCTGCTGGTTCATTTGTACCCCGCTGCTCCTGATACTAAGGGCAGCTGCTTAATGTGCTCCCCCCTGTTGGACAAAGGCTTCCCCGCCGTTGGTGCATGTTTTCCCCGCCTTTGGTGGAAGTTTTCCCGAAACTGGTTAATGAGTTCCCACGAAACTGGTTAATGAGTTCCCCCGCGGTTGGCTGTTCTTTTCCCGGCTGTTGCTTAATCTGATCCCCGCTGCTCCTGATACTAAGGGCAGCTGCTTAATGTGCTCCCCCCTGTTGGACAATGGCCTCCCCGCCGTTGGTTCATGTTTTCCCCGCCTTTGGTGGACGTTTTCCCGAAACTGGTTAATGAGTTCCCACGAAACTGGTTAATGAGTTCCCACGAAACTGGTTAATGAGTTCCCCCGCGGTTGGCTGATCTTTTCCCGGCTGTTGCTTAATCTGATCCCCGCTGCTCCTGATACTAAGGGCAGCTGCTTAATGTGCTCCCCACTGTTGGACAATGGCTTCCCGGCCGTTGGTTGATGCTTTCCCCGCCTTTGGTGGATGTTTTCCCGAAACTGGTTAATGAGTTCCCACGAAACTGGTTAATGAGTTCCCACGAAGTTGTTTTCCCCGCTGCTGGTTCATTTGTACCCCGCTGCTCCTGATACTAAGGGCAGCTGCTTAATGTGCTCCCCCCTGTTGGACAATGGCCTCCCCGCCGTTGGTTCATGTTTTCCCCGCCTTTGGTGGACGTTTTCCCGAAACTGGTTAATGAGTTCCCACGAAACTGGTTAATGAGTTCCCACGAAACTGGTTAATGAGTTCCCCCGCGGTTGGCTGATCTTTTCCCGGCTGTTGCTTAATCTGATCCCCGCTGCTCCTGATACTAAGGGCAGCTGCTTAATGTGCTCCCCACTGTTGGACAATGGCTTCCCGGCCGTTGGTTGATGCTTTCCCCGCCTTTGGTGGAAGTTTTCCCGAAACTGGTTAATGAGTTCCCCCGAAACTGGTTAATGAGTTCCCACGAAACTGGTTAATGAGTTCCCACGAAGTTGTTTTCCCCGCTGCTGGTTCATTTGTACCCCGCTGCTCCTGATACTAAGGGCAGCTGCTTAATGTGCTCCCCCCGGTTGGACAATGGCTTCCCCGCCGTTGGTTCATGCTTTCCCCGCCTTTGGTGGAGGTTTTCCCGAAACTGGTTAATGAGTTCCCACGAAACTGGTTAATGAGTTCCCAGGAAACTGGTTAATGAGTTCCCCCGCGGTTGGTTGATCTTTTCCCAGGCTGTTGCTTAATCTGATCCCCGCTGCTCCTGAGACTAAGGGCAGCTGCTTAATGTGCTCCCCACTGTTGGACAGTGGCTTCCCCGCCGTTGGTTGATGCTTTCCCCGCCTTTGGTTGATGTTTTCCCGAAACTGGTTAATGAGTTCCCACGAAACTGGTTAATGAGTTCCCCCGCGGTTTCCTGATCTTTTCCCGGCTGTTGCTTAATCTGATCCCCGCTGCTCCTGATACTAAGGGCAGCTGCTTAATGTGCTCCCCCCTGTTGGACAATGGCTTCCCCGCCGTTGTTTGATGTTTTCCCCGCCTTTGGTGGAAGTTTTCCCGAAACTGGTTAATGAGTTCCCAGGAAACTGGTTAATGAGTTCCCCCGCGGTTGGTTGATCTTTTCCCGGCTGTTGCTTAATCTGTTCCCCGCTGCTCCTGATACTAAGGGCAGCTGCTTAATGTGCTCCCCCCTGTTGGACAATGGCTTCCCCGCCGTTGGTTGATGCTTTCCCCGCCTTTGGGTGGAAGTTTTCCCGAAACTGGTTAATGAGTTCCCACGAAACTGGTTAATGAGTTCCCACGAAACTGGTTAATGAGTTCCCCCGCGGTTGGCTGATCTTTTCCCGGCTGTTCCTTAATCTGATCCCCGCTGCTCCTGATACGAAGGGCAGCTGCTTAATGTGCTCCCCCCTGTTGGACAATGCCTTCCCCGCCGCTGGTTCATGTTTTCCCCGCCTTTGCTGGACGTTTTCCCGAAACTGGTTAATGAGTTCCCACGAAACTGGTTAATGAGTTCCCCCGCGGTTGGCTGATCTTTTCCCGGCTGTTCCTTAATCTGATCCCCGCTGCTCCTGATACTAAGGGCAGCTGCTTAATGTGCTCCCCACTGTAGGACAATGGCTTCCCCGCCGTTGGTTGATGTTTTCCCCGCCTTTGGTTGAAGTTTTCCCGAAACTGGTTAATGAGTTCCCACGAAACTGGTTAATGAGTTCCCACGAAACTGGTTAATGAGTTCCCCCGCGGTTGGCTGATCTTTTCCCGGCTGTTCCTTAATCTGATCCCCGCTGCTCCTGATACTAAGGGCAGCTGCTTAATGTACTGCCCCCTGTTGGACAATGGCTTCCCCGCAGTTGGTTCACGTTTTCCCCGCCTTTGGTTCATGTTTTCCCGAAACTGGTTAATGAGTTCCCCCGAAACTGGTTAATGAGTTCCCCCGAAGTTGTTTTCCCCGCTGCTGGTTCATTTGCACCCCGCTGCTCCTGATACTGAGGGCAGCTGCTTAATGTGCTCCCCCCTGTTGGACGAAGGCTTCCCCGCCGTTGGTTGATGCTTTCCCCGCCTCTGGTTGATGTTTTCCCGAAACTGGTTAATGAGTTCCCCCGAAACTGGTTAATGAGTTCCCACGAAGCTGTTTTCCCCGCTGCTGGTTCATTTGTACCCCGCTGCTCCTGATACTAAGGGCAGCTGCTTAATGTGCTCCCGCCTGTTGGACAATGGCTTCCCCGCCGCTGGTTGATGTTTTCCCCGCCTTTGGTGGAAGGTTTCCCGAAACTGGTTAATGAGTTCCCCCGAAACTGGTTAATGAGTTCCCACGAAACTGGTTAATGAGTTCCCCCGCGGTTGGCTGATCTTTTCCCGGCTGTTCCTTAATCTGATCCCCGCTGCTCCTGATACTAAGGGCAGCTGCTTAATGTACTGCCCCCTGTTGGACAATGGCTTCCCCGCAGTTGGTTCACGTTTTCCCCGCCTTTGGTTCATGTTTTCCCGAAACTGGTTAATGAGTTCCCCCGAAACTGGTTAATGAGTTCCCCCGAAGTTGTTTTCCCCGCTGCTGGTTCATTTGCACCCCGCTGCTCCTGATACTGAGGGCAGCTGCTTAATGTGCTCCCCCCTGTTGGACGAAGGCTTCCCCGCCGTTGGTTGATGCTTTCCCCGCCTCTGGTTGATGTTTTCCCGAAACTGGTTAATGAGTTCCCCCGAAACTGGTTAATGAGTTCCCACGAAGCTGTTTTCCCCGCTGCTGGTTCATTTGTACCCCGCTGCTCCTGATACTAAGGGCAGCTGCTTAATGTGCTCCCGCCTGTTGGACAATGGCTTCCCCGCCGCTGGTTGATGTTTTCCCCGCCTTTGGTGGAAGGTTTCCCGAAACTGGTTAATGAGTTCCCCCGAAACTGGTTAATGAGTTCCCACGAAACTGGTTAATGAGTTCCCCCGCGGTTGGTTGATCTTTTCCCGGCTGTTGCTTAATCTGATCCCCGCCGCTCCTGATACTAAGGGCAGCTGCTTAATGTGCTCCCCCCTGTTGGACAATGGCTTCCCCGCCGTTGGTGCATGTTTTCCCCGCCTTTGGTGGACGTTTTCCCGAAACTGGTTAATGAGTTCCCACGAAACTGGTTAATGAGTTCCCACGAAGCTGTTTTCCCCGCTGCTGGTTCATTTGTACCCCGCTGCTCCTGATACTAAGGGCAGCTGCTTAATGTGCTCCCCACTGTTGGACAATGGCTTCCACGCCGTTGGTTGATGCTTTCCCCGCCTTTGGTGGACGTTTTCCCGAAACTGGTTAATGAGTTCCCACGAAACTGGTTAATGAGTTCCCACGAAGTTGTTTTCCCCGCTGCTGGTTCATTTGTACCCCGCTGCTCCTGATACTAAGGGCAGCTGCTTAATGTGCTCCCCCCTGTTGGACAAAGGCTTCCCCGCCGTTGGTTGATGCTTTCCCCGCCTCTGGTTGAAGTTTTCCCGAAACTGGTTAATGAGTTCCCACGAAACTGGTTAATGAGTTCCCACGAAACTGGTTAATGAGTTCCCCCGCGGTTCGCTGTTCTTTTCACGGCTGTTGCTTCATCTGATCCCCGCTGCTCCTGATACTAAAGGCAGCTGCTTAATGTGCTCCCCCCTGTTGGACAATGGCTTCCCCGCCGTTGGTTGATGTTTTCCCCGCCTTTGGTGGACGTTTTCCCGAAACTGGTTAATGAGTTCCCACGAAACTGGTTAATGAGTTCCCAGGAAACTGGTTAATGAGTTCCCCCGCGGTTGGCTGATCTTTTCCCGGCTGTTGCTTAATCTGATCCCCGCTGCTCCTGATACTAAGGGCAGCTGCTTAATGTGCTCCCCCCGGTTGGACAATGGCTTCCCCGCCGTTGGTTCATGCTTTCCCCGCCTTTGATGGAGGTTTTCCCGAAACTGGTTAATGAGTTCCCCCGAAACTGGTTAATGAGTTCCCACGAAACTGGTTAATGAGTTCCCACGAAGCTGTTTTCCCCGCTGCTGGTTCATTTGTACCCCGCTGCTCCTGATACTAAGGGCAGCTGCTTAATGTGCTCCCCCCTGTTGGACAATGGCTTCCCCGCCGTTGTTTGATGTTTTCCCCGCCTTTGGTTGATGTTTTCCCGAAACTGGTTAATGAGTTCCCACGAAACTGGTTAATGAGTTCCCACGAAGCTGTTTTCCCCGCTGCTGGTTCATTTGTGCACCGATGCTCCTGATACTAAGGGCAGCTGCTTAATGTGCTCCCCCCTGTTGGACAAAGGCTTCCCCGCCGTTGGTTGATGCTTTCCCCGCCTCTGGTTGAAGTTTTCCCGAAACTGGTTAATGAGTTCCCACGAAACTGGTTAATGAGTTCCCACGAAACTGGTTAATGAGTTCCCCCGCGGTTGGCTGTTCTTTTCACGGCTGTTGCTTCATCTGATCCCCGCTGCTCCTGATACTAAGGGCAGCTGCTTAATGTGCTCCCCCCTGTTGGACAATGGCGTCCCCGCCGTTGGTTGATGTTTTCCCCGCCTTTGGTGGACGTTTTCCCGAAACTGGTTAATGAGTTCCCACGAAACTGGTTAATGAGTTCCCAGGAAACTGGTTAATGAGTTCCCCCGCGGTTGGCTGATCTTTTCCCGGCTGTTGCTTAATCTGATCCCCGCTGCTCCTGATACTAAGGGCAGCTGCTTAATGTGCTCCCCCCTGTTGGACAATGGCATCCCCGCCGTTGTTTGATGTTTTCCCCGCCTTTGGTTGATGTTTTCCCGAAACTGGTTAATGAGTTCCCACGAAACTGGTTAATGAGTTCCCACGAAACTGGTTAATGAGTTCCCACGAAGCTGTTTTCCCCGCTGCTGGTTCATTTGTACCCCGCTGCTCCTGATACTAAGGGCAGCTGCTTAATGTGCTCCCCACTGTTGGACAATGGCTTCCACGCCGTTGGTTGATGCTTTCCCCGCCTTTGGTGGACGTTTTCCCGAAACTGGTTAATGAGTTCCCACGAAACTGGTTAATGAGTTCCCACGAAGTTGTTTTCCCCGCTGCTGGTTCATTTGTACCCCGCTGCTCCTGATACTAAGGGCAGCTGCTTAATGTGCTCCCCACTGTTGGACAATGGCTTCCCCGCCGTTGGTTCATGTTTTTCCCGCCTTCGGTTCATGTTTTCCCGAAACTGGTTAATGAGTTCCCCCGAAACTGGTTAATGGGTTCCCACGAAACTGGTTAATGAGTTCCCACGAAGCTGTTTTCCCCGCTGCTGGTTCATTTGTACCCCGCTGCTCCTGATACTAAGGGCAGCTGCTTAATGTGCTCCCCCCTGTTGGACAATGGCTTCCCCGCCGTTGGTGCATGTTTTCCCCGCCTTTGGTGGAAGTTTTCCCGAAACTGGTTAATGAGTTCCCCCGAAACTGGTTAATGAGTTCCCACGAAACTGGTTAATGAGTTCCCACGAAGCTGTTTTCCCCGCTGCTGGTTCATTTGTACCCCGCTGCTCCTGATACTAAGGGCAGCTGCTTAATGTGCTCCCCCCTGTTGGACAATGGCTTCCCCGCCGTTGGTGCATGTTTTCCCCGCCGTTGGTGGAAGTTTTCCCGAAACTGGTTAATGAGTTCCCCCGAAACTGGTTAATGAGTTCCCCCGCGGTTGGCTGATCTTTTCCCGGCTGTTGCTTAATCTGATCCCCGCTGCTCCTGATACTAAGGGCAGCTGCTTAATGTGCTCCCCCCGGTTGGACAATGCCTTCCCCGCCGTTGGTTCATGCTTTCCCCGCCTTTGGTGGAAGTTTTCCCGAAACTGGTTAATGAGTTCCCCCGAAACTGGTTAATGAGTTCCCACGAAGCTGTTTTCCCCGCTGCTGGTTCATTTGTACCCCGCTGCTCCTGATACTAAGGGCAGCTGCTTAATGTGCTCCCTCCTGTTGGACAAAGGCTTCCCCGCCGTTGGTTGATGCTTTCCCCGCCTCTGGTTGAAGTTTTCCCGAAACTGGTTAATGAGTTCCCAGGAAACTGGTTAATGAGTTCCCACGAAACTGGTTAATGAGTTCCCCCGCGGTTGGTTGATCTTTTCCCGGCTGTTGCTTAATCTGATCCCCGCCGCTCCTGATACTAAGGGCAGCTGCTTAATGTGCTCCCCCCTGTTGGACAATGGCTTCCCCGCCGTTGGTGCATGTTTTCCCCGCCTTTGGTGGACGTTTTCCCGAAACTGGTTAATGAGTTCCCACGAAACTGGTTAATGAGTTCCCACGAAACTGGTTAATGAGTTCCCCCGCGGTTGGCTGTTCTTTTCCCGGCTGTTGCTTAATCTGATCCCCGCTGCTCCTGATACTAAGGGCAGCTGCCTAATGTGCTCCCCACTGTTGGACAATGGCTTCCCCGCCGTTGGTTGATGCTTTCCCCGCCTTTGGTGGACGTTTTCCCGAAACTGGTTAATGAGTTCCCACGAAACTGGTTAATGAGTTCCCAAAAAGTTGTTTTCCCCGCTGCTGGTTCATTTGTACCCCGCTGCTCCTGATACTAAGGGCAGCTGCTTAATGTGCTCCCCCCTGTTGGACAATGGCTTCCCCGCCGTTGGAGCATGTTTTCCCCGCCTTTGGTGGAAGTTTTCCCGAAACTGGTTAATGAGTTCCCACGAAACTGGTTAATGAGTTCCCCCGCGGTTGGCTGATCTTTTCCCTCCTGTTGCTTAATCTGATCCCCGCTGCTCCTGATACTAAGGGCAGCTGCTTAATGTGCTCCCCCCGGTTGGACAATGGCTTCCCCGCCGTTGGTTCATGTTTTCCCCGCCTTAGGTGGACGGTTTCCCGAAACTGGTTAATGAGTTCCCCCGAAACTGGTTAATGAGTTCCCAGGAAACTGGTTAATGAGTTCCCCCGCGGTTGGTTGATCTTTTCCCGGCTGTTGCTTAATCTGATCCCCGCTGCTCCTGATACTAAGGGCAGCTGCTTAATGTGCTCCCCCCTGTTGGACAATGGCTTCCCCGCCGTTGGTTGATGTTTTCCCCGCCTTTGGTGGACGTTTTCCCGAAACTGGTTAATCAGTTCCCCCGAAACTGGTTAATGAGTTCCCACGAAGCTGTTTTCCCCGCTGCTGGTTCATTTGTACCCCGCTGCTCCTGATACTAAGGGCAGCTGCTTAATGCGCTCCCCCCTGTTGGACAATGGCTTCCCCGCCGTTGGTTGATGTTATCCCCGCCTTTGGTGGACGTTTTCCCGAAACTGGTTAATGAGTTCCCCCGAAACTGGTTAATGAGTTCCCCCGAAACTGGTTAATGAGTTCCCACGAAACTGGTTAATGAGTTCCCCCGCGGTTGGTTGATCTTTTCCCGGCTGTTGCTTAATCTGATCCCCGCTGCTCCTGATACTAAGGGCAGCTGCTTAATGTGCTCCCCACTGTTGGACAGTGGCTTCCCCGCCGTTGGTTGATACTTTCCCCGCCTTTGGTTGATGTTTTCCCGAAACTGGTTAATGAGTTCCCACAAAACTGGTTAATGAGTTCCCCCGCGGTTGGCTGATCTTTTCCCGGCTGTTGCTTAATCTGTTCCCCGCTGCTCCTGAGACTAAGGGCAGCTGCTTAATGTGCTCCCCACTGTTGGACAATGGCTTCCCCGCCGTTGGTTCATGTTTTCCCCGCCTTTGGTGGACGTTTTCCCGAAACTGGTTAATGAGTTCCCCCGAAACTGGTTAATGAGTTCCCACGAAACTGGTTAATGAGTTCCCCCGCGGTTGGCTGATCTTTTCCCGGCTGTTGCTTAATCTGATCCCCGCTGCTCCTGATACTAAGGGCAGCTGCTTAATGTGCTCCCCACTGTTGGACAATGGCTTCCCGGCCGTTGGTTGATGCTTTCCCCGCCTTTGGTGGAGGTTTTCCCGAAACTGGTTAATGAGTTCCCCCGAAACTGGTTAATGAGTTCCCACGAAACTGGTTAATGAGTTCCCACGAAGTTGTTTTCCCCGCTGCTGGTTCATTTGTACCCCGCTGCTCCTGATACTAAGGGCAGCTGCTTAATGTGCTCCCCCCGGTTGGACAATGGCTTCCCCGCCGTTGGTTCATGCTTTCCCCGCCTTTGGTGGAGGTTTTCCCGAAACTGGTTAGTGAGTTCCCACGAAACTGGTTAATGAGTTCCCAGGAAACTAGTTAATGAGTTCCCAGGAAACTGGTTAATGGGTTCCCCCGCGGTTGGCTGATCTTTTCCCGGCTGTTGCTTAATCTGATCCCCGCTGCTCCTGATACTAAGGGCATCTGCTTAATGTGCTCCCCCCGGTTGGACAATGGCTTCCCCGCCGTTGGTTCATGTTTTCCCCGCCTTAGGTGGACGGTTTCCCGAAACTGGTTAATGAGTTCCCCCGAAACTGGTTAATGAGTTCCCAGGAAACTGGTTAATGAGTTCCCCCGCGGTTGGTTGATCTTTTCCCGGCTGTTGCTTAATCTGATCCCCGCTGCTCCTGATACTAAGGGCAGCTGCTTAATGTGCTCCCCCCTGTTGGACAATGGCTTCCCCGCCGTTGGTTGATGTTTTCCCCGCCTTTGGTGGACGTTTTCCCGAAACTGGTTAATCAGTTCCCCCGAAACTGGTTAATGAGTTCCCACGAAGCTGTTTTCCCCGCTGCTGGTTCATTTGTACCCCGCTGCTCCTGATACTAAGGGCAGCTGCTTAATGTGCTCCCCCCTGTTGGACAATGGCTTCCCCGCCGTTGGTTGATGTTATCCCCGCCTTTGGTGGACGTTTTCCCGAATCTGGTTAATGAGTTCCCCCGAAACTGGTTAATGAGTTCCCACGAAGCTGTTTTCCCCGCTGCTGGTTCATTTGTACCCCGCTGCTCCTGATACTAAGGGCAGCTGCTTAATGTGCTCCCCCCTGTTGGACAATGGCTTCCCCGCCGTTGGTTGATGTTTTCCCCGCCTTTGGTGGACGTTTTCCCGAAACTGGTTAATGAGTTCCCCCGAAACTGGTTAATGAGTTCCCACGAAGCTGTTTTCCCCGCTGCTGGTTCATTTGTACCCCGCTGCTCCTGATACTAAGGGCAGCTGCTTAATGTGCTCCCCCCTGTTGGACAAAGGCTTCCCCGCCGTTGGTGCATGTTTTCCCCGCCTTTGGTGGATGTTTTCCCGAAACTGGTTAATGAGTTCCCACGAAACTGGTTAATGAGTTCCCCCGCGGTTGGCTGTTCTTTTCCCGGCTGTTGCTTAATCTGATCCCCGCTGCTCCTGATACTAAGGGCAGCTGCTTAATGTGCTCCCCCCTGTTGGACAATGGCCTCCCCGCCGTTGGTTCATGTTTTCCCCGCCTTTGGTGGACGTTTTCCCGAAACTGGTTAATGAGTTCCCACGAAACTGGTTAATGAGTTCCCACGAAACTGGTTAATGAGTTCCCCCGCGGTTGGCTGATCTTTTCCCGGCTGTTGCTTAATCTGATCCCCGCTGCTCCTGATACTAAGGGCAGCTGCTTAATGAGCTCCCCACTGTTGGACAATGGCTTCCCGGCCGTTGGTTGATGCTTTCCCCGCCTTTGGTGGATGTTTTCCCGAAACTGGTTAATGAGTTCCCACGAAACTGGTTAATGAGTTCCCACGAAGTTGTTTTCCCCGCTGCTGGTTCATTTGTACCCCGCTGCTCCTGATACTAAGGGCAGCTGCTTAATGTGCTCCCCCCTGTTGGACAATGGCCTCCCCGCCGTTGGTTCATGTTTTCCCCGCCTTTGGTGGACGTTTTCCCGAAACTGGTTAATGAGTTCCCACGAAACTGGTTAATGAGTTCCCACGAAACTGGTTAATGAGTTCCCCCGCGGTTCGCTGATCTTTTCCCGGCTGTTGCTTAATCTGATCCCCGCTGCTCCTGATACTAAGGGCAGCTGTTTAATGTGCTCCCCACTGTTGGACAATGGCTTCCCGGCCGTTGGTTGATGCTTTCCCCGCCTTTGGTGGATGTTTTCCCGAAACTGGTTAATGAGTTCCCACGAAACTGGTTAATGAGTTCCCACGAAGTTGTTTTCCCCGCTGCTGGTTCATTTGTACCCCGCTGCTCCTGATACTAAGGGCAGCTGCTTAATGTGCTCCCCCCTGTTGGACAATGGCCTCCCCGCCGTTGGTTCATGTTTTCCCCGCCTTTGGTGGACGTTTTCCCGAAACTGGTTAATGAGTTCCCACGAAACTGGTTAATGAGTTCCCACGAAACTGGTTAATGAGTTCCCCCGCGGTTGGCTGATCTTTTCCCGGCTGTTACTTAATCTGATCCCCGCTGCTCCTGATACTAAGGGCAGCTGCTTAATGTGCTCCCCACTGTTGGACAATGGCTTCCCGGCCGTTGGTTGATGCTTTCCCCGCCTTTGGTGGAAGTTTTCCCGAAACTGGTTAATGAGTTCCCCCGAAACTGGTTAATGAGTTCCCACGAAACTGGTTAATGAGTTCCCACGAAGTTGTTTTCCCCGCTGCTGGTTCATTTGTACCCCGCTGCTCCTGATACTAAGGGCAGCTGCTTAATGTGCTCCCCCCGGTTGGACAATGGCTTCCCCGCCGTTGGTTCATGCTTTCCCCGCCTTTGGTGGAGGTTTTCCCGAAACTGGTTAATGAGTTCCCACGAAACTGGTTAATGAGTTCCCAGGAAACTGGTTAATGAGTTCCCCCGCGGTTGGTTGATCTTTTCCCAGGCTGTTGCTTAATCTGATCCCCGCTGCTCCTGAGACTAAGGGCAACTGCTTAATGTGCTCCCCACTGTTGGACAGTGGCTTCCCCGCCGTTGGTTGATGCTTTCCCCGCCTTTGGTTGATGTTTTCCCGAAACTGGTTAATGAGTTCCCACGAAACTGGTTAATGAGTTCCCCCGCGGTTTCCTGATCTTTTCCCGGCTGTTGCTTAATCTGATCCCCGCTGCTCCTGATACTAAGGGCAGCTGCTTAATGTGCTCCCCCCTGTTGGACAATGGCTTCCCCGCCGTTGTTTGATGTTTTCCCCGCCTTTGGTGGAAGTTTTCCCGAAACTGGTTAATGAGTTCCCAGGAAACTGGTTAATGAGTTCCCCCGCGGTTGGTTGATCTTTTCCCGGCTGTTGCTTAATCTGTTCCCCGCTGCTCCTGATACTAAGGGCAGCTGCTTAATGTGCTCCCCCCTGTTGGACAATGGCTTCCCCGCCGTTGGTTGATGCTTTCCCCGCCTTTGGGTGGAAGGTTTCCCGAAACTGGTTAATGAGTTCCCACGAAACTGGTTAATGAGTTCCCACGAAACTGGTTAATGAGTTCCCACGAAGCTGTTTTCCCCGCTGCTGGTTCATTTGTACCCCGCCGCTCCTGATACCAAGGGCAGCTGCTTAATGTGCTCCCCCCTGTTGGACAATGGCTTCCCCCCCGCTGGTTGATGTTTTCCCCGCCTTTGGTGGAAGTTTTCCCGCAACTGGTTAATGAGTTCCCACGAAACTGGTTAATGAGTTCCCCCGCGGTTGGCTGATCTTTTCCCGGCTGTTCCTTAATCTGATCCCCGCTGCTCCTGATAGGAAGGGCAGCTGCTTAATGTGCTCCCCCCTGTTGGACAATGCCTTCCCCGCCGCTGGTTCATGTTTTCCCCGCCCTTGCTGGACGTTTTCCCGAAACTGGTTAATGAGTTCCCGCGAAACTGGTTAATGAGTTCCCCCGCGGTTGGCTGATCTTTTCCCGGCTGTTCCTTAATCTGATCCCCGCTGCTCCTGATACTAAGGGCAGCTGCTTAATGTGCTCCCCACTGTAGGACAATGGCTTCCCCGCCGTTGGTTGATGTTTTCCCCGCCTTTGGTTGAAGTTTTCCCGAAACTGGTTAATGAGTTCCCACGAAACTGGTTAATGAGTTCCCACGAAACTGGTTAATGAGTTCCCCCGCGGTTGGCTGATCTTTTCCCGGCTGTTCCTTAATCTGATCCCCGCTGCTCCTGATACTAAGGGCAGCTGCTTAATGTACTGCCCCCTGTTGGACAATGGCTTCCCCGCAGTTGGTTCACGTTTTCCCCGCCTTTGTTTCATGTTTTCCCGAAACTGGTTAATGAGTTCCCCCGAAACTGGTTAATGAGTTCCCACGAAGTTGTTTTCCCCGCTGCTGGTTCATTTGCACCCCGCTGCTCCTGATACTGAGGGCAGCTGCTTAATGTGCTCCCCCCTGTTGGACGAAGGCTTCCCCGCCGTTGGTTGATGCTTTCCCCGCCTCTGGTTGATGTTTTCCCGAAACTGGTTAATGAGTTCCCCCGAAACTGGTTAATGAGTTCCCACGAAGCTGTTTTCCCCGCTGCTGGTTCATTTGTACCCCGCTGCTCCTGATACTAAGGGCAGCTGCTTAATGTGCTCCCGCCTGTTGGACAATGGCTTCCCCGCCGCTGGTTGATGTTTTCCCCGCCTTTGGTGGAAGGTTTCCCGAAACTGGTTAATGAGTTCCCCCGAAACTGGTTAATGAGTTCCCACGAAACTGGTTAATGAGTTCCCCCGCGGTTGGTTGATCTTTTCCCGGCTGTTGCTTAATCTGATCCCCGCCGCTCCTGATACTAAGGGCAGCTGCTTAATGTGCTCCCCCCTGTTGGACAATGGCTTCCCCGCCGTTGGTGCATGTTTTCCCCGCCTTTGGTGGACGTTTTCCCGAAACTGGTTAATGAGTTCCCACGAAACTGGTTAATGAGTTCCCACGAAGCTGTTTTCCCCGCTGCTGGTTCATTTGTACCCCGCTGCTCCTGATACTAAGGGCAGCTGCTTAATGTGCTCCCCACTGTTGGACAATGGCTTCCACGCCGTTGGTTGATGCTTTCCCCGCCTTTGGTGGACGTTTTCCCGAAACTGGTTAATGAGTTCCCACGAAACTGGTTAATGAGTTCCCACGAAGTTGTTTTCCCCGCTGCTGGTTCATTTGTACCCCGCTGCTCCTGATACTAAGGGCAGCTGCTTAATGTGCTCCCCCCTGTTGGACAAAGGCTTCCCCGCCGTTGGTTGATGCTTTCCCCGCCTCTGGTTGAAGTTTTCCCGAAACTGGTTAATGAGTTCCCACGAAACTGGTTAATGAGTTCCCACGAAACTGGTTAATGAGTTCCCCCGCGGTTGGCTGTTCTTTTCACGGCTGTTGCTTCATCTGATCCCCGCTGCTCCTGATACTAAGGGCAGCTGCTTAATGTGCTCCCCCCTGTTGGACAATGGCTTCCCCGCCGTTGGTAGATGTTTTCCCCGCCTTTGGTGGACGTTTTCCCGAAACTGGTTAATGAGTTCCCACGAAACTGGTTAATGAGTTCCCAGGAAACTGGTTAATGAGTTCCCCCGCGGTTGGCTGATCTTTTCCCGGCTGTTGCTTAATCTGATCCCCGCTGCTCCTGATACTAAGGGCAGCTGCTTAATGTGCTCCCCCCTGTTGGACAATGGCATCCCCGCCGTTGTTTGATGTTTTCCCCGCCTTTGGTTGATGTTTTCCCGAAACTGGTTAATGAGTTCCCACGAAACTGGTTAATGAGTTCCCACGAAACTGGTTAATGAGTTCCCACGAAGCTGTTTTCCCCGCTGCTGGTTCATTTGTACCCCGCTGCTCCTGATACTAAGGGCAGCTGCTTAATGTGCTCCCCACTGTTGGACAATGGCTTCCACGCCGTTGGTTGATGCTTTCCCCGCCTTTGGTGGACGTTTTCCCGAAACTGGTTAATGAGTTCCCACGAAACTGGTTAATGAGTTCCCACGAAGTTGTTTTCCCCGCTGCTGGTTCATTTGTACCCCGCTGCTCCTGATACTAAGGGCAGCTGCTTAATGTGCTCCCCACTGTTGGACAATGGCTTCCCCGCCGTTGGTTCATGTTTTTCCCGCCTTCGGTTCATGTTTTCCCGAAACTGGTTAATGAGTTCCCCCGAAACTGGTTAATGAGTTCCCACGAAACTGGTTAATGAGTTCCCACGAAGCTGTTTTCCCCGCTGCTGGTTCATTTGTACCCCGCTGCTCCTGATACTAAGGGCAGCTGCTTAATGTGCTCCCCCCTGTTGGACAATGGCTTCCCCGCCGTTGGTGCATGTTTTCCCCGCCTTTGGTGGAAGTTTTCCCGAAACTGGTTAATGAGTTCCCCCGAAACTGGTTAATGAGTTCCCACGAAACTGGTTAATGAGTTCCCACGAAGCTGTTTTCCCCGCTGCTGGTTCATTTGTACCCCGCTGCTCCTGATACTAAGGGCAGCTGCTTAATGTGCTCCCCCCTGTTGGACAATGGCTTCCCCGCCGTTGGTGCATGTTTTCCCCGCCGTTGGTGGAAGTTTTCCCGAAACTGGTTAATGAGTTCCCCCGAAACTGGTTAATGAGTTCCCCCGCGGTTGGCTGATCTTTTCCCGGCTGTTGCTTAATCTGATCCCCGCTGCTCCTGATACTAAGGGCAGCTGCTTAATGTGCTCCCCCCGGTTGGACAATGCCTTCCCCGCCGTTGGTTCATGCTTTCCCCGCCTTTGGTGGAAGTTTTCCCGAAACTGGTTAATGAGTTCCCCCGAAACTGGTTAATGAGTTCCCACGAAGCTGTTTTCCCCGCTGCTGGTTCATTTGTACCCCGCTGCTCCTGATACTAAGGGCAGCTGCTTAATGTGCTCCCCCCTGTTGGACAAAGGCTTCCCCGCCGTTGGTTGATGCTTTCCCCGCCTCTGGTTGAAGTTTTCCCGAAACTGGTTAATGAGTTCCCAGGAAACTGGTTAATGAGTTCCCACGAAACTGGTTAATGAGTTCCCCCGCGGTTGGTTGATCTTTTCCCGGCTGTTGCTTAATCTGATCCCCGCCGCTCCTGATACTAAGGGCAGCTGCTTAATGTGCTCCCCCCTGTTGGACAATGGCTTCCCCGCCGTTGGTGCATGTTTTCCCCGCCTTTGGTGGACGTTTTCCCGAAACTGGTTAATGAGTTCCCACGAAACTGGTTAATGAGTTCCCACGAAACTGGTTAATGAGTTCCCCCGCGGTTGGCTGTTCTTTTCCCGGCTGTTGCTTAATCTGATCCCCGCTGCTCCTGATACTAAGGGCAGCTGCCTAATGTGCTCCCCACTGTTGGACAATGGCTTCCCCGCCGTTGGTTGATGCTTTCCCCGCCTTTGGTGGACGTTTTCCCGAAACTGGTTAATGAGTTCCCACGAAACTGGTTAATGAGTTCCCACGAAGTTGTTTTCCCCGCTGCTGGTTCATTTGTACCCCGCTGCTCCTGATACTAAGGGCAGCTGCTTAATGTGCTCCCCCCTGTTGGACAATGGCTTCCCCGCCGTTGGTGCATGTTTTCCCCGCCTTTGGTGGAAGTTTTCCCGAAACTGGTTAATGAGTTCCCCCGAAACTGGTTAATGAGTTCCCACGAAACTGGTTAATGAGTTCCCACGAAGCTGTTTTCCCCGCTGCTGGTTCATTTGTACCCCGCTGCTCCTGATACTAAGGGCAGCTGCTTAATGTGCTCCCCCCTGTTGGACAATGGCTTCCCCGCCGTTGGTGCATGTTTTCCCCGCCGTTGGTGGAAGTTTTCCCGAAACTGGTTAATGAGTTCCCCCGAAACTGGTTAATGAGTTCCCCCGCGGTTGGCTGATCTTTTCCCGGCTGTTGCTTAATCTGATCCCCGCTGCTCCTGATACTAAGGGCAGCTGCTTAATGTGCTCCCCCCGGTTGGACAATGCCTTCCCCGCCGTTGGTTCATGCTTTCCCCGCCTTTGATGGAAGTTTTCCCGAAACTGGTTAATGAGTTCCCCCGAAACTGGTTAATGAGTTCCCACGAAGCTGTTTTCCCCGCTGCTGGTTCATTTGTACCCCGCTGCTCCTGATACTAAGGGCAGCTGCTTAATGTGCTCCCCCCTGTTGGACAAAGGCTTCCCCGCCGTTGGTTGATGCTTTCCCCGCCTCTGGTTGAAGTTTTCCCGAAACTGGTTAATGAGTTCCCAGGAAACTGGTTAATGAGTTCCCACGAAACTGGTTAATGAGTTCCCCCGCGGTTGGTTGATCTTTTCCCGGCTGTTGCTTAATCTGATCCCCGCCGCTCCTGATACTAAGGGCAGCTGCTTAATGTGCTCCCCCCTGTTGGACAATGGCTTCCCCGCCGTTGGTGCATGTTTTCCCCGCCTTTGGTGGACGTTTTCCCGAAACTGGTTAATGAGTTCCCACGAAACTGGTTAATGAGTTCCCACGAAACTGGTTAATGAGTTCCCCCGCGGTTGGCTGTTCTTTTCCCGGCTGTTGCTTAATCTGATCCCCGCTGCTCCTGATACTAAGGGCAGCTGCCTAATGTGCTCCCCACTGTTGGACAATGGCTTCCCCGCCGTTGGTTGATGCTTTCCCCGCCTTTGGTGGACGTTTTCCCGAAACTGGTTAATGAGTTCCCACGAAACTGGTTAATGAGTTCCCACGAAGTTGTTTTCCCCGCTGCTGGTTCATTTGTACCCCGCTGCTCCTGATACTAAGGGCAGCTGCTTAATGTGCTCCCCCCTGTTGGACAATGGCTTCCCCGCCGTTGGTGCATGTTTTCCCCGCCTTTGGTGGAAGTTTTCCCGAAACTGGTTAATGAGTTCCCACGAAACTGGTTAATGAGTTCCCCCGCGGTTGGCTGATCTTTTCCCTCCTGTTGCTTAATCTGATCCCCGCTGCTCCTGATACTAAGGGCAGCTGCTTAATGTGCTCCCCCCTGTTGGACAATGGCCTCCCCGCCGTTGGTTCATGTTTTCCCCGCCTTTGGTGGACGTTTTCCCGAAACTGGTTAATGAGGTCCCACGAAACTGGTTAATGAGTTCCCACGAAACTGGTTAATGAGTTCCCCCGCGGTTGGCTGTTCTTTTCCCGGCTGTTGCTTAATCTGATCCCCGCTGCTCCTGATACTAAGGGCAGCTGCTTAATGTGCTCCCCCCTGTTGGACAATGGCTTCCCCGCCGTTGGTTGATGTTTTCCCCGCCTTTGGTGGACGTTTTCCCGAAACTGGTTAATGAGTTCCCCCGAAACTGGTTAATGAGTTCCCACGAAGCTGTTTTCCGCGCTGCTGGTTCATTTGTACCCCGCTGCTCCTGATACTAAGGGCAGCTGCTTAATGTGCTCCCCCCTGTTGGACAAAGGCTTCCCCGCCGTTGGTGCATGTTTTCCCCGCCTTTGGTGGAAGTTTTCCCGAAACTGGTTAATGAGTTCCCACGAAACTGGTTAATGAGTTCCCCCGCGGTTGGCTGTTCTTTTCCCGGCTGTTGCTTAATCTGATCCCCGCTGCTCCTGATACTAAGGGCAGCTGCTTAATGTGCTCCCCCCTGTTGGACAATGGCCTCCCCGCCGTTGGTTCAAGTTTTCCCCGCCTTTGGTGGACGTTTTCCCGAAACTGGTTAATGAGTTCCCACGAAACTGGTTAATGAGTTCCCACGAAACTGGTTAATGAGTTCCCCCGCGGTTGGCTGATCTTTTCCCGGCTGTTGCTTAATCTGATCCCCGCTGCTCCTGATACTAAGGGCAGCTGCTTAATGTGCTCCCCACTGTTGGACAATGGCTTCCCGGCCGTTGGTTGATGCTTTCCCCGCCTTTGGTGGATGTTTTCCCGAAACTGGTTAATGAGTTCCCACGAAACTGGTTAATGAGTTCCCACGAAGTTGTTTTCCCCGCTGCTGGTTCATTTGTACCCCGCTGCTCCTGATACTAAGGGCAGCTGCTTAATGTGCTCCCCCCTGTTGGACAATGGCCTCCCCGCCGTTGGTTCATGTTTTCCCCGCCTTTGGTGGACGTTTTCCCGAAACTGGTTAATGAGTTCCCACGAAACTGGTTAATGAGTTCCCACGAAACTGGTTAATGAGTTCCCCCGCGGTTGGCTGATCTTTTCCCGGCTGTTGCTTAATCTGATCCCCGCTGCTCCTGATACTAAGGGCAGCTGCTTAATGTGCTCCCCACTGTTGGACAATGGCTTCCCGGCCGTTGGTTGATGCTTTCCCCGCCTTTGGTGGATGTTTTCCCGAAACTGGTTAATGAGTTCCCACGAAAATGGTTAATGAGTTCCCACGAAGTTGTTTTCCCCGCTGCTGGTTCATTTGTACCCCGCTGCTCCTGATACTAAGGGCAGCTGCTTAATGTGCTCCCCCCTGTTGGACAATGGCCTCCCCGCCGTTGGTTCATGTTTTCCCCGCCTTTGGTGGACGTTTTCCCGAAACTGGTTAATGAGTTCCCACGAAACTGGTTAATGAGTTCCCACGAAACTGGTTAATGAGTTCCCCCGCGGTTGGCTGATCTTTTCCCGGCTGTTGCTTAATCTGATCCCCGCTGCTCCTGATACTAAGGGCAGCTGCTTAATGTGCTCCCCACTGTTGGACAATGGCTTCCCGGCCGTTGGTTGATGCTTTCCCCGCCTTTGGTGGAAGTTTTCCCGAAACTGGTTAATGAGTTCCCCCGAAACTGGTTAATGAGTTCCCACGAAACTGGTTAATGAGTTCCCACGAAGTTGTTTTCCCCGCTGCTGGTTCATTTGTACCCCGCTGCTCCTGATACTAAGGGCAGCTGCTTAATGTGCTCCCCCCGGTTGGACAATGGCTTCCCCGCCGTTGGTTCATGCTTTCCCCGCCTTTGGTGGAGGTTTTCCCGAAACTGGTTAATGAGTTCCCACGAAACTGGTTAATGAGTTCCCAGGAAACTGGTTAATGAGTTCCCCCGCGGTTTGTTGATCTTTTCCCAGGCTGTTGCTTAATCTGATCCCCGCTGCTCCTGAGACTAAGGGCAGCTGCTTAATGTGCTCCCCACTGTTGGACAGTGGCTTCCCCGCCGTTGGTTGATGCTTTCCCCGCCTTTGGTTGATGTTTTCCCGAAACTGGTTAATGAGTTCCCACGAAACTGGTTAATGAGTTCCCCCGCGGTTTCCTGATCTTTTCCCGGCTGTTGCTTAATCTGATCCCCGCTGCTCCTGATACTAAGGGCAGCTGCTTAATGTGCTCCCCCCTGTTGGACAATGGCTTCCCCGCCGTTGTTTGATGTTTTCCCCGCCTTTGGTGGAAGTTTTCCCGAAACTGGTTAATGAGTTCCCAGGAAACTGGTTAATGAGTTCCCCCGCGGTTGGTTGATCTTTTCCCGGCTGTTGCTTAATCTGTTCCCCGCTGCTCCTGATACTAAGGGCAGCTGCTTAATGTGCTCCCCCCTGTTGGACAATGGCTTCCCCGCCGTTGGTTGATGCTTTCCCCGCCTTTGGGTGGAAGTTTTCCCGAAACTGGTTAATGAGTTCCCACGAAACTGGTTAATGAGTTCCCACGAAACTGGTTAATGAGTTCCCACGAAGCTGTTTTCCCCGCTGCTGGTTCATTTGTACCCCGCCGCTCCTGATACCAAGGGCAGCTGCTTAATGTGCTCCCCCCTGTTGGACAATGGCTTCCCCCCCGCTGGTTGATGTTTTCCCCGCCTTTGGTGGAAGTTTTCCCGCAACTGGTTAATGAGTTCCCACGAAACTGGTTAATGAGTTCCCCCGCGGTTGGCTGATCTTTTCCCGGCTGTTCCTTAATCTGATCCCCGCTGCTCCTGATACGAAGGGCAGCTGCTTAATGTGCTCCCCCCTGTTGGACAATGCCTTCCCCGCCGCTGGTTCATGTTTTCCCCGCCTTTGCTGGACGTTTTCCCGAAACTGGTTAATGAGTTCCCACGAAACTGGTTAATGAGTTCCCCCGCGGTTGGCTGATCTTTTCCCGGCTGTTCCTTAATCTGATCCCCGCTGCTCCTGATACTAAGGGCAGCTGCTTAATGTGCTCCCCACTGTAGGACAATGGCTTCCCCGCCGTTGGTTGATGTTTTCCCCGCCTTTGGTTGAAGTTTTCCCGAAACTGGTTAATGAGTTCCCACGAAACTGGTTAATGAGTTCCCACGAAACTGGTTAATGAGTTCCCCCGCGGTTGGCTGATCTTTTCCCGGCTGTTCCTTAATCTGATCCCCGCTGCTCCAGATACTAAGGGCAGCTGCTTAATGTACTGCCCCCTGTTGGACAATGGCTTCCCCGCAGTTGGTTCACGTTTTCCCCGCCTTTGGTTCATGTTTTCCCGAAACTGGTTAATGAGTTCCCCCGAAACTGGTTAATGAGTTCCCACGAAGTTGTTTTCCCCGCTGCTGGTTCATTTGCACCCCGCTGCTCCTGATACTGAGGGCAGCTGCTTAATGTGCTCCCCCCTGTTGGACGAAGGCTTCCCCGCCGTTGGTTGATGCTTTCCCCGCCTCTGGTTGATGTTTTCCCGAAACTGGTTAATGAGTTCCCCCGAAACTGGTTAATGAGTTCCCACGAAGCTGTTTTCCCCGCTGCTGGTTCATTTGTACCCCGCTGCTCCTGATACTAAGGGCAGCTGCTTAATGTGCTCCCGCCTGTTGGACAATGGCTTCCCCGCCGCTGGTTGATGTTTTCCCCGCCTTTGGTGGAAGGTTTCCCGAAACTGGTTAATGAGTTCCCCCGAAACTGGTTAATGAGTTCCCACGAAACTGGTTAATGAGTTCCCCCGCGGTTGGTTGATCTTTTCCCGGCTGTTGCTTAATCTGATCCCCGCCGCTCCTGATACTAAGGGCAGCTGCTTAATGTGCTCCCCCCTGTTGGACAATGGCTTCCCCGCCGTTGGTGCATGTTTTCCCCGCCTTTGGTGGACGTTTTCCCGAAACTGGTTAATGAGTTCCCACGAAACTGGTTAATGAGTTCCCACGAAGCTCTTTTCCCCGCTGCTGGTTCATTTGTACCCCGCTGCTCCTGATACTAAGGGCAGCTGCTTAATGTGCTCCCCACTGTTGGACAATGGCTTCCCCGCCGTTGGTTGATGCTTTCCCCGCCTTTGGTGGACGTTTTCCCGAAACTGGTTAATGAGTTCCCACGAAACTGGTTAATGAGTTCCCAGGAAACTGGTTAATGAGTTCCCCCGCGGTTGGCTGATCTTTTCCCGGCTGTTGCTTAATCTGATCCCCGCTGCTCCTGATACTAAGAGCAGCTGCTTAATGTGCTCCCCCCGGTTGGACAATGGCTTCCCCGCCGTTGGTTCATGCTTTCCCCGCCTTTGGTGGAGGTTTTCCCGAAACTGGTTAATGAGTTCCCCCGAAACTGGTTAATGAGTTCCCACGAAACTGGTTAATGAGTTCCCACGAAGCTGTTTTCCCCGCTGCTGGTTCATTTGTACCCCGCTGCTCCTGATACTAAGGGCAGCTGCTTAATGTGCTCCCCCCTGTTGGACAATGGCTTCCCCGCCGTTGTTTGATGTTTTCCCCGCCTTTGGTTGATGTTTTCCCGAAACTGGTTAATGAGTTCCCACGAAACTGGTTAATGAGTTCCCACGAAGCTGTTTTCCCCGCTGCTGGTTCATTGGTGCACCGATGCTCCTGATACTAAGGGCAGCTGCTTAATGTGCTCCCCCCTGTTGGACAAAGGCTTCCCCGCCGTTGGTTGATGCTTTCCCCGCCTCTGGTTGAAGTTTTCCCGAAACTGGTTAATGAGTTCCCACGAAACTGGTTAATGAGTTCCCACGAAACTGGTTAATGAGTTCCCCCGCGGTTGGCTGTTCTTTTCACGGCTGTTGCTTCATCTGATCCCCGCTGCTCCTGATACTAAGGGCAGCTGCTTAATGTGCTCCCCCCTGTTGGACAATGGCTTCCCCGCCGTTGATTGATGTTTTCCCCGCCTTTGGTGGACGTTTTCCCGAAACTGGTTAATGAGTTCCCACGAAACTGGTTAATGAGTTCCCAGGAAACTGGTTAATGAGTTCCCCCGCGGTTGGCTGATCTTTTCCCGGCTGTTGCTTAATCTGATCCCCGCTGCTCCTGATACTAAGGGCAGCTGCTTAATGTGCTCCCCCCTGTTGGACAATGGCATCCCCGCCGTTGTTTGATGTTTCCCCGCCTTTGGTTGATGTTTTCCCGAAACTGGTTAATGAGTTCCCACGAAACTGGTTAATGAGTTCCCACGAAACTGGTTAATGAGTTCCCACGAAGCTATTTTCCCCGCTGCTGGTTCATTTGTACCCCGCTGCTCCTGATACTAAGGGCAGCTGCTTAATGTGCTCCCCACTGTTGGACAATGGCTTCCACGCCGTTGGTTGATGCTTTCCCCGCCTTTGGTGGACGTTTTCCCGAAACTGGTTAATGAGTTCCCACGAAACTGGTTAATGAGTTCCCACGAAGTTGTTTTCCCCGCTGCTGGTTCATTTGTACCCCGCTGCTCCTGATACTAAGGGCAGCTGCTTAATGTGCTCCCCACTGTTGGACAATGGCTTCCCCGCCGTTGGTTCATGTTTTTCCCGCCTTCGGTTCATGTTTTCCCGAAACTGGTTAATGAGTTCCCCCGAAACTGGTTAATGAGTTCCCACGAAACTGGTTAATGAGTTCCCACGAAGCTGTTTTCCCCGCTGCTGGTTCATTTGTACCCCGCTGCTCCTGATACTAAGGGCAGCTGCTTAATGTGCTCCCCCCTGTTGGACAATGGCTTCCCCGCCGTTGGTGCATGTTTTCCCCGCCTTTGGTGGAAGTTGTCCCGAAACTGGTTAATGAGTTCCCCCGAAACTGGTTAATGAGTTCCCACGAAACTGGTTAATGAGTTCCCACGAAGCTTTTTTCCCCGCTGCTGGTTCATTTGTACCCCGCTGCTCCTGATACTAAGGGCAGCTGCTTAATGTGCTCCCCCCTGTTGGACAATGGCTTCCCCGCCGTTGGTGCATGTTTTCCCCGCCGTTGGTGGAAGTTTTCCCGAAACTGGTTAATGAGTTCCCCCGAAACTGGTTAATGAGTTCCCCCGCGGTTGGCTGATCTTTTCCCGGCTGTTGCTTAATCTGATCCCCGCTGCTCCTGATACTAAGGGCAGCTGCTTAATGTGCTCCCCCCGGTTGGACAATGCCTTCCCCGCCGTTGGTTCATGCTTTCCCCGCCTTTGGTGGAAGTTTTCCCGAAACTGGTTAATGAGTTCCCCCGAAACTGGTTAATGAGTTCCCACGAAGCAGTTTTCCCCGCTGCTGGTTCATTTGTACCCCGCTGCTCCTGATACTAAGGGCAGCTGCTTAATGTGCTCCCCCCTGTTGGACAAAGGCTTCCCCGCCGTTGGTTGATGCTTTCCCCGCCTCTGGTTGAAGTTTTCCCGAAACTGGTTAATGAGTTCCCAGGAAACTGGTTAATGAGTTCCCACGAAACTGGTTAATGAGTTCCCCCGCGGTTGGTTGATCTTTTCCCGGCTGTTGCTTAATCTGATCCCCGCCGCTCCTGATACTAAGGGCAGCTGCTTAATGTGCTCCCCCCTGTTGGACAATGGCTTCCCCGCCGTTGGTGCATGTTTTCCCCGCCTTTGGTGGACGTTTTCCCGAAACTGGTTAATGAGTTCCCACGAAACTGGTTAATGAGTTCCCACGAAACTGGTTAATGAGTTCCCCCGCGGTTGGCTGTTCTTTTCCCGGCTGTTGCTTAATCTGATCCCCGCTGCTCCTGATACTAAGGGCAGCTGCCTAATGTGCTCCCCACTGTTGGACAATGGCTTCCCCGCCGTTGGTTGATGCTTTCCCCGCCTTTGGTGGACGTTTCCCCGAAACTGGTTAATGAGTTCCCACGAAACTGGTTAATGAGTTCCCACGAAGTTGTTTTCCCCGCTGCTGGTTCATTTGTACCCCGCTGCTCCTGATACTAAGGGCAGCTGCTTAATGTGCTCCCCCCTGTTGGACAATGGCTTCCCCGCCGTTGGTGCATGTTTTCCCCGCCTTTGGTGGAAGTTTTCCCGAAACTGGTTAATGAGTTCCCCCGAAACTGGTTAATGAGTTCCCACGAAACTGGTTAATGAGTTCCCACGAAGCTGTTTTCCCCGCTGCTGGTTCATTTGTACCCCGCTGCTCCTGATACTAAGGGCAGCTGCTTAATGTGCTCCCCCCTGTTGGACAATGGCTTCCCCGCCGTTGGTGCATGTTTTCCCCGCCGTTGGTGGAAGTTTTCCCGAAACTGGTTAATGAGTTCCCCCGAAACTGGTTAATGAGTTCCCCCGCGGTTGGCTGATCTTTTCCCGGCTGTTGCTTAATCTGATCCCCGCTGCTCCTGATACTAAGGGCAGCTGCTTAATGTGCTCCCCCCGGTTGGACAATGCCTTCCCCGGGGTTGGTTCATGCTTTCCCCGCCTTTGGTGGAAGTTTTCCCGAAACTGGTTAATGAGTTCCCCCGAAACTGGTTAATGAGTTCCCACGAAGCTGTTTTCCCCGCTGCTGGTTCATTTGTACCCCGCTGCTCCTGATACTAAGGGCAGCTGCTTAATGTGCTCCCCCCTGTTGGACAAAGGCTTCCCCGCCGTTGGTTGATGCTTTCCCCGCCTCTGGTTGAAGTTTTCCCGAAACTGGTTAATGAGTTCCCAGGAAACTGGTTAATGAGTTCCCACGAAACTGGTTAATGAGTTCCCCCGCGGTTGGTTGATCTTTTCCCGGCTGTTGCTTAATCTGATCCCCGCCGCTCCTGATACTAAGGGCAGCTGCTTAATGTGCTCCCCCCTGTTGGACAATGGCTTCCCCGCCGTTGGTGCATGTTTTCCCCGCCTTTGGTGGACGTTTTCCCGAAACTGGTTAATGAGTTCCCACGAAACTGGTTAATGAGTTCCCACGAAACTGGTTAATGAGTTCCCCCGCGGTTGGCTGTTCTTTTCCCGGCTGTTGCTTAATCTGATCCCCGCTGCTCCTGATACTAAGGGCAGCTGCCTAATGTGCTCCCCACTGTTGGACAATGGCTTCCCCGCCGTTGGTTGATGCTTTCCCCGCCTTTGGTGGACGTTTTCCCGAAACTGGTTAATGAGTTCCCACGAAACTGCTTAATGAGTTCCCACGAAGTTGTTTTCCCCGCTGCTGGTTCATTTGTACCCCGCTGCTCCTGATACTAAGGGCAGCTGCTTAATGTGCTCCCCCCTGTTGGACAATGGCTTCCCCGCCGTTGGTGCATGTTTTCCCCGCCTTTGGTGGAAGTTTTCCCGAAACTGGTTAATGAGTTCCCCCGAAACTGGTTAATGAGTTCCCACGAAACTGGTTAATGAGTTCCCACGAAGCTGTTTTCCCCGCTGCTGGTTCATTTGTACCCCGCTGCTCCTGATACTAAGGGCAGCTGCTTAATGTGCTCCCCCCTGTTGGACAATGGCTTCCCCGCCGTTGGTGCATGTTTTCCCCGCCTTTGGTGGAAGTTTTCCCGAAACTGGTTAATGAGTTCCCCCGCGGTTGGCTGATCTTTTCCCGGCTGTTGCTTAATCTGATCCCCGCTGCTCCTGATACTAAGGGCAGCTGCTTAATGTGCTCCCCCCGGTTGGACAATGCCTTCCCCGCCGTTGGTTCATGCTTTCCCCGCCTTTGGTGGAAGTTTTCCCGAAACTTGTTAATGAGTTCCCCCGAAACTGGTTAATGAGTTCCCACGAAGCTGTTTTCCCCGCTGCTGGTTCATTTGTACCCCGCTGCTCCTGATACTAAGGGCAGCTGCTTAATGTGCTCCCCCCTGTTGGACAAAGGCTTCCCCGCCGTTGGTTGATGCTTTCCCCGCCTCTGGTTGAAGTTTTCCCGAAACTGGTTAATGAGTTCCCACGAAACTGGTTAATGAGTTCCCACGAAACTGGTTAATGAGTTCCCCCGCGGTTGGTTGATCTTTTCCCGGCTGTTGCTTAATCTGATCCCCGCCGCTCCTGATACTAAGGGCAGCTGCTTAATGTGCTCCCCCCGGTTGGACAATGGCTTCCCCGCCGTTGGTGCATGTTTTCCCCGCCTTTGGTGGACGTTTTCCCGAAACTGGTTAATGAGTTCCCACGAAACTGGTTAATGAGTTCCCACGAAACTGGTTAATGAGTTCCCCCGCGGTTGGCTGTTCTTTTCCCGGCTGTTGCTTGATCTGATCCCCGCTGCTCCTGATACTAAGGGCAGCTGCCTAATGTGCTCCCCACTGTTGGACAATGGCTTCCCCGCCGTTGGTTGATGCTTTCCCCGCCTTTGGTGGACGTTTTCCCGAAACTGGTTAATGAGTTCCCACGAAACTGGTTAATGAGTTCCCACGAAGTTGTTTTCCCCGCTGCTGGTTCATTTGTACCCCGCTGCTCCTGATACTAAGGGCAGCTGCTTAATGTGCTCCCCCCTGTTGGACAATGGCTTCCCCGCCGTTGGTGCATGTTTTCCCCGCCTTTGGTGGAAGTTTTCCCGAAACTGGTTAATGAGTTCCCCCGAAACTGGTTAATGAGTTCCCACGAAACTGGTTAATGAGTTCCCACGAAGCTGTTTTCCCCGCTGCTGGTTCATTTGTACCCCGCTGCTCCTGATACTAAGGGCAGCTGCTTAATGTGCTCCCCCCTGTTGGACAATGGCTTCCCCGCCGTTGGTGCATGTTTTCCCCGCCGTTGGTGGAAGTTTTCCCGAAACTGGTTAATGAGTTCCCCCGAAACTGGTTAATGAGTTCCCCCGCGGTTGGCTGATCTTTTCCCGGCTGTTGCTTAATCTGATCCCCGCTGCTCCTGATACTAAGGGCAGCTGCTTAATGTGCTCCCCCCGGTTGGACAATGCCTTCCCCGCCGTTGGTTCATGCTTTCCCCGCCTTTGGTGGAAGTTTTCCCGAAACTGGTTAATGAGTTCCCCCGAAACTGGTTAATGAGTTCCCACGAAGCTGTTTTCCCCGCTGCTGGTTCATTTGTACCCCGCTGCTCCTGATACTAAGGGCAGCTGCTTAATGTGCTCCCCCCTGTTGGACAAAGGCTTCCCCGCCGTTGGTTGATGCTTTCCCCGCCTCTGGTTGAAGTTTTCCCGAAACTGGTTAATGAGTTCCCAGGAAACTGGTTAGTGAGTTCCCACGAAACTGGTTAATGAGTTCCCCCGCGGTTGGTTGATCTTTTCCCGGCTGTTGCTTAATCTGATCCCCGCCGCTCCTGATACTAAGGGCAGCTGCTTAATGTGCTCCCCCCTGTTGGACAATGGCTTCCCCGCCGTTGGTGCATGTTTTCCCCGCCTTTGGTGGACGTTTTCCCGAAACTGGTTAATGAGTTCCCACGAAACTGGTTAATGAGTTCCCACGAAACTGGTTAATGAGTTCCCCCGCGGTTGGCTGTTCTTTTCCCGGCTGTTGCTTAATCTGATCCCCGCTGCTCCTGATACTAAGGGCAGCTGCCTAATGTGCTCCCCACTGTTGGACAATGGCTTCCCCGCCGTTGGTTGATGCTTTCCCCGCCTTTGGTGGACGTTTTCCCGAAACTGGTTAATGAGTTCCCACGAAACTGGTTAATGAGTTCCCACGAAGTTGTTCTCCCCGCTGCTGGTTCATTTGTACCCCGCTGCTCCTGATACTAAGGGCAGCTGCTTAATGTGCTCCCCCCTGTTGGACAATGGCTTCCCCGCCGTTGGTGCATGTTTTCCCCGCCTTTGGTGGAAGTTTTCCCGAAACTGGTTAATGAGTTCCCCCGAAACTGGTTAATGAGTTCCCACGAAACTGGTTAATGAGTTCCCACGAAGCTGTTTTCCCCGCTGCTGGTTCATTTGTACCCCGCTGCTCCTGATACTAAGGGCAGCTGCTTAATGTGCTCCCCCCTGTTGGACAATGGCTTCCCCGCCGTTGGTGCATGTTTTCCCCGCCGTTGGTGGAAGTTTTCCCGAAACTGGTTAATGAGTTCCCCCGAAACTGGTTAATGAGTTCCCCCGCGGTTGGCTGATCTTTTCCCGGCTGTTGCTTAATCTGATCCCCGCTGCTCCTGATACTAAGGGCAGCTGCTTAATGTGCTCCCCCCGGTTGGACAATGCCTTCCCCGGGGTTGGTTCATGCTTTCCCCGCCTTTGGTGGAAGTTTTCCCGAAACTGGTTAATGAGTTCCCCCGAAACTGGTTAATGAGTTCCCACGAAGCTGTTTTCCCCGCTGCTGGTTCATTTGTACCCCGCTGCTCCTGATACTAAGGGCAGCTGCTTAATGTGCTCCCCCCTGTTGGACAAAGGCTTCCCCGCCGTTGGTTGATGCTTTCCCCGCCTCTGGTTGAAGTTTTCCCGAAACTGGTTAATGAGTTCCCAGGAAACTGGTTAATGAGTTCCCACGAAACTGGTTAATGAGTTCCCCCGCGGTTGGTTGATCTTTTCCCGGCTGTTGCTTAATCTGATCCCCGCCGCTCCTGATACTAAGGGCAGCTGCTTAATGTGCTCCCCCCTGTTGGACAATGGCTTCCCCGCCGTTGGTGCATGTTTTCCCCGCCTTTGGTGGACGTTTTCCCGAAACTGGTTAATGAGTTCCCACGAAACTGGTTAATGAGTTCCCACGAAACTGGTTAATGAGTTCCCCCGCGGTTGGCTGTTCTTTTCCCGGCTGTTGCTTAATCTGATCCCCGCTGCTCCTGATACTAAGGGCAGCTGCCTAATGTGCTCCCCACTGTTGGACAATGGCTTCCCCGCCGTTGGTTGATGCTTTCCCCGCCTTTGGTGGACGTTTTCCCGAAACTGGTTAATGAGTTCCCACGAAACTGGTTAATGAGTTCCCACGAAGTTGTTTTCCCCGCTGCTGGTTCATTTGTACCCCGCTGCTCCTGATACTAAGGGCAGCTGCTTAATGTGCTCCCCCCTGTTGGACAATGGCTTCCCCGCCGTTGGTGCATGTTTTCCCCGCCTTTGGTGGAAGTTTTCCCGAAACTGGTTAATGAGTTCCCCCGAAACTGGTTAATGAGTTCCCACGAAACTGGTTAATGAGTTCCCACGAAGCTGTTTTCCCCGCTGCTGGTTCATTTGTACCCCGCTGCTCCTGATACTAAGGGCAGCTGCTTAATGTGCTCCCCCCTGTTGGACAATGGCTTCCCCGCCGTTGGTGCATGTTTTCCCCGCCTTTGGTGGAAGTTTTCCCGAAACTGGTTAATGAGTTCCCCCGCGGTTGGCTGATCTTTTCCCGGCTGTTGCTTAATCTGATCCCCGCTGCTCCTGATACTAAGGGCAGCTGCTTAATGTGCTCCCCCCGGTTGGACAATGCCTTCCCCGCCGTTGGTTCATGCTTTCCCCGCCTTTGGTGGAAGTTTTCCCGAAACTTGTTAATGAGTTCCCCCGAAACTGGTTAATGAGTTCCCACGAAGCTGTTTTCCCCGCTGCTGGTTCATTTGTACCCCGCTGCTCCTGATACTAAGGGCAGCTGCTTAATGTGCTCCCCCCTGTTGGACAAAGGCTTCCCCGCCGTTGGTTGATGCTTTCCCCGCCTCTGGTTGAAGTTTTCCCGAAACTGGTTAATGAGTTCCCACGAAACTGGTTAATGAGTTCCCACGAAACTGGTTAATGAGTTCCCCCGCGGTTGGTTGATCTTTTCCCGGCTGTTGCTTAATCTGATCCCCGCCGCTCCTGATACTAAGGGCAGCTGCTTAATGTGCTCCCCCCGGTTGGACAATGGCTTCCCCGCCGTTGGTGCATGTTTTCCCCGCCTTTGGTGGACGTTTTCCCGAAACTGGTTAATGAGTTCCCACGAAACTGGTTAATGAGTTCCCACGAAACTGGTTAATGAGTTCCCCCGCGGTTGGCTGTTCTTTTCCCGGCTGTTGCTTGATCTGATCCCCGCTGCTCCTGATACTAAGGGCAGCTGCCTAATGTGCTCCCCACTGTTGGACAATGGCTTCCCCGCCGTTGGTTGATGCTTTCCCCGCCTTTGGTGGACGTTTTCCCGAAACTGGTTAATGAGTTCCCACGAAACTGGTTAATGAGTTCCCACGAAGTTGTTTTCCCCGCTGCTGGTTCATTTGTACCCCGCTGCTCCTGATACTAAGGGCAGCTGCTTAATGTGCTCCCCCCTGTTGGACAATGGCTTCCCCGCCGTTGGTGCATGTTTTCCCCGCCTTTGGTGGAAGTTTTCCCGAAACTGGTTAATGAGTTCCCCCGAAACTGGTTAATGAGTTCCCACGAAACTGGTTAATGAGTTCCCACGAAGCTGTTTTCCCCGCTGCTGGTTCATTTGTACCCCGCTGCTCCTGATACTAAGGGCAGCTGCTTAATGTGCTCCCCCCTGTTGGACAATGGCTTCCCCGCCGTTGGTGCATGTTTTCCCCGCCGTTGGTGGAAGTTTTCCCGAAACTGGTTAATGAGTTCCCCCGAAACTGGTTAATGAGTTCCCCCGCGGTTGGCTGATCTTTTCCCGGCTGTTGCTTAATCTGATCCCCGCTGCTCCTGATACTAAGGGCAGCTGCTTAATGTGCTCCCCCCGGTTGGACAATGCCTTCCCCGCCGTTGGTTCATGCTTTCCCCGCCTTTGGTGGAAGTTTTCCCGAAACTGGTTAATGAGTTCCCCCGAAACTGGTTAATGAGTTCCCACGAAGCTGTTTTCCCCGCTGCTGGTTCATTTGTACCCCGCTGCTCCTGATACTAAGGGCAGCTGCTTAATGTGCTCCCCCCTGTTGGACAAAGGCTTCCCCGCCGTTGGTTGATGCTTTCCCCGCCTCTGGTTGAAGTTTTCCCGAAACTGGTTAATGAGTTCCCAGGAAACTGGTTAGTGAGTTCCCACGAAACTGGTTAATGAGTTCCCCCGCGGTTGGTTGATCTTTTCCCGGCTGTTGCTTAATCTGATCCCCGCCGCTCCTGATACTAAGGGCAGCTGCTTAATGTGCTCCCCCCTGTTGGACAATGGCTTCCCCGCCGTTGGTGCATGTTTTCCCCGCCTTTGGTGGACGTTTTCCCGAAACTGGTTAATGAGTTCCCACGAAACTGGTTAATGAGTTCCCACGAAACTGGTTAATGAGTTCCCCCGCGGTTGGCTGTTCTTTTCCCGGCTGTTGCTTAATCTGATCCCCGCTGCTCCTGATACTAAGGGCAGCTGCCTAATGTGCTCCCCACTGTTGGACAATGGCTTCCCCGCCGTTGGTTGATGCTTTCCCCGCCTTTGGTGGACGTTTTCCCGAAACTGGTTAATGAGTTCCCACGAAACTGGTTAATGAGTTCCCACGAAGTTGTTCTCCCCGCTGCTGGTTCATTTGTACCCCGCTGCTCCTGATACTAAGGGCAGCTGCTTAATGTGCTCCCCCCTGTTGGACAATGGCTTCCCCGCCGTTGGTGCATGTTTTCCCCGCCTTTGGTGGAAGTTTTCCCGAAACTGGTTAATGAGTTCCCACGAAACTGGTTAATGAGTTCCCCCGCGGTTGGCTGATCTTTTCCCTCCTGTTGCTTAATCTGATCCCCGCTGCTCCTGATACTAAGGGCAGCTGCTTAATGTGCTCCCCCCTGTTGGACAATGGCCTCCCCGCCGTTGGTTCATGTTTTCCCCGCCTTTGGTGGACGTTTTCCCGAAACTGGTTAATGAGTTCCCACGAAACTGGTTAATGAGTTCCCACGAAACTGGTTAATGAGTTCCCCCGCGGTTGGCTGTTCTTTTCCCGGCTGTTGCTTAATCTGATCCCCGCTGCTCCTGATACTAAGGGCAGCTGCTTAATGTGCTCCCCCCTGTTGGACAATGGCTTCCCCGCCGTTGGTTGATGTTTTCCCCGCCTTTGGTGGACGTTTTCCCGAAACTGGTTAATGAGTTCCCCCGAAACTGGTTAATGAGTTCCCACGAAGCTGTTTTCCCCGCTGCTGGTTCATTTGTACCCCGCTGCTCCTGATACTAAGGGCAGCTGCTTAATGTGCTCCCCCCTGTTGGACAAAGGCTTCCCCGCCGTTGGTGCATGTTTTCCCCGCCTTTGGTGGAAGTTTTCCCGAAACTGGTTAATGAGTTCCCACGAAACTGGTTAATGAGTTCCCCCGCGGTTCGCTGTTCTTTTCACGGCTGTTGCTTCATCTGATCCCCGCTGCTCCTGATACTAAGGGCAGCTGCTTAATGTGCTCCCCCCTGTTGGACAATGGCTTCCCCGCCGTTGGTTGATGTTTTCCCCGCCTTTGGTGGACGTTTTCCCGAAACTGGTTAATGAGTTCCCACGAAACTGGTTAATGAGTTCCCAGGAAACTGGTTAATGAGTTCCCCCGCGGTTGGCTGATCTTTTCCCGGCTGTTGCTTAATCTGATCCCCGCTGCTCCTGATACTAAGGGCAGCTGCTTAATGTGCTCCCCCCGGTTGGACAATGGCTTCCCCGCCGTTGGTTCATGCTTTCCCCGCCTTTGGTGGACGTTTTCCCGAAACTGGTTAATGAGTTCCCACGAAACTGGTTAATGAGTTCCCACGAAGTTGTTTTCCCCGCTGCTGGTTCATTTGTACCCCGCTGCTCCTGATACTAAGGGCAGCTGCTTAATGTGCTCCCCCCTGTTGGACAATGGCTTCCCCGCCGTTGGTGCATGTTTTCCCCGCCTTTGGTGGAAGTTTTCCCGAAACTGGTTAATGAGTTCCCCCGAAACTGGTTAATGAGTTCCCACGAAACTGGTTAATGAGTTCCCACGAAGCTGTTTTCCCCGCTGCTGGTTCATTTGTACCCCGCTGCTCCTGATACTAAGGGCAGCTGCTTAATGTGCTCCCCACTGTTGGACAATGGCTTCCACGCCGTTGGTTGATGCTTTCCCCGCCTTTGGTGGACGTTTTCCCGAAACTGGTTAATGAGTTCCCACGAAACTGGTTAATGAGTTCCCACGAAGTTGTTTTCCCCGCTGCTGGTTCATTTGTACCCCGCTGCTCCTGATACTAAGGGCAGCTGCTTAATGTGCTCCCCCCTGTTGGACAAAGGCTTCCCCGCCGTTGGTTGATGCTTTCCCCGCCTCTGGTTGAAGTTTTCCCGAAACTGGTTAATAAGTTCCCACGAAACTGGTTAATGAGTTCCCACGAAACTGGTTAATGAGTTCCCCCGCGGTTCGCTGTTCTTTTCACGGCTGTTGCTTCATCTGATCCCCGCTGCTCCTGATACTAAGGGCAGCTGCTTAATGTGCTCCCCCCTGTTGGACAATGGCTTCCCCGCCGTTGGTTGATGTTTTTCCCGCCTTTGGTGGACGTTTTCCCGAAACTGGTTAATGAGTTCCCACGAAACTGGTTAATGAGTTCCCAGGAAACTGGTTAATGAGTTCCCCCGCGGTTGGCTGATCTTTTCCCGGCTGTTGCTTAATCTGATCCCCGCTGCTCCTGATACTAAGAGCAGCTGCTTAATGTGCTCCCCCCGGTTGGACAATGGCTTCCCCGCCGTTGGTTCATGCTTTCCCCGCCTTTGGTGGAGGTTTTCCCGAAACTGGTTAATGAGTTCCCCCGAAACTGGTTAATGAGTTCCCACGAAACTGGTTAATGAGTTCCCACGAAGCTGTTTTCCCCGCTGCTGGTTCATTTGTACCCCGCTGCTCCTGATACTAAGGGCAGCTGCTTAATGTGCTCCCCCCTGTTGGACAATGGCTTCCCCGCCGTTGTTTGATGTTTTCCCCGCCTTTGGTTGATGTTTTCCCGAAACTGGTTAATGAGTTCCCACGAAACTGGTTAATGAGTTCCCACGAAGCTGTTTTCCCCGCTGCTGGTTCATTGGTGCACCGATGCTCCTGATACTAAGGGCAGCTGCTTAATGTGCTCCCCCCTGTTGGACAAAGGCTTCCCCGCCGTTGGTTGATGCTTTCCCCGCCTCTGGTTGAAGTTTTCCCGAAACTGGTTAATGGGTTCCCACGAAACTGGTTAATGAGTTCCCACGAAACTGGTTAATGAGTTCCCCCGCGGTTGGCTGTTCTTTTCACGGCTGTTGCTTCATCTGATCCCCGCTGCTCCTGATACTAAGGGCAGCTGCTTAATGTGCTCCCCCCTGTTGGACAATGGCTTCCCCGCCGTTGGTTGATGTTTTCCCCGCCTTTGGTGGACGTTTTCCCGAAACTGGTTAATGAGTTCCCACGAAACTGGTTAATGAGTTCCCAGGAAACTGGTTAATGAGTTCCCCCGCGGTTGGCTGATCTTTTCCCGGCTGTTGCTTAATCTGATCCCCGCTGCTCCTGATACTAAGGGCAGCTGCTTAATGTGCTCCCCCCTGTTGGACAATGGCATCCCCGCCGTTGTTTGATGTTTCCCCGCCTTTGGTTGATGTTTTCCCGAAACTGGTTAATGAGTTCCCACGAAACTGGTTAATGAGTTCCCACGAAACTGGTTAATGAGTTCCCACGAAGCTATTTTCCCCGCTGCTGGTTCATTTGTACCCCGCTGCTCCTGATACTAAGGGCAGCTGCTTAATGTGCTCCCCACTGTTGGACAATGGCTTCCACGCCGTTGGTTGATGCTTTCCCCGCCTTTGGTGGACGTTTTCCCGAAACTGGTTAATGAGTTCCCACGAAACTGGTTAATGAGTTCCCACGAAGTTGTTTTCCCCGCTGCTGGTTCACTTGTACCCCGCTGCTCCTGATACTAAGGGCAGCTGCTTAATGTGCTCCCCACTGTTGGACAATGGCTTCCCCGCCGTTGGTTCATGTTTTTCCCGCCTTCGGTTCATGTTTTCCCGAAACTGGTTAATGAGTTCCCCCGAAACTGGTTAATGAGTTCCCACGAAACTGGTTAATGAGTTCCCACGAAGCTGTTTTCCCCGCTGCTGGTTCATTTGTACCCCGCTGCTCCTGATACTAAGGGCAGCTGCTTAATGTGCTCCCCCCTGTTGGACAATGGCTTCCCCGCCGTTGGTGCATGTTTTCCCCGCCTTTGGTGGAAGTTGTCCCGAAACTGGTTAATGAGTTCCCCCGAAACTGGTTAATGAGTTCCCACGAAACTGGTTAATGAGTTCCCACGAAGCTGTTTTCCCCGCTGCTGGTTCATTTGTACCCCGCTGCTCCTGATACTAAGGGCAGCTGCTTAATGTGCTCCCCCCTGTTGGACAATGGCTTCCCCGCCGTTGGTGCATGTTTTCCCCGCCGTTGGTGGAAGTTTTCCCGAAACTGGTTAATGAGTTCCCCCGAAACTGGTTAATGAGTTCCCCCGCGGTTGGCTGATCTTTTCCCGCCTGTTGCTTAATCTGATCCCCGCTGCTCCTGATACTAAGGGCAGCTGCTTAATGTGCTCCCCCCGGTTGGACAATGCCTTCCCCGCCGTTGGTTCATGCTTTCCCCGCCTTTGGTGGAAGTTTTCCCGAAACTGGTTAATGAGTTCCCCCGAAACTGGTTAATGAGTTCCCACGAAGCTGTTTTCCCCGCTGCTGGTTCATTTGTACCCCGCTGCTCCTGATACTAAGGGCAGCTGCTTAATGTGCTCCCCCCTGTTGGACAAAGGCTTCCCCGCCGTTGGTTGATGCTTTCCCCGCCTCTGGTTGAAGTTTTCCCGAAACTGGTTAATGAGTTCCCAGGAAACTGGTTAATGAGTTCCCACGAAACTGGTTAATGAGTTCCCCCGCGGTTGGTTGATCTTTTCCCGGCTGTTGCTTAATCTGATCCCCGCCGCTCCTGATACTAAGGGCAGCTGCTTAATGTGCTCCCCCCTGTTGGACAATGGCTTCCCCGCCGTTGGTGCATGTTTTCCCCGCCTTTGGTGGACGTTTTCCCGAAACTGGTTAATGAGTTCCCACGAAACTGGTTAATGAGTTCCCACGAAACTGGTTAATGAGTTCCCCCGCGGTTGGCTGTTCTTTTCCCGGCTGTTGCTTAATCTGATCCCCGCTGCTCCTGATACTAAGGGCAGCTGCCTAATGTGCTCCCCACTGTTGGACAATGGCTTCCCCGCCGTTGGTTGATGCTTTCCCCGCCTTTGGTGGACGTTTCCCCGAAACTGGTTAATGAGTTCCCACGAAACTGGTTAATGAGTTCCCACGAAGTTGTTTTCCCCGCTGCTGGTTCATTTGTACCCCGCTGCTCCTGATACTAAGGGCAGCTGCTTAATGTGCTCCCCCCTGTTGGACAATGGCTTCCCCGCCGTTGGTGCATGTTTTCCCCGCCTTTGGTGGAAGTTTTCCCGAAACTGGTTAATGAGTTCCCCCGAAACTGGTTAATGAGTTCCCACGAAACTGGTTAATGAGTTCCCACGAAGCTGTTTTCCCCGCTGCTGGTTCATTTGTACCCCGCTGCTCCTGATACTAAGGGCAGCTGCTTAATGTGCTCCCCCCTGTTGGACAATGGCTTCCCCGCCGTTGGTGCATGTTTTCCCCGCCGTTGGTGGAAGTTTTCCCGAAACTGGTTAATGAGTTCCCCCGAAACTGGTTAATGAGTTCCCCCGCGGTTGGCTGATCTTTTCCCGGCTGTTGCTTAATCTGATCCCCGCTGCTCCTGATACTAAGGGCAGCTGCTTAATGTGCTCCCCCCGGTTGGACAATGCCTTCCCCGCCGTTGGTTCATGCTTTCCCCGCCTTTGGTGGAAGTTTTCCCGAAACTGGTTAATGAGTTCCCCCGAAACTGGTTAATGAGTTCCCAAGAAGCTGTTTTCCCCGCTGCTGGTTCATTTGTACCCCGCTGCTCCTGATACTAAGGGCAGCTGCTTAATGTGCTCCCCCCTGTTGGACAAAGGCTTCCCCGCCGTTGGTTGATGCTTTCCCCGCCTCTGGTTGAAGTTTTCCCGAAACTGGTTAATGAGTTCCCAGGAAACTGGTTAATGAGTTCCCACGAAACTGGTTAATGAGTTCCCCCGCGGTTGGTTGATCTTTTCCCGGCTGTTGCTTAATCTGATCCCCGCCGCTCCTGATACTAAGGGCAGCTGCTTAATGTGCTCCCCCCTGTTGGACAATGGCTTCCCCGCCGTTGGTGCATGTTTTCCCCGCCTTTGGTGGACGTTTTCCCGAAACTGGTTAATGAGTTCCCACGAAACTGGTTAATGAGTTCCCACGAAACTGGTTAATGAGTTCCCCCGCGGTTGGCTGTTCTTTTCCCGGCTGTTGCTTAATCTGATCCCCGCTGCTCCTGATACTAAGGGCAGCTGCCTAATGTGCTCCCCACTGTTGGACAATGGCTTCCCCGCCGTTGGTTGATGCTTTCCCCGCCTTTGGTGGACGTTTTCCCGAAACTGGTTAATGAGTTCCCACGAAACTGGTTAATGAGTTCCCACGAAGTTGTTTTCCCCGCTGCTGGTTCATTTGTACCCCGCTGCTCCTGATACTAAGGGCAGCTGCTTAATGTGCTCCCCCCTGTTGGACAATGGCTTCCCCGCCGTTGGTGCATGTTTTCCCCGCCTTTGGTGGAAGTTTTCCCGAAACTGGTTAATGAGTTCCCCCGAAACTGGTTAATGAGTTCCCACGAAACTGGTTAATGAGTTCCCACGAAGCTGTTTTCCCCGCTGCTGGTTCATTTGTACCCCGCTGTTCCTGATACTAAGGGCAGCTGCTTAATGTGCTCCCCCCTGTTGGACAATGGCTTCCCCGCCGTTGGTGCATGTTTTCCCCGCCTTTGGTGGAAGTTTTCCCGAAACTGGTTAATGAGTTCCCCCGCGGTTGGCTGATCTTTTCCCGGCTGTTGCTTAATCTGATCCCCGCTGCTCCTGATACTAAGGGCAGCTGCTTAATGTGCTCCCCCCGGTTGGACAATGCCTTCCCCGCCGTTGGTTCATGCTTTCCCCGCCTTTGGTGGAAGTTTTCCCGAAACTGGTTAATGAGTTCCCCCGAAACTGGTTAATGAGTTCCCACGAAGCTGTTTTCCCCGCTGCTGGTTCATTTGTACCCCGCTGCTCCTGATACTAAGGGCAGCTGCTTAATGTGCTCCCCCCTGTTGGACAAAGGCTTCCCCGCCGTTGGTTGATGCTTTCCCCGCCTCTGGTTGAAGTTTTCCCGAAACTGGTTAATGAGTTCCCACGAAACTGGTTAATGAGTTCCCACGAAACTGGTTAATGAGTTCCCCCGCGGTTGGTTGATCTTTTCCCGGCTGTTGCTTAATCTGATCCCCGCCGCTCCTGATACTAAGGGCAGCTGCTTAATGTGCTCCCCCCTGTTGGACAATGGCTTCCCCGCCGTTGGTGCATGTTTTCCCCGCCTTTGGTGGACGTTTTCCCGAAACTGGTTAATGAGTTCCCACGAAACTGGTTAATGAGTTCCCACGAAACTGGTTAATGAGTTCCCCCGCGGTTGGCTGTTCTTTTCCCGGCTGTTGCTTAATCTGATCCCCGCTGCTCCTGATACTAAGGGCAGCTGCCTAATGTGCTCCCCACTGTTGGACAATGGCTTCCCCGCCGTTGGTTGATGCTTTCCCCGCCTTTGGTGGACGTTTTCCCGAAACTGGTTAATGAGTTCCCACGAAACTGGTTAATGAGTTCCCACGAAGTTGTTTTCCCCGCTGCTGGTTCATTTGTACCCCGCTGCTCCTGATACTAAGGGCAGCTGCTTAATGTGCTCCCCCCTGTTGGACAATGGCTTCCCCGCCGTTGGTGCATGTTTTCCCCGCCTTTGGTGGAAGTTTTCCCGAAACTGGTTAATGAGTTCCCCCGAAACTGGTTAATGAGTTCCCACGAAACTGGTTAATGAGTTCCCACGAAGCTGTTTTCCCCGCTGCTGGTTCATTTGTACCCCGCTGCTCCTGATACTAAGGGCAGCTGCTTAATGTGCTCCCCCCTGTTGGACAATGGCTTCCCCGCCGTTGGTGCATGTTTTCCCCGCCGTTGGTGGAAGTTTTCCCGAAACTGGTTAATGAGTTCCCCCGAAACTGGTTAATGAGTTCCCCCGCGGTTGGCTGATCTTTTCCCGGCTGTTGCTTAATCTGATCCCCGCTGCTCCTGATACTAAGGGCAGCTGCTTAATGTGCTCCCCCCGGTTGGACAATGCCTTCCCCGCCGTTGGTTCATGCTTTCCCCGCCTTTGGTGGAAGTTTTCCCGAAACTGGTTAATGAGTTCCCCCGAAACTGGTTAATGAGTTCCCACGAAGCTGTTTTCCCCGCTGCTGGTTCATTTGTACCCCGCTGCTCCTGATACTAAGGGCAGCTGCTTAATGTGCTCCCCCCTGTTGGACAAAGGCTTCCCCGCCGTTGGTTGATGCTTTCCCCGCCTCTGGTTGAAGTTTTCCCGAAACTGGTTAATGAGTTCCCAGGAAACTGGTTAATGAGTTCCCACGAAACTGGTTAATGAGTTCCCCCGCGGTTGGTTGATCTTTTCCCGGCTGTTGCTTAATCTGATCCCCGCCGCTCCTGATACTAAGGGCAGCTGCTTAATGTGCTCCCCCCTGTTGGACAATGGCTTCCCCGCCGTTGGTGCATGTTTTCCCCGCCTTTGGTGGACGTTTTCCCGAAACTGGTTAATGAGTTCCCACGAAACTGGTTAATGAGTTCCCACGAAACTGGTTAATGAGTTCCCCCGCGGTTGGCTGTTCTTTTCCCGGCTGTTGCTTAATCTGATCCCCGCTGCTCCTGATACTAAGGGCAGCTGCTTAATGTGCTCCCCCCTGTTGGACAATGGCTTCCCCGCCGTTGGTTGATGTTTTCCCCGCCTTTGGTGGACGTTTTCCCGAAACTGGTTAATGAGTTCCCCCGAAACTGGTTAATGAGTTCCCACGAAGCTGTTTTCCCCGCTGCTGGTTCATTTGTACCCCGCTGCTCCTGATACTAAGGGCAGCTGCTTAATGTGCTCCCCCCTGTTGGAAAAAGGCTTCCCCGCCGTTGGTGCATGTTTTCCCCGCCTTTGGTGGAAGTTTTCCCGAAACTGGTTAATGAGTTCCCACGAAACTGGTTAATGAGTTCCCCCGCGGTTCGCTGTTCTTTTCACGGCTGTTGCTTCATCTGATCCCCGCTGCTCCTGATACTAAGGGCAGCTGCTTAATGTGCTCCCCCCTGTTGGACAATGGCTTCCCCGCCGTTGGTTGATGTTTTCCCCGCCTTTGGTGGACGTTTTCCCGAAACTGGTTAATGAGTTCCCACGAAACTGGTTAATGAGTTCCCAGGAAACTGGTTAATGAGTTCCCCCGCGGTTGGCTGATCTTTTCCCGGCTGTTGCTTAATCTGATCCCCGCTGCTCCTGATACTAAGGGCAGCTGCTTAATGTGCTCCCCCCGGTTGGACAATGGCTTCCCCGCCGTTGGTTCATGCTTTCCCCGCCTTTGGTGGACGTTTTCCCGAAACTGGTTAATGAGTTCCCACGAAACTGGTTAATGAGTTCCCACGAAGTTGTTTTCCCCGCTGCTGGTTCATTTGTACCCCGCTGCTCCTGATACTAAGGGCAGCTGCTTAATGTGCTCCCCCCTGTTGGACAATGGCTACCCGCCGTTGGTGCATGTTTTCCCCGCCTTTGGTGGAAGTTTTCCCGAAACTGGTTAATGAGTTCCCCCGAAACTGGTTAATGAGTTCCCACGAAACTGGTTAATGAGTTCCCACGAAGCTGTTTTCCCCGCTGCTGGTTCATTTGTACCCCGCTGCTCCTGATACTAAGGGCAGCTGCTTAATGTGCTCCCCCCTGTTGGACAATGGCTTCCCCGCCGTTGGTGCATGTTTTCCCCGCCGTTGGTGGAAGTTTTCCCGAAACTGGTTAATGAGTTCCCCCGAAACTGGTTAATGAGTTCCCCCGCGGTTGGCTGATCTTTTCCCGGCTGTTGCTTAATCTGATCCCCGCTGCTCCTGATACTAAGGGCAGCTGCTTAATGTGCTCCCCCCGGTTGGACAATGCCTTCCCCGCCGTTGGTTCATGCTTTCCCCGCCTTTGGTGGAAGTTTTCCCGAAACTGGTTAATGAGTTCCCCCGAAACTGGTTAATGAGTTCCCACGAAGCTGTTTTCCCCGCTGCTGGTTCATTTATACCCCGCTGCTCCTGATACTAAGGGCAGCTGCTTAATGTGCTCTCCCCCTGTTGGACAAAGGCTTCCCCGCCGTTGGTTGATGCTTTCCCCGCCTCTGGTTGAAGTTTTCCCGAAACTGGTTAATGAGTTCCCAGGAAACTGGTTAATGAGTTCCCACGAAACTGGTTAATGAGTTCCCCCGCGGTTGGTTGATCTTTTCCCGGCTGTTGCTTAATCTGATCCCCGCCGCTCCTGATACTAAGGGCAGCTGCTTAATGTGCTCCCCCCTGTTGGACAATGGCTTCCCCGCCGTTGGTGCATGTTTTCCCCGCCTTTGGTGGACGTTTTCCCGAAACTGGTTAATGAGTTCCCACGAAACTGGTTAATGAGTTCCCACGAAACTGGTTAATGTGTTCCCCCGCGGTTGGCTGTTCTTTTCCCGGCTGTTGCTTAATCTGATCCCCGCTGCTCCTGATACTAAGGGCAGCTGCCTAATGTGCTCCCCACTGTTGGACAATGGCTTCCCCGCCGTTGGTTGATGCTTTCCCCGCCTTTGGTGGACGTTTTCCCGAAACTGGTTAATGAGTTCCCACGAAACTGGTTAATGAGTTCCCACGAAGTTGTTCTCCCCGCTGCTGGTTCATTTGTACCCCGCTGCTCCTGATACTAAGGGCAGCTGCTTAATGTGCTCCCCCCTGTTGGACAATGGCTTCCCCGCCGTTGGTGCATGTTTTCCCCGCCTTTGGTGGAAGTTTTCCCGAAACTGGTTAATGAGTTCCCACGAAACTGGTTAATGAGTTCCCCCGCGGTTGGCTGATGTTTTCCCTCCTGTTGCTTAATCTGATCCCCGCTGCTCCTGATACTAAGGGCAGCTGCTTAATGTGCTCCCCCCTGTTGGACAATGGCCTCCCCGCCGTTGGTTCATGTTTTCCCCGCCTTTGGTGGACGTTTTCCCGAAACTGGTTAATGAGTTCCCACGAAACTGGTTAATGAGTTCCCACGAAACTGGTTAATGAGTTCCCCCGCGGTTGGCTGTTCTTTTCCCGGCTGTTGCTTAATCTGATCCCCGCTGCTCCTGATACTAAGGGCAGCTGCTTAATGTGCTCCCCCCTGTTGGACAATGGCTTCCCCGCCGTTGGTTGATGTTTTCCCCGCCTTTGGTGGACGTTTTCCCGAAACTGGTTAATGAGTTCCCCCGAAACTGGTTAATGAGTTCCCACGAAGCTGTTTTCCCCGCTGCTGGTTCATTTGTACCCCGCTGCTCCTGATACAAAGGGCAGCTGCTTAATGTGCTCCCCCCTGTTGGACAAAGGCTTCCCCGCCGTTGGTGCATGTTTTCCCCGCCTTTGGTGGAAGTTTTCCCGAAACTGGTTAATGAGTTCCCACGAAACTGGTTAATGAGTTCCCCCGCGGTTCGCTGTTCTTTTCACGGCTGTTGCTTCATCTGATCCCCGCTGCTCCTGATACTAAGGGCAGCTGCTTAATGTGCTCCCCCCTGTTGGACAATGGCTTCCCCGCCGTTGGTTGATGTTTTCCCCGCCTTTGGTGGACGTTTTCCCGAAACTGGTTAATGAGTTCCCACGAAACTGGTTAATGAGTTCCCAGGAAACTGGTTAATGAGTTCCCCCGCGGTTGGCTGATCTTTTCCCGGCTGTTGCTTAATCTGATCCCCGCTGCTCCTGATACTAAGGGCAGCTGCTTAATGTGCTCCCCCCGGTTGGACAATGGCTTCCCCGCCGTTGGTTCATGCTTTCCCCGCCTTTGGTGGACGTTTTCCCGAAACTGGTTAATGAGTTCCCACGAAACTGGTTAATGAGTTCCCACGAAGTTGTTTTCCCCGCTGCTGGTTCATTTGTACCCCGCTGCTCCTGATACTAAGGGCAGCTGCTTAATGTGCTCCCCCCTGTTGGACAATGGCTTCCCCGCCGTTGGTGCATGTTTTCCCCGCCTTTGGTGGAAGTTTTCCCGAAACTGGTTAATGAGTTCCCCCGAAACTGGTTAATGAGTTCCCACGAAACTGGTTAATGAGTTCCCACGAAGCTGTTTTCCCCGCTGCTGGTTCATTTGTACCCCGCTGCTCCTGATACTAAGGGCAGCTGCTTAATGTGCTCCCCCCTGTTGGACAATGGCTTCCCCGCCGTTGGTGCATGTTTTCCCCGCCGTTGGTGGAAGTTTTCCCGAAACTGGTTAATGAGTTCCCCCGAAACTGGTTAATGAGTTCCCCCGCGGTTGGCTGATCTTTTCCCGGCTGTTGCTTAATCTGATCCCCGCTGCTCCTGATACTAAGGGCAGCTGCTTAATGTGCTCCCCCCGGTTGGACAATGCCTTCCCCGCCGTTGGTTCATGCTTTCCCCTCCTTTGGTGGAAGTTTTCCCGAAACTGGTTAATGAGTTCCCCCGAAACTGGTTAATGAGTTCCCACGAAGCTTTTTTCCCCGCTGCTGGTTCATTTGTACCCCGCTGCTCCTGATACTAAGGGCAGCTGCTTAATGTGCTCCCCCCTGTTGGACAAAGGCTTCCCCGCCGTTGGTTGATGCTTTCCCCGCCTCTGGTTGAAGTTTTCCCGAAACTGGTTAATGAGTTCCCAGGAAACTGGTTAATGAGTTCCCACGAAACTGGTTAATGAGTTCCCCCGCGGTTGGTTGATCTTTTCCCGGCTGTTGCTTAATCTGATCCCCGCCGCTCCTGATACTAAGGGCAGCTGCTTAATGTGCTCCCCCCTGTTGGACAATGGCTTCCCCGCCGTTGGTGCATGTTTTCCCCGCCTTTGGTGGACGTTTTCCCGAAACTGGTTAATGAGTTCCCACGAAACTGGTTAATGAGTTCCCACGAAACTGGTTAATGAGTTCCCCCGCGGTTGGCTGTTCTTTTCCCGGCTGTTGCTTAATCTGATCCCCGCTGCTCCTGATACTAAGGGCAGCTGCCTAATGTGCTCCCCACTGTTGGACAATGGCTTCCCCGCCGTTGGTTGATGCTTTCCCCGCCTTTGGTGGACGTTTTCCCGAAACTGGTTAATGAGTTCCCACGAAACTGGTTAATGAGTTCCCACGAAGTTGTTTTCCCCGCTGCTGGTTCATTTGTACCCCGCTGCTCCTGATACTAAGGGCAGCTGCTTAATGTGCTCCCCCCTGTTGGACAATGGCTTCCCCGCCGTTGGTGCATGTTTTCCCCGCCTTTGGTGGAAGTTTTCCCGAAACTGGTTAATGAGTTCCCCCGAAACTGGTTAATGAGTTCCCACGAAACTGGTTAATGAGTTCCCACGACGCTGTTTTCCCCGCTGCTGGTTCATTTGTACCCCGCTGCTCCTGATACTAAGGGCAGCTGCTTAATGTGCTCCCCCCTGTTGGACAATGGCTTCCCCGCCGTTGGTGCATGTTTTCCCCGCCTTTGGTGGAAGTTTTCCCGAAACTGGTTAATGAGTTCCCCCGAAACTGGTTAATGAGTTCCCCCGCGGTTGGCTGATCTTTTCCCGGCTGTTGCTTAATCTGATCCCCGCTGCTCCTGATACTAAGGGCAGCTGCTTAATGTGCTCCCCCCGGTTGGACAATGCCTTCCCCGCCGTTGGTTCATGCTTTCCCCGCCTTTGGTGGAAGTTTTCCCGAAACTGGTTAATGAGTTCCCCCGAAACTGGTTAATGAGTTCCCACGAAGCTGTTTTCCCCGCTGCTGGTTCATTTGTACCCCGCTGCTCCTGATACTAAGGGCAGCTGCTTAATGTGCTCCCCCCTGTTGGACAAAGGCTTCCCCGCCGTTGGTTGATGCTTTCCCAGCCTCTGGTTGAAGTTTTCCCGAAACTGGTTAATGAGTTCCCACGAAACTGGTTAATGAGTTCCCACGAAACTGGTTAATGAGTTCCCCCGCGGTTGGTTGATCTTTTCCCGGCTGTTGCTTAATCTGATCCCCGCCGCTCCTGATACTAAGGGCAGCTGCTTAATGTGCTCCCCCCTGTTGGACAATGGCTTCCCCGCCGTTGGTGCATGTTTTCCCCGCCTTTGGTGGACGTTTTCCCGAAACTGGTTAATGAGTTCCCACGAAACTGGTTAATGAGTTCCCACGAAACTGGTTAATGAGTTCCCCCGCGGTTGGCTGTTCTTTTCCCGGCTGTTGCTTAATCTGATCCCCGCTGCTCCTGATACTAAGGGCAGCTGCCTAATGTGCTCCCCACTGTTGGACAATGGCTTCCCCGCCGTTGGTTGATGCTTTCCCCGCCTTTGGTGGACGTTTTCCCGAAACTGGTTAATGAGTTCCCACGAAACTGGTTAATGAGTTCCCACGAGGTTGTTTTCCCCGCTGCTGGTTCATTTGTACCCCGCTGCTCCTGATACTAAGGGCAGCTGCCTAATGTGCTCCCCACTGTTGGACAATGGCTTCCCCGCCGTTGGTGCATGTTTTCCCCGCCTTTGGTGGACGTTTTCCCGAAACTGGTTAATGAGTTCCCACGAAACTGGTTAATGAGTTCCCACGAGGTTGTTTTCCCCGCTGCTGGTTCATTTGTACCCCGCTGCTCCTGAGACTAAGGGCAGCTGCTTAATGTGCTCCCCACTGTTGGACAAAGGCTTCCCCGCCGTTGGTTGATGCTTTCCCCGCCTTTGGTGGAAGTTTTCCCGAAACTGGTTAATGAGTTCCCACGAAACTGGTTAATGAGTTCCCCCGCGGTTGGCTGATCTTTTCCCTCCTGTTGCTTAATCTGATCCCCGCTGCTCCTGATACTAAGGGCAGCTGCTTAATGTGCTCCCCCCTGTTGGACAATGGCCTCCCCGCCGTTGGTTCATGTTTTCCCCGCCTTTGGTGGACGTTTTCCCGAAACTGGTTAATGAGTTCCCACGAAACTGGTTAATGAGTTCCCACGAAACTGGTTAATGAGTTCCCCCGCGGTTGGCTGTTCTTTTCCCGGCTGTTGCTTAATCTGATCCCCGCTGCTCCTGATACTAAGGGCAGCTGCTTAATGTGCTCCCCCCTGTTGGACAATGGCTTCCCCGCCGTTGGTTGATGTTTTCCCCGCCTTTGGTGGACGTTTTCCCGAAACTGGTTAATGAGTTCCCCCGAAACTGGTTAATGAGTTCCCACGAAGCTGTTTTCCCCGCTGCTGGTTCATTTGTACCCCGCTGCTCCTGATACTAAGGGCAGCTGCTTAATGTGCTCCCCCCTGTTGGACAAAGGCTTCCCCGCCGTTGGTGCATGTTTTCCCCGCCTTTGGTGGAAGTTTTCCCGAAACTGGTTAATGAGTTCCCACGAAACTGGTTAATGAGTTCCCCCGCGGTTGGCTGATCTTTTCCCGGCTGTTGCTTAATCTGATCCCCGCTGCTCCTGATACTAAGGGCAGCTGCTTAATGTGCTCCCCCCTGTTGGACAATGGCCTCCCCGCCGTTGGTTCATGTTTTCCCCGCCTTTGGTGGACGTTTTCCCGAAACTGGTTAATGAGTTCCCACGAAACTGGTTAATGAGTTCCCCCGCGGTTGGCTGTTCTTTTCCCGGCTGTTGCTTAATCTGATCCCCGCTGCTCCTGATACTAAGGGCAGCTGCTTAATGTGCTCCGCCCTGTTGGACAATGGCCTCCCCGCCGTTGGTTGATGCTTTCCCCGCCTCTGGTTGATGTTTTCCCGAAACTGGTTAATGAGTTCCCACGAAACTGGTTAATGAGTTCCCACGAAACTGGTTAATGAGTTCCCCCGCGGTTTCCTGATCTTTTCCCGGCTGCTGCTAAATCTGATCCCCGCTGCTCCTGATACTAAGGGCAGCTGCTTAATGTGCTCCCCCCTGTTGGACAATGGCTTCCCCGCCGTTGGTGCATGTTTTCCCCGCCTTTGGTGGAAGGTTTCCCGAAACTGGTTAATGAGTTCCCAGGAAACTGGTTAATGAGTTCCCACGGAGTTGTTTTCCCCGCTGCTTGTTCATTTGTACCCCGCTGCTCCTGATACTAAGGGCAGCTGCTTAATGTACTCCCCCCTGTTGGACAATGGCTTCCCCGCCGTTGGTGCATGTTTTCCCCGCCTCTGGTTGATGTTTTCCCGAAACTGGTTAATGAGTTCCCACGAAACTGGTTAATGAGTTCCCACGAAGCTGTTTTCCCCGCTGCTGGTTCATTTGTGCACCGATGCTCCTGATACTAAGGGCAGCTGCTTAATGTGCTCCCCCCTGTTGGACAATGGCTTCCCCGCCGTTGGTTCATGTTTTCCCCGCCTTTGGTGGAAGTTTCCCCGAAACTGGTTAATGAGTTCCCACGAAATTGGTTAATGAGTTCCCAGGAAACTGGTTAATGAGTTCCCCCGCGGTTGGCTGATCTTTTCCCGGCTGTTGCTTAATCTGTTCCCCGCTGCTCCTGAGACTAAGGGCAGCTGCTTGATGTGCTCCCCACTGTTGGACAAAGGCTTCCCCGCCGTTGGTTGATGCTTTCCCCGCCTTTGGTGGAAGTTTTCCCGAAACTGGTTAATGAGTTCCCACGAAACTGGTTAATGAGTTCCCAGGAAACTGGTTAATGAGTTCCCCCGCGGTTTCCTGATCTTTTCCCGGCTGTTGCTTAATCTGATCCCCGCTGCTCCTGATACTAAGGGCAGCTGCTTAATGTGCTCCCCCCTGTTGGACAATGGCATCCCCGCCGTTGTTTGATGTTTTCCCCGCCTTTGGTTGATGTTTTCCCGAAACTGGTTAATGAGTTCCCACGAAACTGGTTAATGAGTTCCCACGAAACTGGTTAATGAGTTCCCACGAAGTTGTTTTCCCCGCTGCTGGTTCATTTGTACCCCGCTGCTCCTGATACAAAGGGCAGCTGCTTAATGTGCTCCCCCCTGTTGGACAATGGCTTCCCCGCCGTTGGTGCATGTTTTCCCCGCCTTTGGTGGAAGTTTTCCCGAAACTGGTTAATGAGTTCCCAGGAAACTGGTTAATGAGTTCCCCCGCGGTTGGCTGATCTTTTCCCGGCTGTTGCTTAATCTGATCCCCGCTGCTCCTGATACTAAGGGCAGCTGCTTAATGTTCTCCCCCCTGTTGGACAATGGCTTCCCCGCCATTGGTGCATGTTTTCCCCGCCTTTGGTGGAAGTTTTCCCGAAACTGGTTAATGAGTTCCCACGAAACTGGTTAATGAGTTCCCCCGCGGTTGGCTGATCTTTTCCCGGCTGTTGCCTAATCTGATCCCCGCTGCTCCTGATACTAAGGGCAGCTGCTTAATGTGCTCCCCCCTGTTGGACAATGGCTTCCCCGCCGTTGGTGCATGTTTTCCCCGCCTTTGGTGGAAGTTTTCCCGAAACTGGTTAATGAGTTCCCACGAAACTGGTTAATGAGTTCCCCCGCGGTTTCCTGATCTTTTCCCGGCTGCTGCTAAATCTGATCCCCGCTGCTCCTGATACTAAGGGCAGCTGCTTAATGTGCTCCCCCCTGTTGGACAAAGGCTTCCCCGCCGTTGGTGCATGTTTTCCCCGCCTTTGGTGGAAGTTTTCCCGAAACTGGTTAATGAGTTCCCACGAAACTGGTTAATGAGTTCCCCCGCGGTTGGCTGATCTTTTCCCGGCTGTTGCTTAATCTGATCCCCGCTGCTCCTGATACTAAGGGCAGCTGCTTAATGTGCTCCCCCCTGTTGGACAATGGCCTCCCCGCCGTTGGTTCATGTTTTCCCCGCCTTTGGTGGACGTTTTCCCGAAACTGGTTAATGAGTTCCCACGAAACTGGTTAATGAGTTCCCACGAAACTGGTTAATGAGTTCCCCCGCGGTTGGCTGATCTTTTCCCGGCTGTTGCTTAATCTGATCCCCGCTGCTCCTGATACTAAGGGCAGCTGCTTAATGTGCTCCCCACTGTTGGACAATGGCTTCCCGGCCGTTGGTGCATGTTTTCCCCGCCTTTGGTGGAAGTTTTCCCGAAACTGGTTAATGAGTTCCCACGAAACTGGTTAATGAGTTCCCCCGCGGTTCGCTGTTCTTTTCACGGCTGTTGCTTCATCTGATCCCCGCTGCTCCTGATACTAAGGGCAGCTGCTTAATGTGCTCCCCCCTGTTGGACAATGGCTTCCCCGCCGTTGGTTGATGTTTTCCCCGCCTTTGGTGGACGTTTTCCCGAAACTGGTTAATGAGTTCCCACGAAACTGGTTAATGAGTTCCCAGGAAACTGGTTAATGAGTTCCCCCGCGGTTGGCTGATCTTTTCCCGGCTGTTGCTTAATCTGATCCCCGCTGCTCCTGATACTAAGGGCAGCTGCTTAATGTGCTCCCCCCGGTTGGACAATGGCTTCCCCGCCGTTGGTTCATGCTTTCCCCGCCTTTGGTGGACGTTTTCCCGAAACTGGTTAATGAGTTCCCACGAAACTGGTTAATGAGTTCCCACGAAGTTGTTTTCCCCGCTGCTGGTTCATTTGTACCCCGCTGCTCCTGATACTAAGGGCAGCTGCTTAATGTGCTCCCCCCTGTTGGACAATGGCTTCCCCGCCGTTGGTGCATGTTTTCCCCGCCTTTGGTGGAAGTTTTCCCGAAACTGGTTAATGAGTTCCCCCGAAACTGGTTAATGAGTTCCCACGAAACTGGTTAATGAGTTCCCACGAAGCTGTTTTCCCCGCTGCTGGTTCATTTGTACCCCGCTGCTCCTGATACTAAGGGCAGCTGCTTAATGTGCTCCCCCCTGTTGGACAATGGCTTCCCCGCCGTTGGTGCATGTTTTCCCCGCCGTTGGTGGAAGTTTTCCCGAAACTGGTTAATGAGTTCCCCCGAAACTGGTTAATGAGTTCCCCCGCGGTTGGCTGATCTTTTCCCGGCTGTTGCTTAATCTGATCCCCGCTGCTCCTGATACTAAGGGCAGCTGCTTAATGTGCTCCCCCCGGTTGGACAATGCCTTCCCCGCCGTTGGTTCATGCTTTCCCCTCCTTTGGTGGAAGTTTTCCCGAAACTGGTTAATGAGTTTCCCCGAAACTGGTTAATGAGTTCCCACGAAGCTTTTTTCCCCGCTGCTGGTTCATTTGTACCCCGCTGCTCCTGATACTAAGGGCAGCTGCTTAATGTGCTCCCCCCTGTTGGACAAAGGCTTCCCCGCCGTTGGTTGATGCTTTCCCCGCCTCTGGTTGAAGTTTTCCCGAAACTGGTTAATGAGTTCCCAGGAAACTGGTTAATGAGTTCCCACGAAACTGGTTAATGAGTTCCCCCGCGGTTGGTTGATCTTTTCCCGGCTGTTGCTTAATCTGATCCCCGCCGCTCCTGATACTAAGGGCAGCTGCTTAATGTGCTCCCCCCTGTTGGACAATGGCTTCCCCGCCGTTGGTGCATGTTTTCCCCGCCTTTGGTGGACGTTTTCCCGAAACTGGTTAATGAGTTCCCACGAAACTGGTTAATGAGTTCCCACGAAACTGGTTAATGAGTTCCCCCGCGGTTGGCTGTTCTTTTCCCGGCTGTTGCTTAATCTGATCCCCGCTGCTCCTGATACTAAGGGCAGCTGCCTAATGTGCTCCCCACTGTTGGACAATGGCTTCCCCGCCGTTGGTTGATGCTTTCCCCGCCTTTGGTGGACGTTTTCCCGAAACTGGTTAATGAGTTCCCACGAAACTGGTTAATGAGTTCCCACGAAGTTGTTTTCCCCGCTGCTGGTTCATTTGTACCCCGCTGCTCCTGATACTAAGGGCAGCTGCTTAATGTGCTCCCCCCTGTTGGACAATGGCTTCCCCGCCGTTGGTGCATGTTTTCCCCGCCTTTGGTGGAAGTTTTCCCGAAACTGGTTAATGAGTTCCCCCGAAACTGGTTAATGAGTTCCCACGAAACTGGTTAATGAGTTCCCACGACGCTGTTTTCCCCGCTGCTGGTTCATTTGTACCCCGCTGCTCCTGATACTAAGGGCAGCTGCTTAATGTGCTCCCCCCTGTTGGACAATGGCTTCCCCGCCGTTGGTGCATGTTTTCCCCGCCTTTGGTGGAAGTTTTCCCGAAACTGGTTAATGAGTTCCCCCGAAACTGGTTAATGAGTTCCCCCGCGGTTGGCTGATCTTTTCCCGGCTGTTGCTTAATCTGATCCCCGCTGCTCCTGATACTAAGGGCAGCTGCTTAATGTGCTCCCCCCGGTTGGACAATGCCTTCCCCGCCGTTGGTTCATGCTTTCCCCGCCTTTGGTGGAAGTTTTCCCGAAACTGGTTAATGAGTTCCCCCGAAACTGGTTAATGAGTTCCCACGAAGCTGTTTTCCCCGCTGCTGGTTCATTTGTACCCCGCTGCTCCTGATACTAAGGGCAGCTGCTTAATGTGCTCCCCCCTGTTGGACAAAGGCTTCCCCGCCGTTGGTTGATGCTTTCCCAGCCTCTGGTTGAAGTTTTCCCGAAACTGGTTAATGAGTTCCCACGAAACTGGTTAATGAGTTCCCACGAAACTGGTTAATGAGTTCCCCCGCGGTTGGTTGATCTTTTCCCGGCTGTTGCTTAATCTGATCCCCGCCGCTCCTGATACTAAGGGCAGCTGCTTAATGTGCTCCCCCCTGTTGGACAATGGCTTCCCCGCCGTTGGTGCATGTTTTCCCCGCCTTTGGTGGACGTTTTCCCGAAACTGGTTAATGAGTTCCCACGAAACTGGTTAATGAGTTCCCACGAAACTGGTTAATGAGTTCCCCCGCGGTTGGCTGTTCTTTTCCCGGCTGTTGCTTAATCTGATCCCCGCTGCTCCTGATACTAAGGGCAGCTGCCTAATGTGCTCCCCACTGTTGGACAATGGCTTCCCCGCCGTTGGTTGATGCTTTCCCCGCCTTTGGTGGACGTTTTCCCGAAACTGGTTAATGAGTTCCCACGAAACTGGTTAATGAGTTCCCACGAGGTTGTTTTCCCCGCTGCTGGTTCATTTGTACCCCGCTGCTCCTGATACTAAGGGCAGCTGCCTAATGTGCTCCCCACTGTTGGACAATGGCTTCCCCGCCGTTGGTGCATGTTTTCCCCGCCTTTGGTGGACGTTTTCCCGAAACTGGTTAATGAGTTCCCACGAAACTGGTTAATGAGTTCCCACGAGGTTGTTTTCCCCGCTGCTGGTTCATTTGTACCCCGCTGCTCCTGAGACTAAGGGCAGCTGCTTAATGTGCTCCCCACTGTTGGACAAAGGCTTCCCCGCCGTTGGTTGATGCTTTCCCCGCCTTTGGTGGAAGTTTTCCCGAAACTGGTTAATGAGTTCCCACGAAACTGGTTAATGAGTTCCCCCGCGGTTGGCTGATCTTTTCCCTCCTGTTGCTTAATCTGATCCCCGCTGCTCCTGATACTAAGGGCAGCTGCTTAATGTGCTCCCCCCTGTTGGACAATGGCCTCCCCGCCGTTGGTTCATGTTTTCCCCGCCTTTGGTGGACGTTTTCCCGAAACTGGTTAATGAGTTCCCACGAAACTGGTTAATGAGTTCCCACGAAACTGGTTAATGAGTTCCCCCGCGGTTGGCTGTTCTTTTCCCGGCTGTTGCTTAATCTGATCCCCGCTGCTCCTGATACTAAGGGCAGCTGCTTAATGTGCTCCCCCCTGTTGGACAATGGCTTCCCCGCCGTTGGTTGATGTTTTCCCCGCCTTTGGTGGACGTTTTCCCGAAACTGGTTAATGAGTTCCCCCGAAACTGGTTAATGAGTTCCCACGAAGCTGTTTTCCCCGCTGCTGGTTCATTTGTACCCCGCTGCTCCTGATACTAAGGGCAGCTGCTTAATGTGCTCCCCCCTGTTGGACAAAGGCTTCCCCGCCGTTGGTGCATGTTTTCCCCGCCTTTGGTGGAAGTTTTCCCGAAACTGGTTAATGAGTTCCCACGAAACTGGTTAATGAGTTCCCCCGCGGTTGGCTGATCTTTTCCCGGCTGTTGCTTAATCTGATCCCCGCTGCTCCTGATACTAAGGGCAGCTGCTTAATGTGCTCCCCCCTGTTGGACAATGGCCTCCCCGCCGTTGGTTCATGTTTTCCCCGCCTTTGGTGGACGTTTTCCCGAAACTGGTTAATGAGTTCCCACGAAACTGGTTAATGAGTTCCCCCGCGGTTGGCTGTTCTTTTCCCGGCTGTTGCTTAATCTGATCCCCGCTGCTCCTGATACTAAGGGCAGCTGCTTAATGTGCTCCGCCCTGTTGGACAATGGCCTCCCCGCCGTTGGTTGATGCTTTCCCCGCCTCTGGTTGATGTTTTCCCGAAACTGGTTAATGAGTTCCCACGAAACTGGTTAATGAGTTCCCACGAAACTGGTTAATGAGTTCCCCCGCGGTTTCCTGATCTTTTCCCGGCTGCTGCTAAATCTGATCCCCGCTGCTCCTGATACTAAGGGCAGCTGCTTAATGTGCTCCCCCCTGTTGGACAATGGCTTCCCCGCCGTTGGTGCATGTTTTCCCCGCCTTTGGTGGAAGGTTTCCCGAAACTGGTTAATGAGTTCCCAGGAAACTGGTTAATGAGTTCCCACGGAGTTGTTTTCCCCGCTGCTTGTTCATTTGTACCCCGCTGCTCCTGATACTAAGGGCAGCTGCTTAATGTACTCCCCCCTGTTGGACAATGGCTTCCCCGCCGTTGGTGCATGTTTTCCCCGCCTCTGGTTGATGTTTTCCCGAAACTGGTTAATGAGTTCCCACGAAACTGGTTAATGAGTTCCCACGAAGCTGTTTTCCCCGCTGCTGGTTCATTTGTGCACCGATGCTCCTGATACTAAGGGCAGCTGCTTAATGTGCTCCCCCCTGTTGGACAATGGCTTCCCCGCCGTTGGTTCATGTTTTCCCCGCCTTTGGTGGAAGTTTCCCCGAAACTGGTTAATGAGTTCCCACGAAATTGGTTAATGAGTTCCCAGGAAACTGGTTAATGAGTTCCCCCGCGGTTGGCTGATCTTTTCCCGGCTGTTGCTTAATCTGTTCCCCGCTGCTCCTGAGACTAAGGGCAGCTGCTTGATGTGCTCCCCACTGTTGGACAAAGGCTTCCCCGCCGTTGGTTGATGCTTTCCCCGCCTTTGGTGGAAGTTTTCCCGAAACTGGTTAATGAGTTCCCACGAAACTGGTTAATGAGTTCCCAGGAAACTGGTTAATGAGTTCCCCCGCGGTTTCCTGATCTTTTCCCGGCTGTTGCTTAATCTGATCCCCGCTGCTCCTGATACTAAGGGCAGCTGCTTAATGTGCTCCCCCCTGTTGGACAATGGCATCCCCGCCGTTGTTTGATGTTTTCCCCGCCTTTGGTTGATGTTTTCCCGAAACTGGTTAATGAGTTCCCACGAAACTGGTTAATGAGTTCCCACGAAACTGGTTAATGAGTTCCCACGAAGTTGTTTTCCCCGCTGCTGGTTCATTTGTACCCCGCTGCTCCTGATACAAAGGGCAGCTGCTTAATGTGCTCCCCCCTGTTGGACAATGGCTTCCCCGCCGTTGGTGCATGTTTTCCCCGCCTTTGGTGGAAGTTTTCCCGAAACTGGTTAATGAGTTCCCAGGAAACTGGTTAATGAGTTCCCCCGCGGTTGGCTGATCTTTTCCCGGCTGTTGCTTAATCTGATCCCCGCTGCTCCTGATACTAAGGGCAGCTGCTTAATGTTCTCCCCCCTGTTGGACAATGGCTTCCCCGCCATTGGTGCATGTTTTCCCCGCCTTTGGTGGAAGTTTTCCCGAAACTGGTTAATGAGTTCCCACGAAACTGGTTAATGAGTTCCCCCGCGGTTGGCTGATCTTTTCCCGGCTGTTGCCTAATCTGATCCCCGCTGCTCCTGATACTAAGGGCAGCTGCTTAATGTGCTCCCCCCTGTTGGACAATGGCTTCCCCGCCGTTGGTGCATGTTTTCCCCGCCTTTGGTGGAAGTTTTCCCGAAACTGGTTAATGAGTTCCCACGAAACTGGTTAATGAGTTCCCCCGCGGTTTCCTGATCTTTTCCCGGCTGCTGCTAAATCTGATCCCCGCTGCTCCTGATACTAAGGGCAGCTGCTTAATGTGCTCCCCCCTGTTGGACAAAGGCTTCCCCGCCGTTGGTGCATGTTTTCCCCGCCTTTGGTGGAAGTTTTCCCGAAACTGGTTAATGAGTTCCCACGAAACTGGTTAATGAGTTCCCCCGCGGTTGGCTGATCTTTTCCCGGCTGTTGCTTAATCTGATCCCCGCTGCTCCTGATACTAAGGGCAGCTGCTTAATGTGCTCCCCCCTGTTGGACAATGGCCTCCCCGCCGTTGGTTCATGTTTTCCCCGCCTTTGGTGGACGTTTTCCCGAAACTGGTTAATGAGTTCCCACGAAACTGGTTAATGAGTTCCCACGAAACTGGTTAATGAGTTCCCCCGCGGTTGGCTGATCTTTTCCCGGCTGTTGCTTAATCTGATCCCCGCTGCTCCTGATACTAAGGGCAGCTGCTTAATGTGCTCCCCACTGTTGGACAATGGCTTCCCGGCCGTTGGTTGATGCTTTCCCCGCCTTTGGTGGAAGTTTTCCCGAAACTGGTTAATGAGTTCCCCCGAAACTGGTTAATGAGTTCCCACGAAACTGGTTAATGAGTTCCCACGAAGTTGTTTTCCCCGCTGCTGGTTCATTTGTACCCCGCTGCTCCTGATACTAAGGGCAGCTGCTTAATGTGCTCCCCCCGGTTGGACAATGGCTTCCTCGCCGTTGGTTCATGCTTTCCCCGCCTTTGGTGGAGGTTTTCCCGAAACTGGTTAATGAGTTCCCACGAAACTGGTTAATGAGTTCCCAGGAAACTGGTTAATGAGTTCCCCCGCGGTTGGTTGATCTTTTCCCAGGCTGTTGCTTAATCTGATCCCCGCTGCTCCTGAGACTAAGGGCAGCTGCTTAATGTGCTCCCCACTGTTGGACAGTGGCTTCCCCGCCGTTGGTTGATGCTTTCCCCGCCTTTGGTTGATGTTTTCCCGAAACTGGTTAATGAGTTCCCACGAAACTGGTTAATGAGTTCCCCCGCGGTTTCCTGATCTTTTCCCGGCTGTTGCTTAATCTGATCCCCGCTGCTCCTGATACTAAGGGCAGCTGCTTAATGTGCTCCCCCCTGTTGGACAATGGCTTCCCCGCCGTTGTTTGATGTTTTCCCCGCCTTTGGTGGAAGTTTTCCCGAAACTGGTTAATGAGTTCCCCCGAAACTGGTTAATGAGTTCCCACGAAACTGGTTAATGAGTTCCCACGAAGCTGTTTTCCCCGCTGCTGGTTCATTTGTACCCCGCTGCTCCTGATACTAAGGGCAGCTGCTTAATGTGCTCCCCACTGTAGGACAATGGCTTCCCCGCCGTTGGTTGATGTTTTCCCCGCCTTTGGTTGAAGTTTTCCCGAAACTGGTTAATGAGTTCCCACGAAACTGGTTAATGAGTTCCCACGAAACTGGTTAATGAGTTCCCCCGCGGTTGGTTGATCTTTTCCCGGCTGTTGCTTAATCTGATCCCCGCTGCTCCTGATACTAAGGGCAGCTGCTTAATGTGCTCCCCACTGTAGGACAATGGCTTCCCCGCCGTTGGTTGATGTTTTCCCCGCCTTTGGTTGAGGTTTTCCCGAAACTGGTTAATGAGTTCCCACGAAACTGGTTAATGAGTTCCCACGAAACTGGTTAATGAGTTCCCCCGCGGTTGGTTGATCTTTTCCCGGCTGTTGCTTAATCTGATCCCCGCTGCTGCTGATACTAAGGGCAGCTGCTTAATGTGCTCCCCCCTGTTGGACAATGGCTTCCCCGCCGTTTTTTGATGTTTTCCCCGCCTTTGGTGGAGGTTTTCCCGAAACTGGTTAATGAGTTCCCACGAAACTGGTTAATGAGTTCCCCCGCGGTTGGCTGATCTTTTCCCGGCTGTTGCTTACTCTGATCCCCGCTGCTCCTGATACTAAGGGCAGCTGCTTAATGTGCTCCCGTCTGTTGGACAATGGCTTCCCCGCCGTTGGTTCATGTTTTCCCCGCCTCTGGTGGAAGTTTTCCCGAAACTGGTTAATGAGTTCCCACGAAACTGGTTAATGAGTTCCCACGAAACTGGTTAATGAGTTCCCCCGCGGTTGGCTGATCTTTTCCCGGCTGTTGCTTCATCTGATCCCCGCTGCTCCTGATACTAAGGGCAGCTGCTTAATGTGCTCCGCCCGGTTGGACAATGGCTTCCCCGCCGTTGGTTGATGCTTTCCCCGCCTTTGGTGGATGTTTTCCCGAAACTGGTTAATGAGTTCCCACGAAACTGGTTAATGAGTTCCCACGAAGTTGTTTTCCCCGCTGCTGGTTCATTTGCACCCCTCTGCTCCTGATACTAAGGGCAGCTGCTTAATGTACTTCCCCCTGTTGGACAATGGCTTCCCCGCCGTTGTTTGATGTTTTCCCCGCCTTTGGTGGAGGTTTTCCCGAAACTGGTTAATGAGTTCCCCCGAAACTGGTTAATGAGTTCCCCCGAAACTGGTTAATGAGTTCCCCCGCGGTTGGTTGATCTTTTCCCGGCTGTTGCTTAATCTGATCCCCGCTGCTGCTGATACTAAGGGCAGCTGCTTAATGTGCTCCCCCCTGTTGGACAATGGCTTCCCCGCCGTTTTTTGATGTTTTCCCCGCCTTTGGTGGAGGTTTTCCCGAAACTGGTTAATGAGTTCCCCCGAAACTGGTTAATGAGTTCCCACGAAACTGGTTAATGAGTTCGCCCGCGGTTGGCTGATCTTTTCCCGGCTGTTGCTTACTCTGATCCCCGCTGCTCCTGATACTAAGGGCAGCTGCTTAATGTGCTCCCCCCTGTTGGACAATGGCTTCCCCGCCGTTGGTTGATGTTTTCCCCGCCTTTGGTGGACGTTTTCCCGGAACTGGTTAATGAGTTCCCACGAAACTGGTTAATGAGTTCCCACGAAACTGGTTAATGAGTTCCCCCGCGGTTGGCTGATCTTTTCCCGGCTGTTGCTTACTCTGATCCCCGCTGCTCCTGATACTACGGGCAGCTGCTTAATGTGCTCCCCCCTGTTGGACAATGGCTTCCCCGCCGTTGGTTGATGTTTTCCCCGCCTTTGGTGGACGTTTTCCCGGAACTGGTTAATGAGTTCCCACGAAACTGGTTAATGAGTTCCCCCGCGGTTGGCTGATCTTTTCCCGGCTGTTGCTTAATCTGATCCCCGCTGCTCCTGATACTTAGGGCAGCTGCTTAATGTGCTCCCCCCTGTTGGACAGTGGCTTCCCCGCCGTTGGTTGATGTTTTCCCCGCCTTTGGTGGACGTTTTCCCGAAACTGGTTAATGAGTTCCCACGAAACTGGTTAATGAGTTCCCCCGCGGTTGGCTGATCTTTTCCCGGCTGTTGCTTAATCTGATTCCCCGCTGCTCCTGATACTTAGGGCAGCTGCTTAATGTGCTCCCCCCTGTTGGACAATGGCTTCCCCGCCGTTGGTGCATGTTTTCCCCGCCTTTGGTGGAAGTTTTCCCGAAACTGGTTAATGAGTTCCCACGAAACTGGTTAATGAGTTCCCCCGCGGTTGGCTGATCTTTTCCCTCCTGTTGCTTAATCTGATCCCCGCTGCTCCTGATACTAAGGGCAGCTGCTTAATGTGCTCCCCCCTGTTGGACAATGGCCTCCCCGCCGTTGGTTCATGTTTTCCCCGCCTTTGGTGGACGTTTTCCCGAAACTGGTTAATGAGTTCCCACGAAACTGGTTAATGAGTTCCCACGAAACTGGTTAATGAGTTCCCCCGCGGTTGGCTGTTCTTTTCCCGGCTGTTGCTTAATCTGATCCCCGCTGCTCCTGATACTAAGGGCAGCTGCTTAATGTGCTCCCCCCTGTTGGACAATGGCTTCCCCGCCGTTGGTTGATGTTTTCCCCGCCTTTGGTGGACGTTTTCCCGAAACTGGTTAATGAGTTCCCCCGAAACTGGTTAATGAGTTCCCACGAAGCTGTTTTCCCCGCTGCTGGTTCATTTGTACCCCGCTGCTCCTGATACTAAGGGCAGCTGCTTAATGTGCTCCCCCCTGTTGGACAAAGGCTTCCCCGCCGTTGGTGCATGTTTTCCCCGCCTTTGGTGGAAGTTTTCCCGAAACTGGTTAATGAGTTCCCACGAAACTGGTTAATGAGTTCCCCCGCGGTTCGCTGTTCTTTTCACGGCTGTTGCTTCATCTGATCCCCGCTGCTCCTGATACTAAGGGCAGCTGCTTAATGTGCTCCCCCCTGTTGGACAATGGCTTCCCCGCCGTTGGTTGATGTTTTCCCCGCCTTTGGTGGACGTTTTCCCGAAACTGGTTAATGAGTTCCCACGAAACTGGTTAATGAGTTCCCCCGCGGTTGGCTGATCTTTTCCCGGCTGTTGCTTAATCTGATCCCCGCTGCTCCTGATACTAAGGGCAGCTGCTTAATGTGCTCCCCACTGTAGGACAATGGCTTCCCCGCCGTTGGTTGATGTTTTCCCCGCCTTTGGTTGAAGTTTTCCCGAAACTGGTTAATGAGTTCCCACGAAACTGGTTAATGAGTTCCCACGAAACTGGTTAATGAGTTCCCCCGCGGTTGGTTGATCTTTTCCCGGCTGTTGCTTAATCTGATCCCCGCTGCTCCTGATACTAAGGGCAGCTGCTTAATGTGCTCCCCACTGTAGGACAATGGCTTCCCCGCCGTTGATTGATGTTTTCCCCGCCTTTGGTGGACGTTTTCCCGAAACTGGTTAATGAGTTCCCACGAAACTGGTTAATGAGTTCCCACGAAACTGGTTAATGAGTTCCCCCGCGGTTGGTTGATCTTTTCCCGGCTGTTGCTTAATCTGATCCCCGCTGCTCCTGATACTAAGGGCAGCTGCTTAATGTGCTCCCCACTGTAGGACAATGGCTTCCCCGCCGTTGGTTGATGTTTTCCCCGCCTTTGGTGGACGTTTTCCCGAAACTGGTTAATGAGTTCCCACGAAACTGGTTAATGAGTTCCCACGAAACTGGTTAATGAGTTCCCCCGCGGTTGGTTGATCTTTTCCCGGCTGTTGCTTAATCTGATCCCCGCTGCTGCTGATACTAAGGGCAGCTGCTTAATGTGCTCCCCCCTGTTGGACAATGGCTTCCCCGCCGTTGGTGCATGTTTTCCCCGCCTTTGGTTGATGTTTTCCCGAAACTGGTTAATGAGTTCCCACGAAACTGGTTAATGAGTTCCCACGAAGTTGTTTTCCCCGCTGCTGGTTCATTTGTACCCCGCTGCTCCTGATACTAAGGGCAGCTGCTTAATGTGCTCCCCCCTGTTGGACAATGGCTTCCCCGCCGTTGGTGCATGTTTTCCCCGCCTTTGGTGGAAGTTTTCCCGAAACTGGTTAATGAGTTCCCCCGAAACTGGTTAATGAGTTCCCACGAAACTGGTTAATGAGTTCCCACGAAGCTGTTTTCCCCGCTGCTGGTTCATTTGTACCCCGCTGCTCCTGATACTAAGGGCAGCTGCTTAATGTGCTCCCCCCTGTTGGACAATGGCTTCCCCGCCGTTGGTGCATGTTTTCCCCGCCGTTGGTGGAAGTTTTCCCGAAACTGGTTAATGAGTTCCCACGAAACTGGTTAATGAGTTCCCCCGCGGTTGGCTGATCTTTTCCCGGCTGTTGCTTAATCTGATCCCCGCTGCTCCTGATACTAAGGGCAGCTGCTTAATGTGCTCCCCCCGGTTGGACAATGCCTTCCCCGCCGTTGGTTCATGCTTTCCCCGCCTTTGGTGGAAGTTTTGCCGAAACTGGTTAATGAGTTCCCCCGAAACTGGTTAATGAGTTCCCACGAAACTGGTTAATGAGTTCCCACGAAGCTGTTTTCCCCGCTGCTGGTTCATTTGTACCCCGCTGCTCCTGAGACTAAGGGCAGCTGCTTAATGTGCTCCCCACTGTTGGACAAAGGCTTCCCCGCCGCTGGTTGATGCTTTCCCCGCCTTTGGTGGAAGTTTTCCCGAAACTGGTTAATGAGTTCCCACGAAACTGGTTAATGAGTTCCCACGAAACTGGTTAATGAGTTCCCACGAAGTTGTTTTCCCCGCTGCTGGTTCATTTGTACCCCGCTGCTCCTGAGACTAAGGGCAGCTGCTTAATGTGCTCCCCACTGTTGGACAAAGGCTTCCCCGCCGTTGGTTGATGCTTTCCCCGCCTTTGGTGGAAGTTTTCCCGAAACTGGTTAATGAGTTCCCACGAAACTGGTTAATGAGTTCCCACGAAACTGGTTAATGAGTTCCCCCGCGGTTTCCTGATCTTTTCCCGGCTGCTGCTAAATCTGATCCCCGCTGCTCCTGGTACTAAGGGCAGCTGCTTAATGTGCTCCCCCCTGTTGGACAATGGCTTCCCCGCCGTTGGTGCATGTTTTCCCCGCCTTTGGTGGAAGGTTTCCCGAAACTGGTTAATGAGTTCCCACGAAACTGGTTAATGAGTTCCCACGGAGTTGTTTTCCCCGCTGCTTGTTCATTTGTACCCCGCTGCTCCTGATACTAAGGGCAGCTGCTTAATGTTCCCCCCCCCCTGTTGGACAATGGCTTCCCCGCCGTTGGTGCATGTTTTCCCCGCCTCTGGTTGATGTTTTCCCGAAACTGGTTAATGAGTTCCCACGAAACTGGTTAATGAGTTCCCACGGAGTTGTTTTCCCCGCTGCTGGTTCATTTGTACCCCGCTGCTCCTGATACTAAGGGCAGCTGCTTAATGTACTCCCCCCTGTTGGACAATGGCTTCCCCGCCGTTGGTGCATGTTTTCCCCGCCTTTGGTGGAAGGTTTCCCGAAACTGGTTAATGAGTTCCCACGAAACTGGTTAATGAGTTCCCACGGAGTTTTTTTCCCCGCTGCTTGTTCATTTGTACCCCGCTGCTCCTGATACTAAGGGCAGCTGCTTAATGTGCTCCCCACTGCTGGACAATGGCTTCCCCGCCGTTGGTTGATGCTTTCCCCGCCTTTGGTGGATGTTTTCCCGAAACTGGTTAATGAGTTCCCACGAAACTGGTTAATGAGTTCCCACGAAACTGGTTAATGAGTTCCCACGAAGCTGTTTTCCCCGCTGCTGGTTCATTTGTACCCCGCTGCTCCTGATACTAAGGGCAGCTGCTTAATGTGCTCCCCACTGTTGGACAATGGCTTCCCCGCCGTTGGTTCATGTTTTCCCCGCCTTTGGTGGAAGTATTCCCGAAACTGGTTAATGAGTTCCCACGGAACTGGTTAATGAGTTCCCCCGCGGTTGGTTGATCTTTTCCCGGCTGTTGCTTAATCTGATCCCCGCTGCTCCTGATACTAAGGGCAGCTGCTTAATGTGCTCCCCCCTGTTGGACAATGGCTTCCCCGCCGTTGGTTGATGTTTTCCCCGCCTTTGGTGGACGTTTTCCCGAAACTGGTTAATGAGTTCCCCCGAAACTGGTTAATGAGTTCCCACGAAGTTGTTTTCCCCGCTGCTGGTTCATTTGTAGCCCGCTGCTCCTGATACTAAGGGCAGCTGCTTAATGTGCTCCCCCCTGTTGGACAATGGCTTCCCCGCCGCTGGTTGATGTTTTCCCCGCCTTTGGTGGACGTTTTCCCGAAACTGGTTAATGAGTTCCCACGAAACTGGTTAATGAGTTCCCACGGAGTTGTTTTCCCCGCTGCTGGTTCATTTGTACCCCGCTGCTCCTGATACTAAGGGCAGCTGCTTAATGTGCTCCCCACTGCTGGACAAAGGCTTCCCCGCCGTTGGTCGATGCTTTCCCCGCCTTTGGTGGAGGATTTCCCGAAACTGGTTAATGAGTTCCCCAGAAACTGGTTAATGAGTTCCCACGAAACTGGTTAATGAGTTCCCCCGCGGTTGGCTGATCTTTTCCCGGCTGTTGCTTAATCTGATCCCCGCGGCTCCTGATACTAAGGGCAGCTGCTTAATGTGCTCCCCACTGTAGGACAATGGCTTCCCCGCCGTTGGTTGATGTTATCCCCGCGTTTGGTGGAAGTTTTCCCGAAACTGGTTAATGAGTTCCCACGAAACTGGTTAATGAGTTCCCACGAAACTGGTTAATGAGTTCCCCCGCGGTTCGCTGTTCTTTTCACGGCTGTTGCTTCATCTGATCCCCGCTGCTCCTGATACTAAGGGCAGCTGCTTAATGTGCTCCCCCCTGTTGGACAATGGCTTCCCCGCCGTTGGTTGATGTTTTCCCCGCCTTTGGTGGACGTTTTCCCGAAACTGGTTAATGAGTTCCCACGAAACTGGTTAATGAGTTCCCAGGAAACTGGTTAATGAGTTCCCCCGCGGTTGGCTGATCTTTTCCCGGCTGTTGCTTAATCTGATCCCCGCTGCTCCTGATACTAAGAGCAGCTGCTTAATGTGCTCCCCCCGGTTGGACAATGGCTTCCCCGCCGTTGGTTCATGCTTTCCCCGCCTTTGGTGGAGGTTTTCCCGAAACTGGTTAATGAGTTCCCCCGAAACTGGTTAATGAGTTCCCACGAAACTGGTTAATGAGTTCCCACGAAGCTGTTTTCCCCGCTGCTGGTTCATTTGTACCCCGCTGCTCCTGATACTAAGGGCAGCTGCTTAATGTGCTCCCCCCTGTTGGACAATGGCTTCCCCGCCGTTGTTTGATGTTTTCCCCGCCTTTGGTTGATGTTTTCCCGAAACTGGTTAATGAGTTCCCACGAAACTGGTTAATGAGTTCCCACGAAGCTGTTTTCCCCGCTGCTGGTTCATTGGTGCACCGATGCTCCTGATACTAAGGGCAGCTGCTTAATGTGCTCCCCCCTGTTGGACAAAGGCTTCCCCGCCGTTGGTTGATGCTTTCCCCGCCTCTGGTTGAAGTTTTCCCGAAACTGGTTAATGAGTTCCCACGAAACTGGTTAATGAGTTCCCACGAAACTGGTTAATGAGTTCCCCCGCGGTTGGCTGTTCTTTTCACGGCTGTTGCTTCATCTGATCCCCGCTGCTCCTGATACTAAGGGCAGCTGCTTAATGTGCTCCCCCCTGTTGGACAATGGCTTCCCCGCCGTTGGTTGATGTTTTCCCCGCCTTTGGTGGACGTTTTCCCGAAACTGGTTAATGAGTTCCCACGAAACTGGTTAATGAGTTCCCAGGAAACTGGTTAATGAGTTCCCCCGCGGTTGGCTGATCTTTTCCCGGCTGTTGCTTAATCTGATCCCCGCTGCTCCTGATACTAAGGGCAGCTGCTTAATCTGCTCCCCCCTGTTGGACAATGGCATCCCCGCCGTTGTTTGATGTTTCCCCGCCTTTGGTTGATGTTTTCCCGAAACTGGTTAATGAGTTCCCACGAAACTGGTTAATGAGTTCCCACGAAACTGGTTAATGAGTTCCCACGAAGCTATTTTCCCCGCTGCTGGTTCATTTGTACCCCGCTGCTCCTGATACTAAGGGCAGCTGCTTAATGTGCTCCCCACTGTTGGACAATGGCTTCCACGCCGTTGGTTGATGCTTTCCCCGCCTTTGGTGGACGTTTTCCCGAAACTGGTTAATGAGTTCCCACGAAACTGGTTAATGAGTTCCCACGAAGTTGTTTTCCCCGCTGCTGGTTCATTTGTACCCCGCTGCTCCTGATACTAAGGGCAGCTGCTTAATGTGCTCCCCACTGTTGGACAATGGCTTCCCCGCCGTTGGTTCATGTTTTTCCCGCCTTCGGTTCATGTTTTCCCGAAACTGGTTAATGAGTTCCCCCGAAACTGGTTAATGAGTTCCCACGAAACTGGTTAATGAGTTCCCACGAAGCTGTTTTCCCCGCTGCTGGTTCATTTGTACCCCGCTGCTCCTGATACTAAGGGCAGCTGCTTAATGTGCTCCCCCCTGTTGGACAATGGCTTCCCCGCCGTTGGTGCATGTTTTCCCCGCCTTTGGTGGAAGTTGTCCCGAAACTGGTTAATGAGTTCCCCCGAAACTGGTTAATGAGTTCCCACGAAACTGGTTAATGAGTTCCCACGAAGCTGTTTTCCCCGCTGCTGGTTCATTTGTACCCCGCTGCTCCTGATACTAAGGGCAGCTGCTTAATGTGCTCCCCCCTGTTGGACAATGGCTTCCCCGCCGTTGGTGCATGTTTTCCCCGCCGTTGGTGGAAGTTTTCCCGAAACTGGTTAATGAGTTCCCCCGAAACTGGTTAATGAGTTCCCCCGCGGTTGGCTGATCTTTTCCCGGCTGTTGCTTAATCTGATCCCCGCTGCTCCTGATACTAAGGGCAGCTGCTTAATGTGCTCCCCCCGGTTGGACAATGCCTTCCCCGCCGTTGGTTCATGCTTTCCCCGCCTTTGGTGGAAGTTTTCCCGAAACTGGTTAATGAGTTCCCCCGAAACTGGTTAATGAGTTCCCACGAAGCAGTTTTCCCCGCTGCTGGTTCATTTGTACCCCGCTGCTCCTGATACTAAGGGCAGCTGCTTAATGTGCTCCCCCCTGTTGGACAAAGGCTTCCCCGCCGTTGGTTGATGCTTTCCCCGCCTCTGGTTGAAGTTTTCCCGAAACTGGTTAATGAGTTCCCAGGAAACTGGTTAATGAGTTCCCACGAAACTGGTTAATGAGTTCCCCCGCGGTTGGTTGATCTTTTCCCGGCTGTTGCTTAATCTGATCCCCGCCGCTCCTGATACTAAGGGCAGCTGCTTAATGTGCTCCCCCCTGTTGGACAATGGCTTCCCCGCCGTTGGTGCATGTTTTCCCCGCCTTTGGTGGACGTTTTCCCGAAACTGGTTAATGAGTTCCCACGAAACTGGTTAATGAGTTCCCACGAAACTGGTTAATGAGTTCCCCCGCGGTTGGCTGTTCTTTTCCCGGCTGTTGCTTAATCTGATCCCCGCTGCTCCTGATACTAAGGGCAGCTGCCTAATGTGCTCCCCACTGTTGGACAATGGCTTCCCCGCCGTTGGTTGATGCTTTCCCCGCCTTTGGTGGACGTTTCCCCGAAACTGGTTAATGAGTTCCCACGAAACTGGTTAATGAGTTCCCACGAAGTTGTTTTCCCCGCTGCTGGTTCATTTGTACCCCGCTGCTGCTGATACTAAGGGCAGCTGCTTAATGTGCTCCCCCCTGTTGGACAATGGCTTCCCCGCCGTTGGTGCATGTTTTCCCCGCCTTTGGTGGAAGTTTTCCCGAAACTGGTTAATGAGTTCCCCCGAAACTGGTTAATGAGTTCCCAGGAAACTGGTTAATGAGTTCCCCCGCGGTTGGCTGATCTTTTCCCGGCTGTTGCTTAATCTGATCCCCGCTGCTCCTGATACTAAGGGCAGCTGCTTAATGTGCTCCCCCCTGTTGGACAATGGCATCCCCGCCGTTGTTTGATGTTTCCCCGCCTTTGGTTGATGTTTTCCCGAAACTGGTTAATGAGTTCCCACGAAACTGGTTAATGAGTTCCCACGAAACTGGTTAATGAGTTCCCACGAAGCTATTTTCCCCGCTGCTGGTTCATTTGTACCCCGCTGCTCCTGATACTAAGGGCAGCTGCTTAATGTGCTCCCCACTGTTGGACAATGGCTTCCACGCCGTTGGTTGATGCTTTCCCCGCCTTTGGTGGACGTTTTCCCGAAACTGGTTAATGAGTTCCCACGAAACTGGTTAATGAGTTCCCACGAAGTTGTTTTCCCCGCTGCTGGTTCATTTGTACCCCGCTGCTCCTGATACTAAGGGCAGCTGCTTAATGTGCTCCCCACTGTTGGACAATGGCTTCCCCGCCGTTGGTTCATGTTTTTCCCGCCTTCGGTTCATGTTTTCCCGAAACTGGTTAATGAGTTCCCCCGAAACTGGTTAATGAGTTCCCACGAAACTGGTTAATGAGTTCCCACGAAGCTGTTTTCCCCGCTGCTGGTTCATTTGTACCCCGCTGCTCCTGATACTAAGGGCAGCTGCTTAATGTGCTCCCCCCTGTTGGACAATGGCTTCCCCGCCGTTGGTGCATGTTTTCCCCGCCTTTGGTGGAAGTTGTCCCGAAACTGGTTAATGAGTTCCCCCGAAACTGGTTAATGAGTTCCCACGAAACTGGTTAATGAGTTCCCACGAAGCTGTTTTCCCCGCTGCTGGTTCATTTGTACCCCGCTGCTCCTGATACTAAGGGCAGCTGCTTAATGTGCTCCCCCCTGTTGGACAATGGCTTCCCCGCCGTTGGTGCATGTTTTCCCCGCCGTTGGTGGAAGTTTTCCCGAAACTGGTTAATGAGTTCCCCCGAAACTGGTTAATGAGTTCCCCCGCGGTTGGCTGATCTTTTCCCGGCTGTTGCTTAATCTGATCCCCGCTGCTCCTGATACTAAGGGCAGCTGCTTAATGTGCTCCCCCCGGTTGGACAATGCCTTCCCCGCCGTTGGTTCATGCTTTCCCCGCCTTTGGTGGAAGTTTTCCCGAAACTGGTTAATGAGTTCCCCCGAAACTGGTTAATGAGTTCCCACGAAGCAGTTTTCCCCGCTGCTGGTTCATTTGTACCCCGCTGCTCCTGATACTAAGGGCAGCTGCTTAATGTGCTCCCCCCTGTTGGACAAAGGCTTCCCCGCCGTTGGTTGATGCTTTCCCCGCCTCTGGTTGAAGTTTTCCCGAAACTGGTTAATGAGTTCCCAGGAAACTGGTTAATGAGTTCCCACGAAACTGGTTAATGAGTTCCCCCGCGGTTGGTTGATCTTTTCCCGGCTGTTGCTTAATCTGATCCCCGCCGCTCCTGATACTAAGGGCAGCTGCTTAATGTGCTCCCCCCTGTTGGACAATGGCTTCCCCGCCGTTGGTGCATGTTTTCCCCGCCTTTGGTGGACGTTTTCCCGAAACTGGTTAATGAGTTCCCACGAAACTGGTTAATGAGTTCCCACGAAACTGGTTAATGAGTTCCCCCGCGGTTGGCTGTTCTTTTCCCGGCTGTTGCTTAATCTGATCCCCGCTGCTCCTGATACTAAGGGCAGCTGCCTAATGTGCTCCCCACTGTTGGACAATGGCTTCCCCGCCGTTGGTTGATGCTTTCCCCGCCTTTGGTGGACGTTTCCCCGAAACTGGTTAATGAGTTCCCACGAAACTGGTTAATGAGTTCCCACGAAGTTGTTTTCCCCGCTGCTGGTTCATTTGTACCCCGCTGCTGCTGATACTAAGGGCAGCTGCTTAATGTGCTCCCCCCTGTTGGACAATGGCTTCCCCGCCGTTGGTGCATGTTTTCCCCGCCTTTGGTGGAAGTTTTCCCGAAACTGGTTAATGAGTTCCCCCGAAACTGGTTAATGAGTTCCCACGAAACTGGTTAATGAGTTCCCACGAAGCTGTTTTCCCCGCTGCTGGTTCATTTGTACCCCGCTGCTCCTGATACTAAGGGCAGCTGCTTAATGTGCTCCCCCCTGTTGGACAATGGCTTCCCCGCCGTTGGTGCATGTTTTCCCCGCCGTTGGTGGAAGTTTTCCCGAAACTGGTTAATGAGTTCCCCCGAAACTGGTTAATGAGTTCCCCCGCGGTTGGCTGATCTTTTCCCGGCTGTTGCTTAATCTGATCCCCGCTGCTCCTGATACTAAGGGCAGCTGCTTAATGTGCTCCCCCCGGTTGGACAATGCCTTCCCCGGGGTTGGTTCATGCTTTCCCCGCCTTTGGTGGAAGTTTTCCCGAAACTGGTTAATGAGTTCCCCCGAAACTGGTTAATGAGTTCCCACGAAGCTGTTTTCCCCGCTGCTGGTTCATTTGTACCCCGCTGCTCCTGATACTAAGGGCAGCTGCTTAATGTGCTCCCCCCTGTTGGACAAAGGCTTCCCCGCCGTTGGTTGATGCTTTCCCCGCCTCTGGTTGAAGTTTTCCCGAAACTGGTTAATGAGTTCCCAGGAAACTGGTTAATGAGTTCCCACGAAACTGGTTAATGAGTTCCCCCGCGGTTGGTTGATCTTTTCCCGGCTGTTGCTTAATCTGATCCCCGCCGCTCCTGATACTAAGGGCAGCTGCTTAATGTGCTCCCCCCTGTTGGACAATGGCTTCCCCGCCGTTGGTGCATGTTTTCCCCGCCTTTGGTGGACGTTTTCCCGAAACTGGTTAATGAGTTCCCACGAAACTGGTTAATGAGTTCCCACGAAACTGGTTAATGAGTTCCCCCGCGGTTGGCTGTTCTTTTCCCGGCTGTTGCTTAATCTGATCCCCGCTGCTCCTGATACTAAGGGCAGCTGCCTAATGTGCTCCCCACTGTTGGACAATGGCTTCCCCGCCGTTGGTTGATGCTTTCCCCGCCTTTGGTGGACGTTTTCCCGAAACTGGTTAATGAGTTCCCACGAAACTGGTTAATGAGTTCCCACGAAGTTGTTTTCCCCGCTGCTGGTTCATTTGTACCCCGCTGCTCCTGATACTAAGGGCAGCTGCTTAATGTGCTCCCCCCTGTTGGACAATGGCTTCCCCGCCGTTGGTGCATGTTTTCCCCGCCTTTGGTGGAAGTTTTCCCGAAACTGGTTAATGAGTTCCCCCGAAACTGGTTAATGAGTTCCCACGAAACTGGTTAATGAGTTCCCACGAAGCTGTTTTCCCCGCTGCTGGTTCATTTGTACCCCGCTGCTCCTGATACTAAGGGCAGCTGCTTAATGTGCTCCCCCCTGTTGGACAATGGCTTCCCCGCCGTTGGTGCATGTTTTCCCCGCCTTTGGTGGAAGTTTTCCCGAAACTGGTTAATGAGTTCCCCCGCGGTTGGCTGATCTTTTCCCGGCTGTTGCTTAATCTGATCCCCGCTGCTCCTGATACTAAGGGCAGCTGCTTAATGTGCTCCCCCCGGTTGGACAATGCCTTCCCCGCCGTTGGTTCATGCTTTCCCCGCCTTTGGTGGAAGTTTTCCCGAAACCTGTTAATGAGTTCCCCCGAAACTGGTTAATGAGTTCCCACGAAGCTGTTTTCCCCGCTGCTGGTTCATTTGTACCCCGCTGCTCCTGATACTAAGGGCAGCTGCTTAATGTGCTCCCCCCTGTTGGACAAAGGCTTCCCCGCCGTTGGTTGATGCTTTCCCCGCCTCTGGTTGAAGTTTTCCCGAAACTGGTTAATGAGTTCCCACGAAACTGGTTAATGAGTTCCCACGAAACTGGTTAATGAGTTCCCCCGCGGTTGGTTGATCTTTTCCCGGCTGTTGCTTAATCTGATCCCCGCCGCTCCTGATACTAAGGGCAGCTGCTTAATGTGCTCCCCCCGGTTAGACAATGGCTTCCCCGCCGTTGGTGCATGTTTTCCCCGCCTTTGGTGGACGTTTTCCCGAAACTGGTTAATGAGTTCCCACGAAACTGGTTAATGAGTTCCCACGAAACTGGTTAATGAGTTCCCCCGCGGTTGGCTGTTCTTTTCCCGGCTGTTGCTTGATCTGATCCCCGCTGCTCCTGATACTAAGGGCAGCTGCCTAATGTGCTCCCCACTGTTGGACAATGGCTTCCCCGCCGTTGGTTGATGCTTTCCCCGCCTTTGGTGGACGTTTTCCCGAAACTGGTTAATGAGTTCCCACGAAACTGGTTAATGAGTTCCCACGAAGTTGTTTTCCCCGCTGCTGGTTCATTTGTACCCCGCTGCTCCTGATACTAAGGGCAGCTGCTTAATGTGCTCCCCCCTGTTGGACAATGGCTTCCCCGCCGTTGGTGCATGTTTTCCCCGCCTTTGGTGGAAGTTTTCCCGAAACTGGTTAATGAGTTCCCCCGAAACTGGTTAATGAGTTCCCACGAAACTGGTTAATGAGTTCCCACGAAGCTGTTTTCCCCGCTGCTGGTTCATTTGTACCCCGCTGCTCCTGATACTAAGGGCAGCTGCTTAATGTGCTCCCCCCTGTTGGACAATGGCTTCCCCGCCGTTGGTGCATGTTTTCCCCGCCGTTGGTGGAAGTTTTCCCGAAACTGGTTAATGAGTTCCCCCGAAACTGGTTAATGAGTTCCCCCGCGGTTGGCTGATCTTTTCCCGGCTGTTGCTTAATCTGATCCCCGCTGCTCCTGATACTAAGGGCAGCTGCTTAATGTGCTCCCCCCGGTTGGACAATGCCTTCCCCGCCGTTGGTTCATGCTTTCCCCGCCTTTGGTGGAAGTTTTCCCGAAACTGGTTAATGAGTTCCCCCGAAACTGGTTAATGAGTTCCCACGAAGCTGTTTTCCCCGCTGCTGGTTCATTTGTACCCCGCTGCTCCTGATACTAAGGGCAGCTGCTTAATGTGCTCCCCCCTGTTGGACAAAGGCTTCCCCGCCGTTGGTTGATGCTTTCCCCGCCTCTGGTTGAAGTTTTCCCGAAACTGGTTAATGAGTTCCCAGGAAACTGGTTAGTGAGTTCCCACGAAACTGGTTAATGAGTTCCCCCGCGGTTGGTTGATCTTTTCCCGGCTGTTGCTTAATCTGATCCCCGCCGCTCCTGATACTAAGGGCAGCTGCTTAATGTGCTCCCCCCTGTTGGACAATGGCTTCCCCGCCGTTGGTGCATGTTTTCCCCGCCTTTGGTGGACGTTTTCCCGAAACTGGTTAATGAGTTCCCACGAAACTGGTTAATGAGTTCCCACGAAACTGGTTAATGAGTTCCCCCGCGGTTGGCTGTTCTTTTCCCGGCTGTTGCTTAATCTGATCCCCGCTGCTCCTGATACTAAGGGCAGCTGCCTAATGTGCTCCCCACTGTTGGACAATGGCTTCCCCGCCGTTGGTTGATGCTTTCCCCGCCTTTGGTGGACGTTTTCCCGAAACTGGTTAATGAGTTCCCACGAAACTGGTTAATGAGTTCCCACGAAGTTGTTCTCCCCGCTGCTGGTTCATTTGTACCCCGCTGCTCCTGATACTAAGGGCAGCTGCTTAATGTGCTCCCCCCTGTTGGACAATGGCTTCCCCGCCGTTGGTGCATGTTTTCCCCGCCTTTGGTGGAAGTTTTCCCGAAACTGGTTAATGAGTTCCCACGAAACTGGTTAATGAGTTCCCCCGCGGTTGGCTGATCTTTTCCCTCCTGTTGCTTAATCTGATCCCCGCTGCTCCTGATACTAAGGGCAGCTGCTTAATGTGCTCCCCCCTGTTGGACAATGGCCTCCCCGCCGTTGGTTCATGTTTTCCCCGCCTTTGGTGGACGTTTTCCCGAAACTGGTTAATGAGTTCCCACGAAACTGGTTAATGAGTTCCCACGAAACTGGTTAATGAGTTCCCCCGCGGTTGGCTGTTCTTTTCCCGGCTGTTGCTTAATCTGATCCCCGCTGCTCCTGATACTAAGGGCAGCTGCTTAATGTGCTCCCCCCTGTTGGACAATGGCTTCCCCGCCGTTGGTGCATGTTTTCCCCGCCTTTGGTGGAAGTTTTCCCGAAACTGGTTAATGTGTTCCCCCGAAACTGGTTAATGAGTTCCCACGAAACTGGTTAATGAGTTCCCACGAAGCTGTTTTCCCCGCTGCTGGTTCATTTGTACCCCGCTGCTCCTGATACTAAGGGCAGCTGCTTAATGTGCTCCCCCCTGTTGGACAATGGCTTCCCCGCCGTTGGTGCATGTTTTCCCCGCCGTTGGTGGAAGTTTTCCCGAAACTGGTTAATGAGTTCCCCCGAAACTGGTTAATGAGTTCCCCCGCGGTTGGCTGATCTTTTCCCGGCTGTTGCTTAATCTGATCCCCGCTGCTCCTGATACTAAGGGCAGCTGCTTAATGTGCTCCCCCCGGTTGGACAATGCCTTCCCCGGGGTTGGTTCATGCTTTCCCCGCCTTTGGTGGAAGTTTTCCCGAAACTGGTTAATGAGTTCCCCCGAAACTGGTTAATGAGTTCCCACGAAGCTGTTTTCCCCGCTGCTGGTTCATTTGTACCCCGCTGCTCCTGATACTAAGGGCAGCTGCTTAATGTGCTCCCCCCTGTTGGACAAAGGCTTCCCCGCCGTTGGTTGATGCTTTCCCCGCCTCTGGTTGAAGTTTTCCCGAAACTGGTTAATGAGTTCCCAGGAAACTGGTTAATGAGTTCCCACGAAACTGGTTAATGAGTTCCCCCGCGGTTGGTTGATCTTTTCCCGGCTGTTGCTTAATCTGATCCCCGCCGCTCCTGATACTAAGGGCAGCTGCTTAATGTGCTCCCCCCTGTTGGACAATGGCTTCCCCGCCGTTGGTGCATGTTTTCCCCGCCTTTGGTGGACGTTTTCCCGAAACTGGTTAATGAGTTCCCACGAAACTGGTTAATGAGTTCCCACGAAACTGGTTAATGAGTTCCCCCGCGGTTGGCTGTTCTTTTCCCGGCTGTTGCTTAATCTGATCCCCGCTGCTCCTGATACTAAGGGCAGCTGCCTAATGTGCTCCCCACTGTTGGACAATGGCTTCCCCGCCGTTGGTTGATGCTTTCCCCGCCTTTGGTGGACGTTTTCCCGAAACTGGTTAATGAGTTCCCACGAAACTGGTTAATGAGTTCCCACGAAGTTGTTTTCCCCGCTGCTGGTTCATTTGTACCCCGCTGCTCCTGATACTAAGGGCAGCTGCTTAATGTGCTCCCCCCTGTTGGACAATGGCTTCCCCGCCGTTGGTGCATGTTTTCCCCGCCTTTGGTGGAAGTTTTCCCGAAACTGGTTAATGAGTTCCCCCGAAACTGGTTAATGAGTTCCCACGAAACTGGTTAATGAGTTCCCACGAAGCTGTTTTCCCCGCTGCTGGTTCATTTGTACCCCGCTGCTCCTGATACTAAGGGCAGCTGCTTAATGTGCTCCCCCCTGTTGGACAATGGCTTCCCCGCCGTTGGTGCATGTTTTCCCCGCCTTTGGTGGAAGTTTTCCCGAAACTGGTTAATGAGTTCCCCCGCGGTTGGCTGATCTTTTCCCGGCTGTTGCTTAATCTGATCCCCGCTGCTCCTGATACTAAGGGCAGCTGCTTAATGTGCTCCCCCCGGTTGGACAATGCCTTCCCCGCCGTTGGTTCATGCTTTCCCCGCCTTTGGTGGAAGTTTTCCCGAAACCTGTTAATGAGTTCCCCCGAAACTGGTTAATGAGTTCCCACGAAGCTGTTTTCCCCGCTGCTGGTTCATTTGTACCCCGCTGCTCCTGATACTAAGGGCAGCTGCTTAATGTGCTCCCCCCTGTTGGACAAAGGCTTCCCCGCCGTTGGTTGATGCTTTCCCCGCCTCTGGTTGAAGTTTTCCCGAAACTGGTTAATGAGTTCCCACGAAACTGGTTAATGAGTTCCCACGAAACTGGTTAATGAGTTCCCCCGCGGTTGGTTGATCTTTTCCCGGCTGTTGCTTAATCTGATCCCCGCCGCTCCTGATACTAAGGGCAGCTGCTTAATGTGCTCCCCCCGGTTGGACAATGGCTTCCCCGCCGTTGGTGCATGTTTTCCCCGCCTTTGGTGGACGTTTTCCCGAAACTGGTTAATGAGTTCCCACGAAACTGGTTAATGAGTTCCCACGAAACTGGTTAATGAGTTCCCCCGCGGTTGGCTGTTCTTTTCCCGGCTGTTGCTTGATCTGATCCCCGCTGCTCCTGATACTAAGGGCAGCTGCCTAATGTGCTCCCCACTGTTGGACAATGGCTTCCCCGCCGTTGGTTGATGCTTTCCCCGCCTTTGGTGGACGTTTTCCCGAAACTGGTTAATGAGTTCCCACGAAACTGGTTAATGAGTTCCCACGAAGTTGTTTTCCCCGCTGCTGGTTCATTTGTACCCCGCTGCTCCTGATACTAAGGGCAGCTGCTTAATGTGCTCCCCCCTGTTGGACAATGGCTTCCCCGCCGTTGGTGCATGTTTTCCCCGCCTTTGGTGGAAGTTTTCCCGAAACTGGTTAATGAGTTCCCCCGAAACTGGTTAATGAGTTCCCACGAAACTGGTTAATGAGTTCCCACGAAGCTGTTTTCCCCGCTGCTGGTTCATTTGTACCCCGCTGCTCCTGATACTAAGGGCAGCTGCTTAATGTGCTCCCCCCTGTTGGACAATGGCTTCCCCGCCGTTGGTGCATGTTTTCCCCGCCGTTGGTGGAAGTTTTCCCGAAACTGGTTAATGAGTTCCCCCGAAACTGGTTAATGAGTTCCCCCGCGGTTGGCTGATCTTTTCCCGGCTGTTGCTTAATCTGATCCCCGCTGCTCCTGATACTAAGGGCAGCTGCTTAATGTGCTCCCCCCGGTTGGACAATGCCTTCCCCGGGGTTGGTTCATGCTTTCCCCGCCTTTGGTGGAAGTTTTCCCGAAACTGGTTAATGAGTTCCCCCGAAACTGGTTAATGAGTTCCCACGAAGCTGTTTTCCCCGCTGCTGGTTCATTTGTACCCCGCTGCTCCTGATACTAAGGGCAGCTGCTTAATGTGCTCCCCCCTGTTGGACAAAGGCTTCCCCGCCGTTGGTTGATGCTTTCCCCGCCTCTGGTTGAAGTTTTCCCGAAACTGGTTAATGAGTTCCCAGGAAACTGGTTAATGAGTTCCCACGAAACTGGTTAATGAGTTCCCCCGCGGTTGGTTGATCTTTTCCCGGCTGTTGCTTAATCTGATCCCCGCCGCTCCTGATACTAAGGGCAGCTGCTTAATGTGCTCCCCCCTGTTGGACAATGGCTTCCCCGCCGTTGGTGCATGTTTTCCCCGCCTTTGGTGGACGTTTTCCCGAAACTGGTTAATGAGTTCCCACGAAACTGGTTAATGAGTTCCCACGAAACTGGTTAATGAGTTCCCCCGCGGTTGGCTGTTCTTTTCCCGGCTGTTGCTTAATCTGATCCCCGCTGCTCCTGATACTAAGGGCAGCTGCCTAATGTGCTCCCCACTGTTGGACAATGGCTTCCCCGCCGTTGGTTGATGCTTTCCCCGCCTTTGGTGGACGTTTTCCCGAAACTGGTTAATGAGTTCCCACGAAACTGGTTAATGAGTTCCCACGAAGTTGTTTTCCCCGCTGCTGGTTCATTTGTACCCCGCTGCTCCTGATACTAAGGGCAGCTGCTTAATGTGCTCCCCCCTGTTGGACAATGGCTTCCCCGCCGTTGGTGCATGTTTTCCCCGCCTTTGGTGGAAGTTTTCCCGAAACTGGTTAATGAGTTCCCCCGAAACTGGTTAATGAGTTCCCACGAAACTGGTTAATGAGTTCCCACGAAGCTGTTTTCCCCGCTGCTGGTTCATTTGTACCCCGCTGCTCCTGATACTAAGGGCAGCTGCTTAATGTGCTCCCCCCTGTTGGACAATGGCTTCCCCGCCGTTGGTGCATGTTTTCCCCGCCTTTGGTGGAAGTTTTCCCGAAACTGGTTAATGAGTTCCCCCGCGGTTGGCTGATCTTTTCCCGGCTGTTGCTTAATCTGATCCCCGCTGCTCCTGATACTAAGGGCAGCTGCTTAATGTGCTCCCCCCGGTTGGACAATGCCTTCCCCGCCGTTGGTTCATGCTTTCCCCGCCTTTGGTGGAAGTTTTCCCGAAACCTGTTAATGAGTTCCCCCGAAACTGGTTAATGAGTTCCCACGAAGCTGTTTTCCCCGCTGCTGGTTCATTTGTACCCCGCTGCTCCTGATACTAAGGGCAGCTGCTTAATGTGCTCCCCCCTGTTGGACAAAGGCTTCCCCGCCGTTGGTTGATGCTTTCCCCGCCTCTGGTTGAAGTTTTCCCGAAACTGGTTAATGAGTTCCCACGAAACTGGTTAATGAGTTCCCACGAAACTGGTTAATGAGTTCCCCCGCGGTTGGTTGATCTTTTCCCGGCTGTTGCTTAATCTGATCCCCGCCGCTCCTGATACTAAGGGCAGCTGCTTAATGTGCTCCCCCCGGTTGGACAATGGCTTCCCCGCCGTTGGTGCATGTTTTCCCCGCCTTTGGTGGACGTTTTCCCGAAACTGGTTAATGAGTTCCCACGAAACTGGTTAATGAGTTCCCACGAAACTGGTTAATGAGTTCCCCCGCGGTTGGCTGTTCTTTTCCCGGCTGTTGCTTGATCTGATCCCCGCTGCTCCTGATACTAAGGGCAGCTGCCTAATGTGCTCCCCACTGTTGGACAATGGCTTCCCCGCCGTTGGTTGATGCTTTCCCCGCCTTTGGTGGACGTTTTCCCGAAACTGGTTAATGAGTTCCCACGAAACTGGTTAATGAGTTCCCACGAAGTTGTTTTCCCCGCTGCTGGTTCATTTGTACCCCGCTGCTCCTGATACTAAGGGCAGCTGCTTAATGTGCTCCCCCCTGTTGGACAATGGCTTCCCCGCCGTTGGTGCATGTTTTCCCCGCCTTTGGTGGAAGTTTTCCCGAAACTGGTTAATGAGTTCCCCCGAAACTGGTTAATGAGTTCCCACGAAACTGGTTAATGAGTTCCCACGAAGCTGTTTTCCCCGCTGCTGGTTCATTTGTACCCCGCTGCTCCTGATACTAAGGGCAGCTGCTTAATGTGCTCCCCCCTGTTGGACAATGGCTTCCCCGCCGTTGGTGCATGTTTTCCCCGCCGTTGGTGGAAGTTTTCCCGAAACTGGTTAATGAGTTCCCCCGAAACTGGTTAATGAGTTCCCCCGCGGTTGGCTGATCTTTTCCCGGCTGTTGCTTAATCTGATCCCCGCTGCTCCTGATACTAAGGGCAGCTGCTTAATGTGCTCCCCCCGGTTGGACAATGCCTTCCCCGCCGTTGGTTCATGCTTTCCCCGCCTTTGGTGGAAGTTTTCCCGAAACTGGTTAATGAGTTCCCCCGAAACTGGTTAATGAGTTCCCACGAAGCTGTTTTCCCCGCTGCTGGTTCATTTGTACCCCGCTGCTCCTGATACTAAGGGCAGCTGCTTAATGTGCTCCCCCCTGTTGGACAAAGGCTTCCCCGCCGTTGGTTGATGCTTTCCCCGCCTCTGGTTGAAGTTTTCCCGAAACTGGTTAATGAGTTCCCAGGAAACTGGTTAGTGAGTTCCCACGAAACTGGTTAATGAGTTCCCCCGCGGTTGGTTGATCTTTTCCCGGCTGTTGCTTAATCTGATCCCCGCCGCTCCTGATACTAAGGGCAGCTGCTTAATGTGCTCCCCCCTGTTGTACAATGGCTTCCCCGCCGTTGGTGCATGTTTTCCCCGCCTTTGGTGGACGTTTTCCCGAAACTGGTTAATGAGTTCCCACGAAACTGGTTAATGAGTTCCCACGAAACTGGTTAATGAGTTCCCCCGCGGTTGGCTGTTCTTTTCCCGGCTGTTGCTTAATCTGATCCCCGCTGCTCCTGATACTAAGGGCAGCTGCCTAATGTGCTCCCCACTGTTGGACAATGGCTTCCCCGCCGTTGGTTGATGCTTTCCCCGCCTTTGGTGGACGTTTTCCCGAAACTGGTTAATGAGTTCCCACGAAACTGGTTAATGAGTTCCCACGAAGTTGTTCTCCCCGCTGCTGGTTCATTTGTACCCCGCTGCTCCTGATACTAAGGGCAGCTGCTTAATGTGCTCCCCCCTGTTGGACAATGGCTTCCCCGCCGTTGGTGCATGTTTTCCCCGCCTTTGGTGGAAGTTTTCCCGAAACTGGTTAATGAGTTCCCACGAAACTGGTTAATGAGTTCCCCCGCGGTTGGCTGATCTTTTCCCTCCTGTTGCTTAATCTGATCCCCGCTGCTCCTGATACTAAGGGCAGCTGCTTAATGTGCTCCCCCCTGTTGGACAATGGCCTCCCCGCCGTTGGTTCATGTTTTCCCCGCCTTTGGTGGACGTTTTCCCGAAACTGGTTAATGAGTTCCCACGAAACTGGTTAATGAGTTCCCACGAAACTGGTTAATGAGTTCCCCCGCGGTTGGCTGTTCTTTTCCCGGCTGTTGCTTAATCTGATCCCCGCTGCTCCTGATACTAAGGGCAGCTGCTTAATGTGCTCCCCCCTGTTGGACAATGGCTTCCCCGCCGTTGGTTGATGTTTTCCCCGCCTTTGGTGGACGTTTTCCCGAAACTGGTTAATGAGTTCCCCCGAAACTGGTTAATGAGTTCCCACGAAGCTGTTTTCCCCGCTGCTGGTTCATTTGTACCCCGCTGCTCCTGATACTAAGGGCAGCTGCTTAATGTGCTCCCCCCTGTTGGACAAAGGCTTCCCCGCCGTTGGTGCATGTTTTCCCCGCCTTTGGTGGAAGTTTTCCCGAAACTGGTTAATGAGTTCCCACGAAACTGGTTAATGAGTTCCCCCGCGGTTCGCTGTTCTTTTCACGGCTGTTGCTTCATCTGATCCCCGCTGCTCCTGATACTAAGGGCAGCTGCTTAATGTGCTCCCCCCTGTTGGACAATGGCTTCCCCGCCGTTGGTTGATGTTTTCCCCGCCTTTGGTGGACGTTTTCCCGAAACTGGTTAATGAGTTCCCACGAAACTGGTTAATGAGTTCCCAGGAAACTGGTTAATGAGTTCCCCCGCGGTTGGCTGATCTTTTCCCGGCTGTTGCTTAATCTGATCCCCGCTGCTCCTGATACTAAGGGCAGCTGCTTAATGTGCTCCCCCCGGTTGGACAATGGCTTCCCCGCCGTTGGTTCATGCTTTCCCCGCCTTTGGTGGACGTTTTCCCGAAACTGGTTAATGAGTTCCCACGAAACTGGTTAATGAGTTCCCACGAAGTTGTTTTCCCCGCTGCTGGTTCATTTGTACCCCGCTGCTCCTGATACTAAGGGCAGCTGCTTAATGTGCTCCCCCCTGTTGGACAATGGCTTCCCCGCCGTTGGTGCATGTTTTCCCCGCCTTTGGTGGAAGTTTTCCCGAAACTGGTTAATGAGTTCCCCCGAAACTGGTTAATGAGTTCCCACGAAACTGGTTAATGAGTTCCCACGAAGTTGTTTTCCCCGCTGCTGGTTCATTTGTACCCCGCTGCTCCTGATACTAAGGGCAGCTGCTTAATGTGCTCCCCCCTGTTGGACAAAGGCTTCCCCGCCGTTGGTTGATGCTTTCCCCGCCTCTGGTTGAAGTTTTCCCGAAACTGGTTAATAAGTTCCCACGAAACTGGTTAATGAGTTCCCACGAAACTGGTTAATGAGTTCCCCCGCGGTTGGTTGATCTTTTCCCGGCTGTTGCTTAATCTGATCCCCGCCGCTCCTGATACTAAGGGCAGCTGCTTAATGTGCTCCCCCCTGTTGTACAATGGCTTCCCCGCCGTTGGTGCATGTTTTCCCCGCCTTTGGTGGACGTTTTCCCGAAACTGGTTAATGAGTTCCCACGAAACTGGTTAATGAGTTCCCACGAAACTGGTTAATGAGTTCCCCCGCGGTTGGCTGTTCTTTTCCCGGCTGTTGCTTAATCTGATCCCCGCTGCTCCTGATACTAAGGGCAGCTGCCTAATGTGCTCCCCACTGTTGGACAATGGCTTCCCCGCCGTTGGTTGATGCTTTCCCCGCCTTTGGTGGACGTTTTCCCGAAACTGGTTAATGAGTTCCCACGAAACTGGTTAATGAGTTCCCACGAAGTTGTTCTCCCCGCTGCTGGTTCATTTGTACCCCGCTGCTCCTGATACTAAGGGCAGCTGCTTAATGTGCTCCCCCCTGTTGGACAATGGCTTCCCCGCCGTTGGTGCATGTTTTCCCCGCCTTTGGTGGAAGTTTTCCCGAAACTGGTTAATGAGTTCCCACGAAACTGGTTAATGAGTTCCCCCGCGGTTGGCTGATCTTTTCCCTCCTGTTGCTTAATCTGATCCCCGCTGCTCCTGATACTAAGGGCAGCTGCTTAATGTGCTCCCCCCTGTTGGACAATGGCCTCCCCGCCGTTGGTTCATGTTTTCCCCGCCTTTGGTGGACGTTTTCCCGAAACTGGTTAATGAGTTCCCACGAAACTGGTTAATGAGTTCCCACGAAACTGGTTAATGAGTTCCCCCGCGGTTGGCTGTTCTTTTCCCGGCTGTTGCTTAATCTGATCCCCGCTGCTCCTGATACTAAGGGCAGCTGCTTAATGTGCTCCCCCCTGTTGGACAATGGCTTCCCCGCCGTTGGTTGATGTTTTCCCCGCCTTTGGTGGACGTTTTCCCGAAACTGGTTAATGAGTTCCCCCGAAACTGGTTAATGAGTTCCCACGAAGCTGTTTTCCCCGCTGCTGGTTCATTTGTACCCCGCTGCTCCTGATACTAAGGGCAGCTGCTTAATGTGCTCCCCCCTGTTGGACAAAGGCTTCCCCGCCGTTGGTGCATGTTTTCCCCGCCTTTGGTGGAAGTTTTCCCGAAACTGGTTAATGAGTTCCCACGAAACTGGTTAATGAGTTCCCCCGCGGTTCGCTGTTCTTTTCACGGCTGTTGCTTCATCTGATCCCCGCTGCTCCTGATACTAAGGGCAGCTGCTTAATGTGCTCCCCCCTGTTGGACAATGGCTTCCCCGCCGTTGGTTGATGTTTTCCCCGCCTTTGGTGGACGTTTTCCCGAAACTGGTTAATGAGTTCCCACGAAACTGGTTAATGAGTTCCCAGGAAACTGGTTAATGAGTTCCCCCGCGGTTGGCTGATCTTTTCCCGGCTGTTGCTTAATCTGATCCCCGCTGCTCCTGATACTAAGGGCAGCTGCTTAATGTGCTCCCCCCGGTTGGACAATGGCTTCCCCGCCGTTGGTTCATGCTTTCCCCGCCTTTGGTGGACGTTTTCCCGAAACTGGTTAATGAGTTCCCACGAAACTGGTTAATGAGTTCCCACGAAGTTGTTTTCCCCGCTGCTGGTTCATTTGTACCCCGCTGCTCCTGATACTAAGGGCAGCTGCTTAATGTGCTCCCCCCTGTTGGACAATGGCTTCCCCGCCGTTGGTGCATGTTTTCCCCGCCTTTGGTGGAAGTTTTCCCGAAACTGGTTAATGAGTTCCCCCGAAACTGGTTAATGAGTTCCCACGAAACTGGTTAATGAGTTCCCACGAAGCTGTTTTCCCCGCTGCTGGTTCATTTGTACCCCGCTGCTCCTGATACTAAGGGCAGCTGCTTAATGTGCTCCCCACTGTTGGACAATGGCTTCCACGCCGTTGGTTGATGCTTTCCCCGCCTTTGGTGGACGTTTTCCCGAAACTGGTTAATGAGTTCCCACGAAACTGGTTAATGAGTTCCCACGAAGTTGTTTTCCCCGCTGCTGGTTCATTTGTACCCCGCTGCTCCTGATACTAAGGGCAGCTGCTTAATGTGCTCCCCCCTGTTGGACAAAGGCTTCCCCGCCGTTGGTTGATGCTTTCCCCGCCTCTGGTTGAAGTTTTCCCGAAACTGGTTAATAAGTTCCCACGAAACTGGTTAATGAGTTCCCACGAAACTGGTTAATGAGTTCCCCCGCGGTTCGCTGTTCTTTTCACGGCTGTTGCTTCATCTGATCCCCGCTGCTCCTGATACTAAGGGCAGCTGCTTAATGTGCTCCCCCCTGTTGGACAATGGCTTCCCCGCCGTTGGTTGATGTTTTCCCCGCCTTTGGTGGACGTTTTCCCGAAACTGGTTAATGAGTTCCCACGAAACTGGTTAATGAGTTCCCAGGAAACTGGTTAATGAGTTCCCCCGCGGTTGGCTGATCTTTTCCCGGCTGTTGCTTAATCTGATCCCCGCTGCTCCTGATACTAAGAGCAGCTGCTTAATGTGCTCCCCCCGGTTGGACAATGGCTTCCCCGCCGTTGGTTCATGCTTTCCCCGCCTTTGGTGGAGGTTTTCCCGAAACTGGTTAATGAGTTCCCCCGAAACTGGTTAATGAGTTCCCACGAAACTGGTTAATGAGTTCCCACGAAGCTGTTTTCCCCGCTGCTGGTTCATTTGTACCCCGCTGCTCCTGATACTAAGGGCAGCTGCTTAATGTGCTCCCCCCTGTTGGACAATGGCTTCCCCGCCGTTGTTTGATGTTTTCCCCGCCTTTGGTTGATGTTTTCCCGAAACTGGTTAATGAGTTCCCACGAAACTGGTTAATGAGTTCCCACGAAGCTGTTTTCCCCGCTGCTGGTTCATTGGTGCACCGATGCTCCTGATACTAAGGGCAGCTGCTTAATGTGCTCCCCCCTGTTGGACAAAGGCTTCCCCGCCGTTGGTTGATGCTTTCCCCGCCTCTGGTTGAAGTTTTCCCGAAACTGGTTAATGAGTTCCCACGAAACTGGTTAATGAGTTCCCACGAAACTGGTTAATGAGTTCCCCCGCGGTTGGCTGTTCTTTTCACGGCTGTTGCTTCATCTGATCCCCGCTGCTCCTGATACTAAGGGCAGCTGCTTAATGTGCTCCCCCCTGTTGGACAATGGCTTCCCCGCCGTTGGTTGATGTTTTCCCCGCCTTTGGTGGACGTTTTCCCGAAACTGGTTAATGAGTTCCCACGAAACTGGTTAATGAGTTCCCAGGAAACTGGTTAATGAGTTCCCCCGCGGTTGGCTGATCTTTTCCCGGCTGTTGCTTAATCTGATCCCCGCTGCTCCTGATACTAAGGGCAGCTGCTTAATGTGCTCCCCCCTGTTGGACAATGGCATCCCCGCCGTTGTTTGATGTTTCCCCGCCTTTGGTTGATGTTTTCCCGAAACTGGTTAATGAGTTCCCACGAAACTGGTTAATGAGTTCCCACGAAACTGGTTAATGAGTTCCCACGAAGCTATTTTCCCCGCTGCTGGTTCATTTGTACCCCGCTGCTCCTGATACTAAGGGCAGCTGCTTAATGTGCTCCCCACTGTTGGACAATGGCTTCCACGCCGTTGGTTGATGCTTTCCCCGCCTTTGGTGGACGTTTTCCCGAAACTGGTTAATGAGTTCCCACGAAACTGGTTAATGAGTTCCCACGAAGTTGTTTTCCCCGCTGCTGGTTCATTTGTACCCCGCTGCTCCTGATACTAAGGGCAGCTGCTTAATGTGCTCCCCACTGTTGGACAATGGCTTCCCCGCCGTTGGTTCATGTTTTTCCCGCCTTCGGTTCATGTTTTCCCGAAACTGGTTAATGAGTTCCCCCGAAACTGGTTAATGAGTTCCCACGAAACTGGTTAATGAGTTCCCACGAAGCTGTTTTCCCCGCTGCTGGTTCATTTGTACCCCGCTGCTCCTGATACTAAGGGCAGCTGCTTAATGTGCTCCCCCCTGTTGGACAATGGCTTCCCCGCCGTTGGTGCATGTTTTCCCCGCCTTTGGTGGAAGTTGTCCCGAAACTGGTTAATGAGTTCCCCCGAAACTGGTTAATGAGTTCCCACGAAACTGGTTAATGAGTTCCCACGAAGCTGTTTTCCCCGCTGCTGGTTCATTTGTACCCCGCTGCTCCTGATACTAAGGGCAGCTGCTTAATGTGCTCCCCCCTGTTGGACAATGGCTTCCCCGCCGTTGGTGCATGTTTTCCCCGCCGTTGGTGGAAGTTTTCCCGAAACTGGTTAATGAGTTCCCCCGAAACTGGTTAATGAGTTCCCCCGCGGTTGGCTGATCTTTTCCCGGCTGTTGCTTAATCTGATCCCCGCTGCTCCTGATACTAAGGGCAGCTGCTTAATGTGCTCCCCCCGGTTGGACAATGCCTTCCCCGCCGTTGGTTCATGCTTTCCCCGCCTTTGGTGGAAGTTTTCCCGAAACTGGTTAATGAGTTCCCCCGAAACTGGTTAATGAGTTCCCACGAAGCAGTTTTCCCCGCTGCTGGTTCATTTGTACCCCGCTGCTCCTGATACTAAGGGCAGCTGCTTAATGTGCTCCCCCCTGTTGGACAAAGGCTTCCCCGCCGTTGGTTGATGCTTTCCCCGCCTCTGGTTGAAGTTTTCCCGAAACTGGTTAATGAGTTCCCAGGAAACTGGTTAATGAGTTCCCACGAAACTGGTTAATGAGTTCCCCCGCGGTTGGTTGATCTTTTCCCGGCTGTTGCTTAATCTGATCCCCGCCGCTCCTGATACTAAGGGCAGCTGCTTAATGTGCTCCCCCCTGTTGGACAATGGCTTCCCCGCCGTTGGTGCATGTTTTCCCCGCCTTTGGTGGACGTTTTCCCGAAACTGGTTAATGAGTTCCCACGAAACTGGTTAATGAGTTCCCACGAAACTGGTTAATGAGTTCCCCCGCGGTTGGCTGTTCTTTTCCCGGCTGTTGCTTAATCTGATCCCCGCTGCTCCTGATACTAAGGGCAGCTGCCTAATGTGCTCCCCACTGTTGGACAATGGCTTCCCCGCCGTTGGTTGATGCTTTCCCCGCCTTTGGTGGACGTTTCCCCGAAACTGGTTAATGAGTTCCCACGAAACTGGTTAATGAGTTCCCACGAAGTTGTTTTCCCCGCTGCTGGTTCATTTGTACCCCGCTGCTCCTGATACTAAGGGCAGCTGCTTAATGTGCTCCCCCCTGTTGGACAATGGCTTCCCCGCCGTTGGTGCATGTTTTCCCCGCCTTTGGTGGAAGTTTTCCCGAAACTGGTTAATGAGTTCCCCCGAAACTGGTTAATGAGTTCCCACGAAACTGGTTAATGAGTTCCCACGAAGCTGTTTTCCCCGCTGCTGGTTCATTTGTACCCCGCTGCTCCTGATACTAAGGGCAGCTGCTTAATGTGCTCCCCCCTGTTGGACAATGGCTTCCCCGCCGTTGGTGCATGTTTTCCCCGCCGTTGGTGGAAGTTTTCCCGAAACTGGTTAATGAGTTCCCCCGAAACTGGTTAATGAGTTCCCCCGCGGTTGGCTGATCTTTTCCCGGCTGTTGCTTAATCTGATCCCCGCTGCTCCTGATACTAAGGGCAGCTGCTTAATGTGCTCCCCCCGGTTGGACAATGCCTTCCCCGGGGTTGGTTCATGCTTTCCCCGCCTTTGGTGGAAGTTTTCCCGAAACTGGTTAATGAGTTCCCCCGAAACTGGTTAATGAGTTCCCACGAAGCTGTTTTCCCCGCTGCTGGTTCATTTGTACCCCGCTGCTCCTGATACTAAGGGCAGCTGCTTAATGTGCTCCCCCCTGTTGGACAAAGGCTTCCCCGCCGTTGGTTGATGCTTTCCCCGCCTCTGGTTGAAGTTTTCCCGAAACTGGTTAATGAGTTCCCAGGAAACTGGTTAATGAGTTCCCACGAAACTGGTTAATGAGTTCCCCCGCGGTTGGTTGATCTTTTCCCGGCTGTTGCTTAATCTGATCCCCGCCGCTCCTGATACTAAGGGCAGCTGCTTAATGTGCTCCCCCCTGTTGGACAATGGCTTCCCCGCCGTTGGTGCATGTTTTCCCCGCCTTTGGTGGACGTTTTCCCGAAACTGGTTAATGAGTTCCCACGAAACTGGTTAATGAGTTCCCACGAAACTGGTTAATGAGTTCCCCCGCGGTTGGCTGTTCTTTTCCCGGCTGTTGCTTAATCTGATCCCCGCTGCTCCTGATACTAAGGGCAGCTGCCTAATGTGCTCCCCACTGTTGGACAATGGCTTCCCCGCCGTTCGTTGATGCTTTCCCCGCCTTTGGTGGACGTTTTCCCGAAACTGGTTAATGAGTTCCCACGAAACTGGTTAATGAGTTCCCACGAAGTTGTTTTCCCCGCTGCTGGTTCATTTGTACCCCGCTGCTCCTGATACTAAGGGCAGCTGCTTAATGTGCTCCCCCCTGTTGGACAATGGCTTCCCCGCCGTTGGTGCATGTTTTCCCCGCCTTTGGTGGAAGTTTTCCCGAAACTGGTTAATGAGTTCCCCCGAAACTGGTTAATGAGTTCCCACGAAACTGGTTAATGAGTTCCCACGAAGCTGTTTTCCCCGCTGCTGGTTCATTTGTACCCCGCTGCTCCTGATACTAAGGGCAGCTGCTTAATGTGCTCCCCCCTGTTGGACAATGGCTTCCCCGCCGTTGGTGCATGTTTTCCCCGCCTTTGGTGGAAGTTTTCCCGAAACTGGTTAATGAGTTCCCCCGCGGTTGGCTGATCTTTTCCCGGCTGTTGCTTAATCTGATCCCCGCTGCTCCTGATACTAAGGGCAGCTGCTTAATGTGCTCCCCCCGGTTGGACAATGCCTTCCCCGCCGTTGGTTCATGCTTTCCCCGCCTTTGGTGGAAGTTTTCCCGAAACCTGTTAATGAGTTCCCCCGAAACTGGTTAATGAGTTCCCACGAAGCTGTTTTCCCCGCTGCTGGTTCATTTGTACCCCGCTGCTCCTGATACTAAGGGCAGCTGCTTAATGTGCTCCCCCCTGTTGGACAAAGGCTTCCCCGCCGTTGGTTGATGCTTTCCCCGCCTCTGGTTGAAGTTTTCCCGAAACTGGTTAATGAGTTCCCACGAAACTGGTTAATGAGTTCCCACGAAACTGGTTAATGAGTTCCCCCGCGGTTGGTTGATCTTTTCCCGGCTGTTGCTTAATCTGATCCCCGCCGCTCCTGATACTAAGGGCAGCTGCTTAATGTGCTCCCCCCGGTTGGACAATGGCTTCCCCGCCGTTGGTGCATGTTTTCCCCGCCTTTGGTGGACGTTTTCCCGAAACTGGTTAATGAGTTCCCACGAAACTGGTTAATGAGTTCCCACGAAACTGGTTAATGAGTTCCCCCGCGGTTGGCTGTTCTTTTCCCGGCTGTTGCTTGATCTGATCCCCGCTGCTCCTGATACTAAGGGCAGCTGCCTAATGTGCTCCCCACTGTTGGACAATGGCTTCCCCGCCGTTGGTTGATGCTTTCCCCGCCTTTGGTGGACGTTTTCCCGAAACTGGTTAATGAGTTCCCACGAAACTGGTTAATGAGTTCCCACGAAGTTGTTTTCCCCGCTGCTGGTTCATTTGTACCCCGCTGCTCCTGATACTAAGGGCAGCTGCTTAATGTGCTCCCCCCTGTTGGACAATGGCTTCCCCGCCGTTGGTGCATGTTTTCCCCGCCTTTGGTGGAAGTTTTCCCGAAACTGGTTAATGAGTTCCCCCGAAACTGGTTAATGAGTTCCCACGAAACTGGTTAATGAGTTCCCACGAAGCTGTTTTCCCCGCTGCTGGTTCATTTGTACCCCGCTGCTCCTGATACTAAGGGCAGCTGCTTAATGTGCTCCCCCCTGTTGGACAATGGCTTCCCCGCCGTTGGTGCATGTTTTCCCCGCCGTTGGTGGAAGTTTTCCCGAAACTGGTTAATGAGTTCCCCCGAAACTGGTTAATGAGTTCCCCCGCGGTTGGCTGATCTTTTCCCGGCTGTTGCTTAATCTGATCCCCGCTGCTCCTGATACTAAGGGCAGCTGCTTAATGTGCTCCCCCCGGTTGGACAATGCCTTCCCCGCCGTTGGTTCATGCTTTCCCCGCCTTTGGTGGAAGTTTTCCCGAAACTGGTTAATGAGTTCCCCCGAAACTGGTTAATGAGTTCCCACGAAGCTGTTTTCCCCGCTGCTGGTTCATTTGTACCCCGCTGCTCCTGATACTAAGGGCAGCTGCTTAATGTGCTCCCCCCTGTTGGACAAAGGCTTCCCCGCCGTTGGTTGATGCTTTCCCCGCCTCTGGTTGAAGTTTTCCCGAAACTGGTTAATGAGTTCCCAGGAAACTGGTTAGTGAGTTCCCACGAAACTGGTTAATGAGTTCCCCCGCGGTTGGTTGATCTTTTCCCGGCTGTTGCTTAATCTGATCCCCGCCGCTCCTGATACTAAGGGCAGCTGCTTAATGTGCTCCCCCCTGTTGGACAATGGCTTCCCCGCCGTTGGTGCATGTTTTCCCCGCCTTTGGTGGACGTTTTCCCGAAACTGGTTAATGAGTTCCCACGAAACTGGTTAATGAGTTCCCACGAAACTGGTTAATGAGTTCCCCCGCGGTTGGCTGTTCTTTTCCCGGCTGTTGCTTAATCTGATCCCCGCTGCTCCTGATACTAAGGGCAGCTGCCTAATGTGCTCCCCACTGTTGGACAATGGCTTCCCCGCCGTTGGTTGATGCTTTCCCCGCCTTTGGTGGACGTTTTCCCGAAACTGGTTAATGAGTTCCCACGAAACTGGTTAATGAGTTCCCACGAAGTTGTTCTCCCCGCTGCTGGTTCATTTGTACCCCGCTGCTCCTGATACTAAGGGCAGCTGCTTAATGTGCTCCCCCCTGTTGGACAATGGCTTCCCCGCCGTTGGTGCATGTTTTCCCCGCCTTTGGTGGAAGTTTTCCCGAAACTGGTTAATGAGTTCCCACGAAACTGGTTAATGAGTTCCCCCGCGGTTGGCTGATCTTTTCCCTCCTGTTGCTTAATCTGATCCCCGCTGCTCCTGATACTAAGGGCAGCTGCTTAATGTGCTCCCCCCTGTTGGACAATGGCCTCCCCGCCGTTGGTTCATGTTTTCCCCGCCTTTGGTGGACGTTTTCCCGAAACTGGTTAATGAGTTCCCACGAAACTGGTTAATGAGTTCCCACGAAACTGGTTAATGAGTTCCCCCGCGGTTGGCTGTTCTTTTCCCGGCTGTTGCTTAATCTGATCCCCGCTGCTCCTGATACTAAGGGCAGCTGCTTAATGTGCTCCCCCCTGTTGGACAATGGCTTCCCCGCCGTTGGTGCATGTTTTCCCCGCCTTTGGTGGAAGTTTTCCCGAAACTGGTTAATGAGTTCCCCCGAAACTGGTTAATGAGTTCCCACGAAACTGGTTAATGAGTTCCCACGAAGCTGTTTTCCCCGCTGCTGGTTCATTTGTACCCCGCTGCTCCTGATACTAAGGGCAGCTGCTTAATGTGCTCCCCCCTGTTGGACAATGGCTTCCCCGCCGTTGGTGCATGTTTTCCCCGCCGTTGGTGGAAGTTTTCCCGAAACTGGTTAATGAGTTCCCCCGAAACTGGTTAATGAGTTCCCCCGCGGTTGGCTGATCTTTTCCCGGCTGTTGCTTAATCTGATCCCCGCTGCTCCTGATACTAAGGGCAGCTGCTTAATGTGCTCCCCCCGGTTGGACAATGCCTTCCCCGGGGTTGGTTCATGCTTTCCCCGCCTTTGGTGGAAGTTTTCCCGAAACTGGTTAATGAGTTCCCCCGAAACTGGTTAATGAGTTCCCACGAAGCTGTTTTCCCCGCTGCTGGTTCATTTGTACCCCGCTGCTCCTGATACTAAGGGCAGCTGCTTAATGTGCTCCCCCCTGTTGGACAAAGGCTTCCCCGCCGTTGGTTGATGCTTTCCCCGCCTCTGGTTGAAGTTTTCCCGAAACTGGTTAATGAGTTCCCAGGAAACTGGTTAATGAGTTCCCACGAAACTGGTTAATGAGTTCCCCCGCGGTTGGTTGATCTTTTCCCGGCTGTTGCTTAATCTGATCCCCGCCGCTCCTGATACTAAGGGCAGCTGCTTAATGTGCTCCCCCCTGTTGGACAATGGCTTCCCCGCCGTTGGTGCATGTTTTCCCCGCCTTTGGTGGACTTTTTCCCGAAACTGGTTAATGAGTTCCCACGAAACTGGTTAATGAGTTCCCACGAAACTGGTTAATGAGTTCCCCCGCGGTTGGCTGTTCTTTTCCCGGCTGTTGCTTAATCTGATCCCCGCTGCTCCTGATACTAAGGGCAGCTGCCTAATGTGCTCCCCACTGTTGGACAATGGCTTCCCCGCCGTTGGTTGATGCTTTCCCCGCCTTTGGTGGACGTTTTCCCGAAACTGGTTAATGAGTTCCCACGAAACTGGTTAATGAGTTCCCACGAAGTTGTTTTCCCCGCTGCTGGTTCATTTGTACCCCGCTGCTCCTGATACTAAGGGCAGCTGCTTAATGTGCTCCCCCCTGTTGGACAATGGCTTCCCCGCCGTTGGTGCATGTTTTCCCCGCCTTTGGTGGAAGTTTTCCCGAAACTGGTTAATGAGTTCCCCCGAAACTGGTTAATGAGTTCCCACGAAACTGGTTAATGAGTTCCCACGAAGCTGTTTTCCCCGCTGCTGGTTCATTTGTACCCCGCTGCTCCTGATACTAAGGGCAGCTGCTTAATGTGCTCCCCCCTGTTGGACAATGGCTTCCCCGCCGTTGGTGCATGTTTTCCCCGCCTTTGGTGGAAGTTTTCCCGAAACTGGTTAATGAGTTCCCCCGCGGTTGGCTGATCTTTTCCCGGCTGTTGCTTAATCTGATCCCCGCTGCTCCTGATACTAAGGGCAGCTGCTTAATGTGCTCCCCCCGGTTGGACAATGCCTTCCCCGCCGTTGGTTCATGCTTTCCCCGCCTTTGGTGGAAGTTTTCCCGAAACCTGTTAATGAGTTCCCCCGAAACTGGTTAATGAGTTCCCACGAAGCTGTTTTCCCCGCTGCTGGTTCATTTGTACCCCGCTGCTCCTGATACTAAGGGCAGCTGCTTAATGTGCTCCCCCCTGTTGGACAAAGGCTTCCCCGCCGTTGGTTGATGCTTTCCCCGCCTCTGGTTGAAGTTTTCCCGAAACTGGTTAATGAGTTCCCACGAAACTGGTTAATGAGTTCCCACGAAACTGGTTAATGAGTTCCCCCGCGGTTGGTTGATCTTTTCCCGGCTGTTGCTTAATCTGATCCCCGCCGCTCCTGATACTAAGGGCAGCTGCTTAATGTGCTCCCCCCGGTTGGAAAATGGCTTCCCCGCCGTTGGTGCATGTTTTCCCCGCCTTTGGTGGACGTTTTCCCGAAACTGGTTAATGAGTTCCCACGAAACTGGTTAATGAGTTCCCCCGCGGTTGGCTGTTCTTTTCCCGGCTGTTGCTTGATCTGATCCCCGCTGCTCCTGATACTAAGGGCAGCTGCCTAATGTGCTCCCCACTGTTGGACAATGGCTTCCCCGCCGTTGGTTGATGCTTTCCCCGCCTTTGGTGGACGTTTTCCCGAAACTGGTTAATGAGTTCCCACGAAACTGGTTAATGAGTTCCCACGAAGTTGTTTTCCCCGCTGCTGGTTCATTTGTACCCCGCTGCTCCTGATACTAAGGGCAGCTGCTTAATGTGCTCCCCCCTGTTGGACAATGGCTTCCCCGCCGTTGGTGCATGTTTTCCCCGCCTTTGGTGGAAGTTTTCCCGAAACTGGTTAATGAGTTCCCCCGAAACTGGTTAATGAGTTCCCACGAAACTGGTTAATGAGTTCCCACGAAGCTGTTTTCCCCGCTGCTGGTTCATTTGTACCCCGCTGCTCCTGATACTAAGGGCAGCTGCTTAATGTGCTCCCCCCTGTTGGACAATGGCTTCCCCGCCGTTGGTGCATGTTTTCCCCGCCGTTGGTGGAAGTTTTCCCGAAACTGGTTAATGAATTTCCCCAAACTGGTTAATGAGTTCCCCCGCGGTTGGCTGATCTTTTCCCGGCTGTTGCTTAATCTGATCCCCGCTGCTCCTGATACTAAGGGCAGCTGCTTAATGTGCTCCCCCCGGTTGGACAATGCCTTCCCCGCCGTTGGTTCATGCTTTCCCCGCCTTTGGTGGAAGTTTTCCCGAAACTGGTTAATGAGTTCCCCCGAAACTGGTTAATGAGTTCCCACGAAGCTGTTTTCCCCGCTGCTGGTTCATTTGTACCCCGCTGCTCCTGATACTAAGGGCAGCTGCTTAATGTGCTCCCCCCTGTTGGACAAAGGCTTCCCCGCCGTTGGTTGATGCTTTCCCCGCCTCTGGTTGAAGTTTTCCCGAAACTGGTTAATGAGTTCCCAGGAAACTGGTTAGTGAGTTCCCACGAAACTGGTTAATGAGTTCCCCCGCGGTTGGTTGATCTTTTCCCGGCTGTTGCTTAATCTGATCCCCGCCGCTCCTGATACTAAGGGCAGCTGCTTAATGTGCTCCCCCCTGTTGGACAATGGCTTCCCCGCCGTTGGTGCATGTTTTCCCCGCCTTTGGTGGACGTTTTCCCGAAACTGGTTAATGAGTTCCCACGAAACTGGTTAATGAGTTCCCACGAAACTGGTTAATGAGTTCCCCCGCGGTTGGCTGTTCTTTTCCCGGCTGTTGCTTAATCTGATCCCCGCTGCTCCTGATACTAAGGGCAGCTGCCTAATGTGCTCCCCACTGTTGGACAATGGCTTCCCCGCCGTTGGTTGATGCTTTCCCCGCCTTTGGTGGACGTTTTCCCGAAACTGGTTAATGAGTTCCCACGAAACTGGTTAATGAGTTCCCACGAAGTTGTTCTCCCCGCTGCTGGTTCATTTGTACCCCGCTGCTCCTGATACTAAGGGCAGCTGCTTAATGTGCTCCCCCCTGTTGGACAATGGCTTCCCCGCCGTTGGTGCATGTTTTCCCCGCCTTTGGTGGAAGTTTTCCCGAAACTGGTTAATGAGTTCCCACGAAACTGGTTAATGAGTTCCCCCGCGGTTGGCTGATCTTTTCCCTCCTGTTGCTTAATCTGATCCCCGCTGCTCCTGATACTAAGGGCAGCTGCTTAATGTGCTCCCCCCTGTTGGACAATGGCCTCCCCGCCGTTGGTTCATGTTTTCCCCGCCTTTGGTGGACGTTTTCCCGAAACTGGTTAATGAGTTCCCACGAAACTGGTTAATGAGTTCCCACGAAACTGGTTAATGAGTTCCCCCGCGGTTGGCTGTTCTTTTCCCGGCTGTTGCTTAATCTGATCCCCGCTGCTCCTGATACTAAGGGCAGCTGCTTAATGTGCTCCCCCCTGTTGGACAATGGCTTCCCCGCCGTTGGTTGATGTTTTCCCCGCCTTTGGTGGACGTTTTCCCGAAACTGGTTAATGAGTTCCCCCGAAACTGGTTAATGAGTTCCCACGAAGCTGTTTTCCCCGCTGCTGGTTCATTTGTACCCCGCTGCTCCTGATACTAAGGGCAGCTGCTTAATGTGCTCCCCCCTGTTGGACAAAGGCTTCCCCGCCGTTGGTGCATGTTTTCCCCGCCTTTGGTGGAAGTTTTCCCGAAACTGGTTAATGAGTTCCCACGAAACTGGTTAATGAGTTCCCCCGCGGTTCGCTGTTCTTTTCACGGCTGTTGCTTCATCTGATCCCCGCTGCTCCTGATACTAAGGGCAGCTGCTTAATGTGCTCCCCCCTGTTGGACAATGGCTTCCCCGCCGTTGGTTGATGTTTTCCCCGCCTTTGGTGGACATTTTCCCGAAACTGGTTAATGAGTTCCCACGAAACTGGTTAATGAGTTCCCAGGAAACTGGTTAATGAGTTCCCCCGCGGTTGGCTGATCTTTTCCCGGCTGTTGCTTAATCTGATCCCCGCTGCTCCTGATACTAAGGGCAGCTGCTTAATGTGCTCCCCCCGGTTGGACAATGGCTTCCCCGCCGTTGGTTCATGCTTTCCCCGCCTTTGGTGGACGTTTTCCCGAAACTGGTTAATGAGTTCCCACGAAACTGGTTAATGAGTTCCCACGAAGTTGTTTTCCCCGCTGCTGGTTCATTTGTACCCCGCTGCTCCTGATACTAAGGGCAGCTGCTTAATGTGCTCCCCCCTGTTGGACAATGGCTTCCCCGCCGTTGGTGCATGTTTTCCCCGCCTTTGGTGGAAGTTTTCCCGAAACTGGTTAATGAGTTCCCCCGAAACTGGTTAATGAGTTCCCACGAAACTGGTTAATGAGTTCCCACGAAGCTGTTTTCCCCGCTGCTGGTTCATTTGTACCCCGCTGCTCCTGATACTAAGGGCAGCTGCTTAATGTGCTCCCCACTGTTGGACAATGGCTTCCACGCCGTTGGTTGATGCTTTCCCCGCCTTTGGTGGACGTTTTCCCGAAACTGGTTAATGAGTTCCCACGAAACTGGTTAATGAGTTCCCACGAAGTTGTTTTCCCCGCTGCTGGTTCATTTGTACCCCGCTGCTCCTGATACTAAGGGCAGCTGCTTAATGTGCTCCCCCCTGTTGGACAAAGGCTTCCCCGCCGTTGGTTGATGCTTTCCCCGCCTCTGGTTGAAGTTTTCCCGAAACTGGTTAATAAGTTCCCACGAAACTGGTTAATGAGTTCCCACGAAACTGGTTAATGAGTTCCCCCGCGGTTCGCTGTTCTTTTCACGGCTGTTGCTTCATCTGATCCCCGCTGCTCCTGATACTAAGGGCAGCTGCTTAATGTGCTCCCCCCTGTTGGACAATGGCTTCCCCGCCGTTGGTTGATGTTTTCCCCGCCTTTGGTGGACGTTTTCCCGAAACTGGTTAATGAGTTCCCACGAAACTGGTTAATGAGTTCCCAGGAGACTGGTTAATGAGTTCCCCCGCGGTTGGCTGATCTTTTCCCGGCTGTTGCTTAATCTGATCCCCGCTGCTCCTGATACTAAGAGCAGCTGCTTAATGTGCTCCCCCCGGTTGGACAATGGCTTCCCCGCCGTTGGTTCATGCTTTCCCCGCCTTTGGTGGAGGTTTTCCCGAAACTGGTTAATGAGTTCCCCCGAAACTGGTTAATGAGTTCCCACGAAACTGGTTAATGAGTTCCCACGAAGCTGTTTTCCCCGCTGCTGGTTCATTTGTACCCCGCTGCTCCTGATACTAAGGGCAGCTGCTTAATGTGCTCCCCCCTGTTGGACAATGGCTTCCCCGCCGTTGTTTGATGTTTTCCCCGCCTTTGGTTGATGTTTTCCCGAAACTGGTTAATGAGTTCCCACGAAACTGGTTAATGAGTTCCCACGAAGCTGTTTTCCCCGCTGCTGGTTCACTGGTGCACCGATGCTCCTGATACTAAGGGCAGCTGCTTAATGTGCTCCCCCCTGTTGGACAAAGGCTTCCCCGCCGTTGGTTGATGCTTTCCCCGCCTCTGGTTGAAGTTTTCCCGAAACTGGTTAATGAGTTCCCACGAAACTGGTTAATGAGTTCCCACGAAACTGGTTAATGAGTTCCCCCGCGGTTGGCTGTTCTTTTCACGGCTGTTGCTTCATCTGATCCCCGCTGCTCCTGATACTAAGGGCAGCTGCTTAATGTGCTCCCCCCTGTTGGACAATGGCTTCCCCGCCGTTGGTTGATGTTTTCCCCGCCTTTGGTGGACGTTTTCCCGAAACTGGTTAATGAGTTCCCACGAAACTGGTTAATGAGTTCCCAGGAAACTGGTTAATGAGTTCCCCCGCGGTTGGCTGATCTTTTCCCGGCTGTTGCTTAATCTGATCCCCGCTGCTCCTGATACTAAGGGCAGCTGCTTAATGTGCTCCCCCCTGTTGGACAATGGCATCCCCGCCGTTGTTTGATGTTTCCCCGCCTTTGGTTGATGTTTTCCCGAAACTGGTTAATGAGTTCCCACGAAACTGGTTAATGAGTTCCCACGAAACTGGTTAATGAGTTCCCACGAAGCTATTTTCCCCGCTGCTGGTTCATTTGTACCCCGCTGCTCCTGATACTAAGGGCAGCTGCTTAATGTGCTCCCCACTGTTGGACAATGGCTTCCACGCCGTTGGTTGATGCTTTCCCCGCCTTTGGTGGACGTTTTCCCGAAACTGGTTAATGAGTTCCCACGAAACTGGTTAATGAGTTCCCACGAAGTTGTTTTCCCCGCTGCTGGTTCATTTGTACCCCGCTGCTCCTGATACTAAGGGCAGCTGCTTAATGTGCTCCCCACTGTTGGACAATGGCTTCCCCGCCGTTGGTTCATGTTTTTCCCGCCTTCGGTTCACGTTTTCCCGAAACTGGTTAATGAGTTCCCCCGAAACTGGTTAATGAGTTCCCACGAAGCTGTTTTCCCCGCTGCTGGTTCATTTGTACCCCGCTGCTCCTGATACTAAGGGCAGCTGCTTAATGTGCTCCCCCCTGTTGGACAATGGCTTCCCCGCCGTTGGTGCATGTTTTCCCCGCCTTTGGTGGAAGTTGTCCCGAAACTGGTTAATGAGTTCCCCCGAAACTGGTTAATGAGTTCCCACGAAACTGGTTAATGAGTTCCCACGAAGCTGTTTTCCCCGCTGCTGGTTCATTTGTACCCCGCTGCTCCTGATACTAAGGGCAGCTGCTTAATGTGCTCCCCCCTGTTGGACAATGGCTTCCCCGCCGTTGGTGCATGTTTTCCCCGCCGTTGGTGGAAGTTTTCCCGAAACTGGTTAATGAGTTCCCCCGAAACTGGTTAATGAGTTCCCCCGCGGTTGGCTGATCTTTTCCCGGCTGTTGCTTAATCTGATCCCCGCTGCTCCTGATACTAAGGGCAGCTGCTTAATGTGCTCCCCCCGGTTGGACAATGCCTTCCCCGCCGTTGGTTCATGCTTTCCCCGCCTTTGGTGGAAGTTTTCCCGAAACTGGTTAATGAGTTCCCCCGAAACTGGTTAATGAGTTCCCACGAAGCTGTTTTCCCCGCTGCTGGTTCATTTGTACCCCGCTGCTCCTGATACTAAGGGCAGCTGCTTAATGTGCTCCCCCTGTTGGACAAAGGCTTCCCCGCCGTTGGTTGATGCTTTCCCCGCCTCTGGTTGAAGTTTTCCCGAAACTGGTTAATGAGTTCCCAGGAAACTGGTTAATGAGTTCCCACGAAACTGGTTAATGAGTTCCCCCGCGGTTGGTTGATCTTTTCCCGGCTGTTGCTTAATCTGATCCCCGCCGCTCCTGATACTAAGGGCAGCTGCTTAATGTGCTCCCCCCTGTTGGACAATGGCTTCCCCGCCGTTGGTGCATGTTTTCCCCGCCTTTGGTGGACGTTTTCCCGAAACTGGTTAATGAGTTCCCACGAAACTGGTTAATGAGTTCCCACGAAACTGGTTAATGAGTTCCCCCGCGGTTGGCTGTTCTTTTCCCGGCTGTTGCTTAATCTGATCCCCGCTGCTCCTGATACTAAGGGCAGCTGCCTAATGTGCTCCCCACTGTTGGACAATGGCTTCCCCGCCGTTGGTTGATGCTTTCCCCGCCTTTGGTGGACGTTTCCCCGAAACTGGTTAATGAGTTCCCACGAAACTGGTTAATGAGTTCCCACGAAGTTGTTTTCCCCGCTGCTGGTTCATTTGTACCCCGCTGCTCCTGATACTAAGGGCAGCTGCTTAATGTGCTCCCCCCTGTTGGACAATGGCTTCCCCGCCGTTGGTGCATGTTTTCCCCGCCTTTGGTGGAAGTTTTCCCGAAACTGGTTAATGAGTTCCCCCGAAACTGGTTAATGAGTTCCCACGAAACTGGTTAATGAGTTCCCACGAAGCTGTTTTCCCCGCTGCTGGTTCATTTGTACCCCGCTGCTCCTGATACTAAGGGCAGCTGCTTAATGTGCTCCCCCCTGTTGGACAATGGCTTCCCCGCCGTTGGTGCATGTTTTCCCCGCCGTTGGTGGAAGTTTTCCCGAAACTGGTTAATGAGTTCCCCCGAAACTGGTTAATGAGTTCCCCCGCGGTTGGCTGATCTTTTCCCGGCTGTTGCTTAATCTGATCCCCGCTGCTCCTGATACTAAGGGCAGCTGCTTAATGTGCTCCCCCCGGTTGGACAATGCCTTCCCCGCCGTTGGTTCATGCTTTCCCCGCCTTTGGTGGAAGTTTTCCCGAAACTGGTTAATGAGTTCCCCCGAAACTGGTTAATGAGTTCCCACGAAGCTGTTTTCCCCGCTGCTGGTTCATTTGTACCCCGCTGCTCCTGATACTAAGGGCAGCTGCTTAATGTGCTCCCCACTGTTGGACAATGGCTTCCACGCCGTTGGTTGATGCTTTCCCCGCCTTTGGTGGACGTTTTCCCGAAACTGGTTAATGAGTTCCCACGAAACTGGTTAATGAGTTCCCACGAAGTTGTTTTCCCCGCTGCTGGTTCATTTGTACCCCGCTGCTCCTGATACTAAGGGCAGCTGCTTAATGTGCTCCCCCCTGTTGGACAAAGGCTTCCCCGCCGTTGGTTGATGCTTTCCCCGCCTCTGGTTGAAGTTTTCCCGAAACTGGTTAATAAGTTCCCACGAAACTGGTTAATGAGTTCCCACGAAACTGGTTAATGAGTTCCCCCGCGGTTCGCTGTTCTTTTCACGGCTGTTGCTTCATCTGATCCCCGCTGCTCCTGATACTAAGGGCAGCTGCTTAATGTGCTCCCCCCTGTTGGACAATGGCTTCCCCGCCGTTGGTTGATGTTTTCCCCGCCTTTGGTGGACGTTTTCCCGAAACTGGTTAATGAGTTCCCACGAAACTGGTTAATGAGTTCCCAGGAGACTGGTTAATGAGTTCCCCCGCGGTTGGCTGATCTTTTCCCGGCTGTTGCTTAATCTGATCCCCGCTGCTCCTGATACTAAGAGCAGCTGCTTAATGTGCTCCCCCCGGTTGGACAATGGCTTCCCCGCCGTTGGTTCATGCTTTCCCCGCCTTTGGTGGAGGTTTTCCCGAAACTGGTTAATGAGTTCCCCCGAAACTGGTTAATGAGTTCCCACGAAACTGGTTAATGAGTTCCCACGAAGCTGTTTTCCCCGCTGCTGGTTCATTTGTACCCCGCTGCTCCTGATACTAAGGGCAGCTGCTTAATGTGCTCCCCCCTGTTGGACAATGGCTTCCCCGCCGTTGTTTGATGTTTTCCCCGCCTTTGGTTGATGTTTTCCCGAAACTGGTTAATGAGTTCCCACGAAACTGGTTAATGAGTTCCCACGAAGCTGTTTTCCCCGCTGCTGGTTCACTGGTGCACCGATGCTCCTGATACTAAGGGCAGCTGCTTAATGTGCTCCCCCCTGTTGGACAAAGGCTTCCCCGCCGTTGGTTGATGCTTTCCCCGCCTCTGGTTGAAGTTTTCCCGAAACTGGTTAATGAGTTCCCACGAAACTGGTTAATGAGTTCCCACGAAACTGGTTAATGAGTTCCCCCGCGGTTGGCTGTTCTTTTCACGGCTGTTGCTTCATCTGATCCCCGCTGCTCCTGATACTAAGGGCAGCTGCTTAATGTGCTCCCCCCTGTTGGACAATGGCTTCCCCGCCGTTGGTTGATGTTTTCCCCGCCTTTGGTGGACGTTTTCCCGAAACTGGTTAATGAGTTCCCACGAAACTGGTTAATGAGTTCCCAGGAAACTGGTTAATGAGTTCCCCCGCGGTTGGCTGATCTTTTCCCGGCTGTTGCTTAATCTGATCCCCGCTGCTCCTGATACTAAGGGCAGCTGCTTAATGTGCTCCCCCCTGTTGGACAATGGCATCCCCGCCGTTGTTTGATGTTTCCCCGCCTTTGGTTGATGTTTTCCCGAAACTGGTTAATGAGTTCCCACGAAACTGGTTAATGAGTTCCCACGAAACTGGTTAATGAGTTCCCACGAAGCTATTTTCCCCGCTGCTGGTTCATTTGTACCCCGCTGCTCCTGATACTAAGGGCAGCTGCTTAATGTGCTCCCCACTGTTGGACAATGGCTTCCACGCCGTTGGTTGATGCTTTCCCCGCCTTTGGTGGACGTTTTCCCGAAACTGGTTAATGAGTTCCCACGAAACTGGTTAATGAGTTCCCACGAAGTTGTTTTCCCCGCTGCTGGTTCATTTGTACCCCGCTGCTCCTGATACTAAGGGCAGCTGCTTAATGTGCTCCCCACTGTTGGACAATGGCTTCCCCGCCGTTGGTTCATGTTTTTCCCGCCTTCGGTTCACGTTTTCCCGAAACTGGTTAATGAGTTCCCCCGAAACTGGTTAATGAGTTCCCACGAAGCTGTTTTCCCCGCTGCTGGTTCATTTGTACCCCGCTGCTCCTGATACTAAGGGCAGCTGCTTAATGTGCTCCCCCCTGTTGGACAATGGCTTCCCCGCCGTTGGTGCATGTTTTCCCCGCCTTTGGTGGAAGTTGTCCCGAAACTGGTTAATGAGTTCCCCCGAAACTGGTTAATGAGTTCCCACGAAACTGGTTAATGAGTTCCCACGAAGCTGTTTTCCCCGCTGCTGGTTCATTTGTACCCCGCTGCTCCTGATACTAAGGGCAGCTGCTTAATGTGCTCCCCCCTGTTGGACAATGGCTTCCCCGCCGTTGGTGCATGTTTTCCCCGCCGTTGGTGGAAGTTTTCCCGAAACTGGTTAATGAGTTCCCCCGAAACTGGTTAATGAGTTCCCCCGCGGTTGGCTGATCTTTTCCCGGCTGTTGCTTAATCTGATCCCCGCTGCTCCTGATACTAAGGGCAGCTGCTTAATGTGCTCCCCCCGGTTGGACAATGCCTTCCCCGCCGTTGGTTCATGCTTTCCCCGCCTTTGGTGGAAGTTTTCCCGAAACTGGTTAATGAGTTCCCCCGAAACTGGTTAATGAGTTCCCACGAAGCTGTTTTCCCCGCTGCTGGTTCATTTGTACCCCGCTGCTCCTGATACTAAGGGCAGCTGCTTAATGTGCTCCCCCTGTTGGACAAAGGCTTCCCCGCCGTTGGTTGATGCTTTCCCCGCCTCTGGTTGAAGTTTTCCCGAAACTGGTTAATGAGTTCCCAGGAAACTGGTTAATGAGTTCCCACGAAACTGGTTAATGAGTTCCCCCGCGGTTGGTTGATCTTTTCCCGGCTGTTGCTTAATCTGATCCCCGCCGCTCCTGATACTAAGGGCAGCTGCTTAATGTGCTCCCCCCTGTTGGACAATGGCTTCCCCGCCGTTGGTGCATGTTTTCCCCGCCTTTGGTGGACGTTTTCCCGAAACTGGTTAATGAGTTCCCACGAAACTGGTTAATGAGTTCCCACGAAACTGGTTAATGAGTTCCCCCGCGGTTGGCTGTTCTTTTCCCGGCTGTTGCTTAATCTGATCCCCGCTGCTCCTGATACTAAGGGCAGCTGCCTAATGTGCTCCCCACTGTTGGACAATGGCTTCCCCGCCGTTGGTTGATGCTTTCCCCGCCTTTGGTGGACGTTTCCCCGAAACTGGTTAATGAGTTCCCACGAAACTGGTTAATGAGTTCCCACGAAGTTGTTTTCCCCGCTGCTGGTTCATTTGTACCCCGCTGCTCCTGATACTAAGGGCAGCTGCTTAATGTGCTCCCCCCTGTTGGACAATGGCTTCCCCGCCGTTGGTGCATGTTTTCCCCGCCTTTGGTGGAAGTTTTCCCGAAACTGGTTAATGAGTTCCCCCGAAACTGGTTAATGAGTTCCCACGAAACTGGTTAATGAGTTCCCACGAAGCTGTTTTCCCCGCTGCTGGTTCATTTGTACCCCGCTGCTCCTGATACTAAGGGCAGCTGCTTAATGTGCTCCCCCCTGTTGGACAATGGCTTCCCCGCCGTTGGTGCATGTTTTCCCCGCCGTTGGTGGAAGTTTTCCCGAAACTGGTTAATGAGTTCCCCCGAAACTGGTTAATGAGTTCCCCCGCGGTTGGCTGATCTTTTCCCGGCTGTTGCTTAATCTGATCCCCGCTGCTCCTGATACTAAGGGCAGCTGCTTAATGTGCTCCCCCCGGTTGGACAATGCCTTCCCCGCCGTTGGTTCATGCTTTCCCCGCCTTTGGTGGAAGTTTTCCCGAAACTGGTTAATGAGTTCCCCCGAAACTGGTTAATGAGTTCCCAAGAAGCTGTTTTCCCCGCTGCTGGTTCATTTGTACCCCGCTGCTCCTGATACTAAGGGCAGCTGCTTAATGTGCTCCCCCCTGTTGGACAAAGGCTTCCCCGCCGTTGGTTGATGCTTTCCCCGCCTCTGGTTGAAGTTTTCCCGAAACTGGTTAATGAGTTCCCAGGAAACTGGTTAATGAGTTCCCACGAAACTGGTTAATGAGTTCCCCCGCGGTTGGTTGATCTTTTCCCGGCTGTTGCTTAATCTGATCCCCGCCGCTCCTGATACTAAGGGCAGCTGCTTAATGTGCTCCCCCCTGTTGGACAATGGCTTCCCCGCCGTTGGTGCATGTTTTCCCCGCCTTTGGTGGACGTTTTCCCGAAACTGGTTAATGAGTTCCCACGAAACTGGTTAATGAGTTCCCACGAAACTGGTTAATGAGTTCCCCCGCGGTTGGCTGTTCTTTTCCCGGCTGTTGCTTAATCTGATCCCCGCTGCTCCTGATACTAAGGGCAGCTGCCTAATGTGCTCCCCACTGTTGGACAATGGCTTCCCCGCCGTTGGTTGATGCTTTCCCCGCCTTTGGTGGACGTTTTCCCGAAACTGGTTAATGAGTTCCCACGAAACTGGTTAATGAGTTCCCACGAAGTTGTTTTCCCCGCTGCTGGTTCATTTGTACCCCGCTGCTCCTGATACTAAGGGCAGCTGCTTAATGTGCTCCCCCCTGTTGGACAATGGCTTCCCCGCCGTTGGTGCATGTTTTCCCCGCCTTTGGTGGAAGTTTTCCGAAACTGGTTAATGAGTTCCCCCGAAACTGGTTAATGAGTTCCCACGAAACTGGTTAATGAGTTCCCACGAAGCTGTTTTCCCCGCTGCTGGTTCATTTGTACCCCGCTGTTCCTGATACTAAGGGCAGCTGCTTAATGTGCTCCCCCCTGTTGGACAATGGCTTCCCCGCCGTTGGTGCATGTTTTCCCCGCCTTTGGTGGAATTTTTCCCGAAACTGGTTAATGAGTTCCCCCGCGGTTGGCTGATCTTTTCCCGGCTGTTGCTTAATCTGATCCCCGCTGCTCCTGATACTAAGGGCAGCTGCTTAATGTGCTCCCCCCGGTTGGACAATGCCTTCCCCGCCGTTGGTTCATGCTTTCCCCGCCTTTGGTGGAAGTTTTCCCGAAACTGGTTAATGAGTTCCCCCGAAACTGGTTAATGAGTTCCCACGAAGCTGTTTTCCCCGCTGCTGGTTCATTTGTACCCCGCTGCTCCTGATACTAAGGGCAGCTGCTTAATGTGCTCCCCCCTGTTGGACAAAGGCTTCCCCGCCGTTGGTTGATGCTTTCCCCGCCTCTGGTTGAAGTTTTCCCGAAACTGGTTAATGAGTTCCCACGAAACTGGTTAATGAGTTCCCACGAAACTGGTTAATGAGTTCCCCCGCGGTTGGTTGATCTTTTCCCGGCTGTTGCTTAATCTGATCCCCGCCGCTCCTGATACTAAGGGCAGCTGCTTAATGTGCTCCCCCCTGTTGGACAATGGCTTCCCCGCCGTTGGTGCATGTTTTCCCCGCCTTTGGTGGACGTTTTCCCGAAACTGGTTAATGAGTTCCCACGAAACTGGTTAATGAGTTCCCACGAAACTGGTTAATGAGTTCCCCCGCGGTTGGCTGTTCTTTTCCCGGCTGTTGCTTAATCTGATCCCCGCTGCTCCTGATACTAAGGGCAGCTGCCTAATGTGCTCCCCACTGTTGGACAATGGCTTCCCCGCCGTTGGTTGATGCTTTCCCCGCCTTTGGTGGACGTTTTCCCGAAACTGGTTAATGAGTTCCCACGAAACTGGTTAATGAGTTCCCACGAAGTTGTTTTCCCCGCTGCTGGTTCATTTGTACCCCGCTGCTCCTGATACTAAGGGCAGCTGCTTAATGTGCTCCCCCCTGTTGGACAATGGCTTCCCCGTCGTTGGTGCATGTTTTCCCCGCCTTTGGTGGAAGTTTTCCCGAAACTGGTTAATGAGTTCCCCCGAAACTGGTTAATGAGTTCCCACGAAACTGGTTAATGAGTTCCCACGAAGCTGTTTTCCCCGCTGCTGGTTCATTTGTACCCCGCTGCTCCTGATACTAAGGGCAGCTGCTTAATGTGCTCCCCCCTGTTGGACAATGGCTTCCCCGCCGTTGGTGCATGTTTTCCCCGCCGTTGGTGGAAGTTTTCCCGAAACTGGTTAATGAGTTCCCCCGAAACTGGTTAATGAGTTCCCCCGCGGTTGGCTGATCTTTTCCCGGCTGTTGCTTAATCTGATCCCCGCTGCTCCTGATACTAAGGGCAGCTGCTTAATGTGCTCCCCCCGGTTGGACAATGCCTTCCCCGCCGTTGGTTCATGCTTTCCCCGCCTTTGGTGGAAGTGTTCCCGAAACTGGTTAATGAGTTCCCCCGAAACTGGTTAATGAGTTCCCACGAAGCTGTTTTCCCCGCTGCTGGTTCATTTGTACCCCGCTGCTCCTGATACTAAGGGCAGCTGCTTAATGTGCTCCCCCCTGTTGGACAAAGGCTTCCCCGCCGTTGGTTGATGCTTTCCCCGCCTCTGGTTGAAGTTTTCCCGAAACTGGTTAATGAGTTCCCAGGAAACTGGTTAATGAGTTCCCACGAAACTGGTTAATGAGTTCCCCCGCGGTTGGTTGATCTTTTCCCGGCTGTTGCTTAATCTGATCCCCGCCGCTCCTGATACTAAGGGCAGCTGCTTAATGTGCTCCCCCCTGTTGGACAATGGCTTCCCCGCCGTTGGTGCATGTTTTCCCCGCCTTTGGTGGACGTTTTCCCGAAACTGGTTAATGAGTTCCCACGAAACTGGTTAATGAGTTCCCACGAAACTGGTTAATGAGTTCCCCCGCGGTTGGCTGTTCTTTTCCCGGCTGTTGCTTAATCTGATCCCCGCTGCTCCTGATACTAAGGGCAGCTGCCTAATGTGCTCCCCACTGTTGGACAATGGCTTCCCCGCCGTTGGTTGATGCTTTCCCCGCCTTTGGTGGACGTTTTCCCGAAACTGGTTAATGAGTTCCCACGAAACTGGTTAATGAGTTCCCACGAAGTTGTTCTCCCCGCTGCTGGTTCATTTGTACCCCGCTGCTCCTGATACTAAGGGCAGCTGCTTAATGTGCTCCCCCCTGTTGGACAATGGCTTCCCCGCCGTTGGTGCATGTTTTCCCCGCCTTTGGTGGAAGTTTTCCCGAAACTGGTTAATGAGTTCCCACGAAACTGGTTAATGAGTTCCCCCGCGGTTGGCTGATCTTTTCCCTCCTGTTGCTTAATCTGATCCCCGCTGCTCCTGATACTAAGGGCAGCTGCTTAATGTGCTCCCCCCTGTTGGACAATGGCCTCCCCGCCGTTGGTTCATGTTTTCCCCGCCTTTGGTGGACGTTTTCCCGAAACTGGTTAATGAGTTCCCACGAAACTGGTTAATGAGTTCCCACGAAACTGGTTAATGAGTTCCCCCGCGGTTGGCTGTTCTTTTCCCGGCTGTTGCTTAATCTGATCCCCGCTGCTCCTGATACTAAGGGCAGCTGCTTAATGTGCTCCCCCCTGTTGGACAATGGCTTCCCCGCCGTTGGTGCATGTTTTCCCCGCCTTTGGTGGAAGTTTTCCCGAAACTGGTTAATGAGTTCCCCCGAAACTGGTTAATGAGTTCCCACGAAACTGGTTAATGAGTTCCCACGAAGCTGTTTTCCCCGCTGCTGGTTCATTTGTACCCCGCTGCTCCTGATACTAAGGGCAGCTGCTTAATGTGCTCCCCCCTGTTGGACAATGGCTTCCCCGCCGTTGGTGCATGTTTTCCCCGCCGTTGGTGGAAGTTTTCCCGAAACTGGTTAATGAGTTCCCCCGAAACTGGTTAATGAGTTCCCCCGCGGTTGGCTGATCTTTTCCCGGCTGTTGCTTAATCTGATCCCCGCTGCTCCTGATACTAAGGGCAGCTGCTTAATGTGCTCCCCCCGGTTGGACAATGCCTTCCCCGGGGTTGGTTCATGCTTTCCCCGCCTTTGGTGGAAGTTTTCCCGAAACTGGTTAATGAGTTCCCCCGAAACTGGTTAATGAGTTCCCACGAAGCTGTTTTCCCCGCTGCTGGTTCATTTGTACCCCGCTGCTCCTGATACTAAGGGCAGCTGCTTAATGTGCTCCCCCCTGTTGGACAAAGGCTTCCCCGCCGTTGGTTGATGCTTTCCCCGCCTCTGGTTGAAGTTTTCCCGAAACTGGTTAATGAGTTCCCAGGAAACTGGTTAATGAGTTCCCACGAAACTGGTTAATGAGTTCCCCCGCGGTTGGTTGATCTTTTCCCGGCTGTTGCTTAATCTGATCCCCGCCGCTCCTGATACTAAGGGCAGCTGCTTAATGTGCTCCCCCCTGTTGGACAATGGCTTCCCCGCCGTTGGTGCATGTTTTCCCCGCCTTTGGTGGACGTTTTCCCGAAACTGGTTAATGAGTTCCCACGAAACTGGTTAATGAGTTCCCACGAAACTGGTTAATGAGTTCCCCCGCGGTTGGCTGTTCTTTTCCCGGCTGTTGCTTAATCTGATCCCCGCTGCTCCTGATACTAAGGGCAGCTGCCTAATGTGCTCCCCACTGTTGGACAATGGCTTCCCCGCCGTTGGTTGATGCTTTCCCCGCCTTTGGTGGACGTTTTCCCGAAACTGGTTAATGAGTTCCCACGAAACTGGTTAATGAGTTCCCACGAAGTTGTTTTCCCCGCTGCTGGTTCATTTGTACCCCGCTGCTCCTGATACTAAGGGCAGCTGCTTAATGTGCTCCCCCCTGTTGGACAATGGCTTCCCCGCCGTTGGTGCATGTTTTCCCCGCCTTTGGTGGAAGTTTTCCCGAAACTGGTTAATGAGTTCCCCCGAAACTGGTTAATGAGTTCCCACGAAACTGGTTAATGAGTTCCCACGAAGCTGTTTTCCCCGCTGCTGGTTCATTTGTACCCCGCTGCTCCTGATACTAAGGGCAGCTGCTTAATGTGCTCCCCCCTGTTGGACAATGGCTTCCCCGCCGTTGGTGCATGTTTTCCCCGCCTTTGGTGGAAGTTTTCCCGAAACTGGTTAATGAGTTCCCCCGCGGTTGGCTGATCTTTTCCCGGCTGTTGCTTAATCTGATCCCCGCTGCTCCTGATACTAAGGGCAGCTGCTTAATGTGCTCCCCCCGGTTGGACAATGCCTTCCCCGCCGTTGGTTCATGCTTTCCCCGCCTTTGGTGGAAGTTTTCCCGAAACCTGTTAATGAGTTCCCCCGAAACTGGTTAATGAGTTCCCACGAAGCTGTTTTCCCCGCTGCTGGTTCATTTGTACCCCGCTGCTCCTGATACTAAGGGCAGCTGCTTAATGTGCTCCCCCCTGTTGGACAAAGGCTTCCCCGCCGTTGGTTGATGCTTTCCCCGCCTCTGGTTGAAGTTTTCCCGAAACTGGTTAATGAGTTCCCACGAAACTGGTTAATGAGTTCCCACGAAACTGGTTAATGAGTTCCCCCGCGGTTGGTTGATCTTTTCCCGGCTGTTGCTTAATCTGATCCCCGCCGCTCCTGATACTAAGGGCAGCTGCTTAATGTGCTCCCCCCGGTTGGAAAATGGCTTCCCCGCCGTTGGTGCATGTTTTCCCCGCCTTTGGTGGACGTTTTCCCGAAACTGGTTAATGAGTTCCCACGAAACTGGTTAATGAGTTCCCCCGCGGTTGGCTGTTCTTTTCCCGGCTGTTGCTTGATCTGATCCCCGCTGCTCCTGATACTAAGGGCAGCTGCCTAATGTGCTCCCCACTGTTGGACAATGGCTTCCCCGCCGTTGGTTGATGCTTTCCCCGCCTTTGGTGGACGTTTTCCCGAAACTGGTTAATGAGTTCCCACGAAACTGGTTAATGAGTTCCCACGAAGTTGTTTTCCCCGCTGCTGGTTCATTTGTACCCCGCTGCTCCTGATACTAAGGGCAGCTGCTTAATGTGCTCCCCCCTGTTGGACAATGGCTTCCCCGCCGTTGGTGCATGTTTTCCCCGCCTTTGGTGGAAGTTTTCCCGAAACTGGTTAATGAGTTCCCCCGAAACTGGTTAATGAGTTCCCACGAAACTGGTTAATGAGTTCCCACGAAGCTGTTTTCCCCGCTGCTGGTTCATTTGTACCCCGCTGCTCCTGATACTAAGGGCAGCTGCTTAATGTGCTCCCCCCTGTTGGACAATGGCTTCCCCGCCGTTGGTGCATGTTTTCCCCGCCGTTGGTGGAAGTTTTCCCGAAACTGGTTAATGAATTTCCCCAAACTGGTTAATGAGTTCCCCCGCGGTTGGCTGATCTTTTCCCGGCTGTTGCTTAATCTGATCCCCGCTGCTCCTGATACTAAGGGCAGCTGCTTAATGTGCTCCCCCCGGTTGGACAATGCCTTCCCCGCCGTTGGTTCATGCTTTCCCCGCCTTTGGTGGAAGTTTTCCCGAAACTGGTTAATGAGTTCCCCCGAAACTGGTTAATGAGTTCCCACGAAGCTGTTTTCCCCGCTGCTGGTTCATTTGTACCCCGCTGCTCCTGATACTAAGGGCAGCTGCTTAATGTGCTCCCCCCTGTTGGACAAAGGCTTCCCCGCCGTTGGTTGATGCTTTCCCCGCCTCTGGTTGAAGTTTTCCCGAAACTGGTTAATGAGTTCCCAGGAAACTGGTTAGTGAGTTCCCACGAAACTGGTTAATGAGTTCCCCCGCGGTTGGTTGATCTTTTCCCGGCTGTTGCTTAATCTGATCCCCGCCGCTCCTGATACTAAGGGCAGCTGCTTAATGTGCTCCCCCCTGTTGGACAATGGCTTCCCCGCCGTTGGTGCATGTTTTCCCCGCCTTTGGTGGACGTTTTCCCGAAACTGGTTAATGAGTTCCCACGAAACTGGTTAATGAGTTCCCACGAAACTGGTTAATGAGTTCCCCCGCGGTTGGCTGTTCTTTTCCCGGCTGTTGCTTAATCTGATCCCCGCTGCTCCTGATACTAAGGGCAGCTGCCTAATGTGCTCCCCACTGTTGGACAATGGCTTCCCCGCCGTTGGTTGATGCTTTCCCCGCCTTTGGTGGACGTTTTCCCGAAACTGGTTAATGAGTTCCCACGAAACTGGTTAATGAGTTCCCACGAAGTTGTTCTCCCCGCTGCTGGTTCATTTGTACCCCGCTGCTCCTGATACTAAGGGCAGCTGCTTAATGTGCTCCCCCCTGTTGGACAATGGCTTCCCCGCCGTTGGTGCATGTTTTCCCCGCCTTTGGTGGAAGTTTTCCCGAAACTGGTTAATGAGTTCCCACGAAACTGGTTAATGAGTTCCCCCGCGGTTGGCTGATCTTTTCCCTCCTGTTGCTTAATCTGATCCCCGCTGCTCCTGATACTAAGGGCAGCTGCTTAATGTGCTCCCCCCTGTTGGACAATGGCCTCCCCGCCGTTGGTTCATGTTTTCCCCGCCTTTGGTGGACGTTTTCCCGAAACTGGTTAATGAGTTCCCACGAAACTGGTTAATGAGTTCCCACGAAACTGGTTAATGAGTTCCCCCGCGGTTGGCTGTTCTTTTCCCGGCTGTTGCTTAATCTGATCCCCGCTGCTCCTGATACTAAGGGCAGCTGCTTAATGTGCTCCCCCCTGTTGGACAATGGCTTCCCCGCCGTTGGTTGATGTTTTCCCCGCCTTTGGTGGACGTTTTCCCGAAACTGGTTAATGAGTTCCCCCGAAACTGGTTAATGAGTTCCCACGAAGCTGTTTTCCCCGCTGCTGGTTCATTTGTACCCCGCTGCTCCTGATACTAAGGGCAGCTGCTTAATGTGCTCCCCCCTGTTGGACAAAGGCTTCCCCGCCGTTGGTGCATGTTTTCCCCGCCTTTGGTGGAAGTTTTCCCGAAACTGGTTAATGAGTTCCCACGAAACTGGTTAATGAGTTCCCCCGCGGTTCGCTGTTCTTTTCACGGCTGTTGCTTCATCTGATCCCCGCTGCTCCTGATACTAAGGGCAGCTGCTTAATGTGCTCCCCCCTGTTGGACAATGGCTTCCCCGCCGTTGGTTGATGTTTTCCCCGCCTTTGGTGGACATTTTCCCGAAACTGGTTAATGAGTTCCCACGAAACTGGTTAATGAGTTCCCAGGAAACTGGTTAATGAGTTCCCCCGCGGTTGGCTGATCTTTTCCCGGCTGTTGCTTAATCTGATCCCCGCTGCTCCTGATACTAAGGGCAGCTGCTTAATGTGCTCCCCCCGGTTGGACAATGGCTTCCCCGCCGTTGGTTCATGCTTTCCCCGCCTTTGGTGGACGTTTTCCCGAAACTGGTTAATGAGTTCCCACGAAACTGGTTAATGAGTTCCCACGAAGTTGTTTTCCCCGCTGCTGGTTCATTTGTACCCCGCTGCTCCTGATACTAAGGGCAGCTGCTTAATGTGCTCCCCCCTGTTGGACAATGGCTTCCCCGCCGTTGGTGCATGTTTTCCCCGCCTTTGGTGGAAGTTTTCCCGAAACTGGTTAATGAGTTCCCCCGAAACTGGTTAATGAGTTCCCACGAAACTGGTTAATGAGTTCCCACGAAGCTGTTTTCCCCGCTGCTGGTTCATTTGTACCCCGCTGCTCCTGATACTAAGGGCAGCTGCTTAATGTGCTCCCCACTGTTGGACAATGGCTTCCACGCCGTTGGTTGATGCTTTCCCCGCCTTTGGTGGACGTTTTCCCGAAACTGGTTAATGAGTTCCCACGAAACTGGTTAATGAGTTCCCACGAAGTTGTTTTCCCCGCTGCTGGTTCATTTGTACCCCGCTGCTCCTGATACTAAGGGCAGCTGCTTAATGTGCTCCCCCCTGTTGGACAAAGGCTTCCCCGCCGTTGGTTGATGCTTTCCCCGCCTCTGGTTGAAGTTTTCCCGAAACTGGTTAATAAGTTCCCACGAAACTGGTTAATGAGTTCCCACGAAACTGGTTAATGAGTTCCCCCGCGGTTCGCTGTTCTTTTCACGGCTGTTGCTTCATCTGATCCCCGCTGCTCCTGATACTAAGGGCAGCTGCTTAATGTGCTCCCCCCTGTTGGACAATGGCTTCCCCGCCGTTGGTTGATGTTTTCCCCGCCTTTGGTGGACGTTTTCCCGAAACTGGTTAATGAGTTCCCACGAAACTGGTTAATGAGTTCCCAGGAGACTGGTTAATGAGTTCCCCCGCGGTTGGCTGATCTTTTCCCGGCTGTTGCTTAATCTGATCCCCGCTGCTCCTGATACTAAGAGCAGCTGCTTAATGTGCTCCCCCCGGTTGGACAATGGCTTCCCCGCCGTTGGTTCATGCTTTCCCCGCCTTTGGTGGAGGTTTTCCCGAAACTGGTTAATGAGTTCCCCCGAAACTGGTTAATGAGTTCCCACGAAACTGGTTAATGAGTTCCCACGAAGCTGTTTTCCCCGCTGCTGGTTCATTTGTACCCCGCTGCTCCTGATACTAAGGGCAGCTGCTTAATGTGCTCCCCCCTGTTGGACAATGGCTTCCCCGCCGTTGCTTGATGTTTTCCCCGCCTTTGGTTGATGTTTTCCCGAAACTGGTTAATGAGTTCCCACGAAACTGGTTAATGAGTTCCCACGAAGCTGTTTTCCCCGCTGCTGGTTCATTGGTGCACCGATGCTCCTGATACTAAGGGCAGCTGCTTAATGTGCTCCCCCCTGTTGGACAAAGGCTTCCCCGCCGTTGGTTGATGCTTTCCCCGCCTCTGGTTGAAGTTTTCCCGAAACTGGTTAATGAGTTCCCACGAAACTGGTTAATGAGTTCCCACGAAACTGGTTAATGAGTTCCCCCGCGGTTGGCTGTTCTTTTCACGGCTGTTGCTTCATCTGATCCCCGCTGCTCCTGATACTAAGGGCAGCTGCTTAATGTGCTCCCCCCTGTTGGACAATGGCTTCCCCGCCGTTGGTTGATGTTTTCCCCGCCTTTGGTGGACGTTTTCCCGAAACTGGTTAATGAGTTCCCACGAAACTGGTTAATGAGTTCCCAGGAAACTGGTTAATGAGTTCCCCCGCGGTTGGCTGATCTTTTCCCGGCTGTTGCTTAATCTGATCCCCGCTGCTCCTGATACTAAGGGCAGCTGCTTAATGTGCTCCCCCCTGTTGGACAATGGCATCCCCGCCGTTGTTTGATGTTTCCCCGCCTTTGGTTGATGTTTTCCCGAAACTGGTTAATGAGTTCCCACGAAACTGGTTAATGAGTTCCCACGAAACTGGTTAATGAGTTCCCACGAAGCTATTTTCCCCGCTGCTGGTTCATTTGTACCCCGCTGCTCCTGATACTAAGGGCAGCTGCTTAATGTGCTCCCCACTGTTGGACAATGGCTTCCACGCCGTTGGTTGATGCTTTCCCCGCCTTTGGTGGACGTTTTCCCGAAACTGGTTAATGAGTTCCCACGAAACTGGTTAATGAGTTCCCACGAAGTTGTTTTCCCCGCTGCTGGTTCATTTGTACCCCGCTGCTCCTGATACTAAGGGCAGCTGCTTAATGTGCTCCCCACTGTTGGACAATGGCTTCCCCGCCGTTGGTTCATGTTTTTCCCGCCTTCGGTTCACGTTTTCCCGAAACTGGTTAATGAGTTCCCCCGAAACTGGTTAATGAGTTCCCACGAAACTGGTTAATGAGTTCCCACGAAGCTGTTTTCCCCGCTGCTGGTTCATTTGTACCCCGCTGCTCCTGATACTAAGGGCAGCTGCTTAATGTGCTCCCCCCTGTTGGACAATGGCTTCCCCGCCGTTGGTGCATGTTTTCCCCGCCTTTGGTGGAAGTTGTCCCGAAACTGGTTAATGAGTTCCCCCGAAACTGGTTAATGAGTTCCCACGAAACTGGTTAATGAGTTCCCACGAAGCTGTTTTCCCCGCTGCTGGTTCATTTGTACCCCGCTGCTCCTGATACTAAGGGCAGCTGCTTAATGTGCTCCCCCCTGTTGGACAATGGCTTCCCCGCCGTTGGTGCATGTTTTCCCCGCCGTTGGTGGAAGTTTTCCCGAAACTGGTTAATGAGTTCCCCCGAAACTGGTTAATGAGTTCCCCCGCGGTTGGCTGATCTTTTCCCGGCTGTTGCTTAATCTGATCCCCGCTGCTCCTGATACTAAGGGCAGCTGCTTAATGTGCTCCCCCCGGTTGGACAATGCCTTCCCCGCCGTTGGTTCATGCTTTCCCCGCCTTTGGTGGAAGTTTTCCCGAAACTGGTTAATGAGTTCCCCCGAAACTGGTTAATGAGTTCCCACGAAGCTGTTTTCCCCGCTGCTGGTTCATTTGTACCCCGCTGCTCCTGATACTAAGGGCAGCTGCTTAATGTGCTCCCCCCTGTTGGACAAAGGCTTCCCCGCCGTTGGTTGATGCTTTCCCCGCCTCTGGTTGAAGTTTTCCCGAAACTGGTTAATGAGTTCCCAGGAAACTGGTTAATGAGTTCCCACGAAACTGGTTAATGAGTTCCCCCGCGGTTGGTTGATCTTTTCCCGGCTGTTGCTTAATCTGATCCCCGCCGCTCCTGATACTAAGGGCAGCTGCTTAATGTGCTCCCCCCTGTTGGACAATGGCTTCCCCGCCGTTGGTGCATGTTTTCCCCGCCTTTGGTGGACGTTTTCCCGAAACTGGTTAATGAGTTCCCACGAAACTGGTTAATGAGTTCCCACGAAACTGGTTAATGAGTTCCCCCGCGGTTGGCTGTTCTTTTCCCGGCTGTTGCTTAATCTGATCCCCGCTGCTCCTGATACTAAGGGCAGCTGCCTAATGTGCTCCCCACTGTTGGACAATGGCTTCCCCGCCGTTGGTTGATGCTTTCCCCGCCTTTGGTGGACGTTTCCCCGAAACTGGTTAATGAGTTCCCACGAAACTGGTTAATGAGTTCCCACGAAGTTGTTTTCCCCGCTGCTGGTTCATTTGTACCCCGCTGCTCCTGATACTAAGGGCAGCTGCTTAATGTGCTCCCCCCTGTTGGACAATGGCTTCCCCGCCGTTGGTGCATGTTTTCCCCGCCTTTGGTGGAAGTTTTCCCGAAACTGGTTAATGAGTTCCCCCGAAACTGGTTAATGAGTTCCCACGAAACTGGTTAATGAGTTCCCACGAAGCTGTTTTCCCCGCTGCTGGTTCATTTGTACCCCGCTGCTCCTGATACTAAGGGCAGCTGCTTAATGTGCTCCCCCCTGTTGGACAATGGCTTCCCCGCCGTTGGTGCATGTTTTCCCCGCCGTTGGTGGAAGTTTTCCCGAAACTGGTTAATGAGTTCCCCCGAAACTGGTTAATGAGTTCCCCCGCGGTTGGCTGATCTTTTCCCGGCTGTTGCTTAATCTGATCCCCGCTGCTCCTGATACTAAGGGCAGCTGCTTAATGTGCTCCCCCCGGTTGGACAATGCCTTCCCCGCCGTTGGTTCATGCTTTCCCCGCCTTTGGTGGAAGTTTTCCCGAAACTGGTTAATGAGTTCCCCCGAAACTGGTTAATGAGTTCCCAAGAAGCTGTTTTCCCCGCTGCTGGTTCATTTGTACCCCGCTGCTCCTGATACTAAGGGCAGCTGCTTAATGTGCTCCCCCCTGTTGGACAAAGGCTTCCCCGCCGTTGGTTGATGCTTTCCCCGCCTCTGGTTGAAGTTTTCCCGAAACTGGTTAATGAGTTCCCAGGAAACTGGTTAATGAGTTCCCACGAAACTGGTTAATGAGTTCCCCCGCGGTTGGTTGATCTTTTCCCGGCTGTTGCTTAATCTGATCCCCGCCGCTCCTGATACTAAGGGCAGCTGCTTAATGTGCTCCCCCCTGTTGGACAATGGCTTCCCCGCCGTTGGTGCATGTTTTCCCCGCCTTTGGTGGACGTTTTCCCGAAACTGGTTAATGAGTTCCCACGAAACTGGTTAATGAGTTCCCACGAAACTGGTTAATGAGTTCCCCCGCGGTTGGCTGTTCTTTTCCCGGCTGTTGCTTAATCTGATCCCCGCTGCTCCTGATACTAAGGGCAGCTGCCTAATGTGCTCCCCACTGTTGGACAATGGCTTCCCCGCCGTTGGTTGATGCTTTCCCCGCCTTTGGTGGACGTTTTCCCGAAACTGGTTAATGAGTTCCCACGAAACTGGTTAATGAGTTCCCACGAAGTTGTTTTCCCCGCTGCTGGTTCATTTGTACCCCGCTGCTCCTGATACTAAGGGCAGCTGCTTAATGTGCTCCCCCCTGTTGGACAATGGCTTCCCCGCCGTTGGTGCATGTTTTCCCCGCCTTTGGTGGAAGTTTTCCGAAACTGGTTAATGAGTTCCCCCGAAACTGGTTAATGAGTTCCCACGAAACTGGTTAATGAGTTCCCACGAAGCTGTTTTCCCCGCTGCTGGTTCATTTGTACCCCGCTGTTCCTGATACTAAGGGCAGCTGCTTAATGTGCTCCCCCCTGTTGGACAATGGCTTCCCCGCCGTTGGTGCATGTTTTCCCCGCCTTTGGTGGAAGTTTTCCCGAAACTGGTTAATGAGTTCCCCCGCGGTTGGCTGATCTTTTCCCGGCTGTTGCTTAATCTGATCCCCGCTGCTCCTGATACTAAGGGCAGCTGCTTAATGTGCTCCCCCCGGTTGGACAATGCCTTCCCCGCCGTTGGTTCATGCTTTCCCCGCCTTTGGTGGAAGTTTTCCCGAAACTGGTTAATGAGTTCCCCCGAAACTGGTTAATGAGTTCCCACGAAGCTGTTTTCCCCGCTGCTGGTTCATTTGTACCCCGCTGCTCCTGATACTAAGGGCAGCTGCTTAATGTGCTCCCCCCTGTTGGACAAAGGCTTCCCCGCCGTTGGTTGATGCTTTCCCCGCCTCTGGTTGAAGTTTTCCCGAAACTGGTTAATGAGTTCCCACGAAACTGGTTAATGAGTTCCCACGAAACTGGTTAATGAGTTCCCCCGCGGTTGGTTGATCTTTTCCCGGCTGTTGCTTAATCTGATCCCCGCCGCTCCTGATACTAAGGGCAGCTGCTTAATGTGCTCCCCCCTGTTGGACAATGGCTTCCCCGCCGTTGGTGCATGTTTTCCCCGCCTTTGGTGGACGTTTTCCCGAAACTGGTTAATGAGTTCCCACGAAACTGGTTAATGAGTTCCCACGAAACTGGTTAATGAGTTCCCCCGCGGTTGGCTGTTCTTTTCCCGGCTGTTGCTTAATCTGATCCCCGCTGCTCCTGATACTAAGGGCAGCTGCCTAATGTGCTCCCCACTGTTGGACAATGGCTTCCCCGCCGTTGGTTGATGCTTTCCCCGCCTTTGGTGGACGTTTTCCCGAAACTGGTTAATGAGTTCCCACGAAACTGGTTAATGAGTTCCCACGAAGTTGTTTTCCCCGCTGCTGGTTCATTTGTACCCCGCTGCTCCTGATACTAAGGGCAGCTGCTTAATGTGCTCCCCCCTGTTGGACAATGGCTTCCCCGTCGTTGGTGCATGTTTTCCCCGCCTTTGGTGGAAGTTTTCCCGAAACTGGTTAATGAGTTCCCCCGAAACTGGTTAATGAGTTCCCACGAAACTGGTTAATGAGTTCCCACGAAGCTGTTTTCCCCGCTGCTGGTTCATTTGTACCCCGCTGCTCCTGATACTAAGGGCAGCTGCTTAATGTGCTCCCCCCTGTTGGACAATGGCTTCCCCGCCGTTGGTGCATGTTTTCCCCGCCGTTGGTGGAAGTTTTCCCGAAACTGGTTAATGAGTTCCCCCGAAACTGGTTAATGAGTTCCCCCGCGGTTGGCTGATCTTTTCCCGGCTGTTGCTTAATCTGATCCCCGCTGCTCCTGATACTAAGGGCAGCTGCTTAATGTGCTCCCCCCGGTTGGACAATGCCTTCCCCGCCGTTGGTTCATGCTTTCCCCGCCTTTGGTGGAAGTGTTCCCGAAACTGGTTAATGAGTTCCCCCGAAACTGGTTAATGAGTTCCCACGAAGCTGTTTTCCCCGCTGCTGGTTCATTTGTACCCCGCTGCTCCTGATACTAAGGGCAGCTGCTTAATGTGCTCCCCCCTGTTGGACAAAGGCTTCCCCGCCGTTGGTTGATGCTTTCCCCGCCTCTGGTTGAAGTTTTCCCGAAACTGGTTAATGAGTTCCCAGGAAACTGGTTAATGAGTTCCCACGAAACTGGTTAATGAGTTCCCCCGCGGTTGGTTGATCTTTTCCCGGCTGTTGCTTAATCTGATCCCCGCCGCTCCTGATACTAAGGGCAGCTGCTTAATGTGCTCCCCCCTGTTGGACAATGGCTTCCCCGCCGTTGGTGCATGTTTTCCCCGCCTTTGGTGGACGTTTTCCCGAAACTGGTTAATGAGTTCCCACGAAACTGGTTAATGAGTTCCCACGAAACTGGTTAATGAGTTCCCCCGCGGTTGGCTGTTCTTTTCCCGGCTGTTGTTTAATCTGATCCCCGCTGCTCCTGATACTAAGGGCAGCTGCTTAATGTGCTCCCCCCTGTTGGACAATGGCTTCCCCGCCGTTGGTTGATGTTTTCCCCGCCTTTGGTGGACGTTTTCCCGAAACTGGTTAATGAGTTCCCCCGAAACTGGTTAATGAGTTCCCACGAAGCTGTTTTCCCCGCTGCTGGTTCATTTGTACCCCGCTGCTCCTGATACTAAGGGCAGCTGCTTAATGTGCTCCCCCCTGTTGGAAAAAGGCTTCCCCGCCGTTGGTGCATGTTTTCCCCGCCTTTGGTGGAAGTTTTCCCGAAACTGGTTAATGAGTTCCCACGAAACTGGTTAATGAGTTCCCCCGCGGTTCGCTGTTCTTTTCACGGCTGTTGCTTCATCTGATCCCCGCTGCTCCTGATACTAAGGGCAGCTGCTTAATGTGCTCCCCCCTGTTGGACAATGGCTTCCCCGCCGTTGGTTGATGTTTTCCCCGCCTTTGGTGGACGTTTTCCCGAAACTGGTTAATGAGTTCCCACGAAACTGGTTAATGAGTTCCCAGGAAACTGGTTAATGAGTTCCCCCGCGGTTGGCTGATCTTTTCCCGGCTGTTGCTTAATCTGATCCCCGCTGCTCCTGATACTAAGGGCAGCTGCTTAATGTGCTCCCCCCGGTTGGACAATGGCTTCCCCGCCGTTGGTTCATGCTTTCCCCGCCTTTGGTGGACGTTTTCCCGAAACTGGTTAATGAGTTCCCCCGAAACTGGTTAATGAGTTCCCACGAAACTGGTTAATGAGTTCCCACGAAGCTGTTTTCCCCGCTGCTGGTTCATTTGTACCCCGCTGCTCCTGATACTAAGGGCAGCTGCTTAATGTGCTCCCCCCTGTTGGACAATGGCTTCCCCGCCGTTGGTGCATGTTTTCCCCGCCGTTGGTGGAAGTTTTCCCGAAACTGGTTAATGAGTTCCCCCGAAACTGGTTAATGAGTTCCCCCGCGGTTGGCTGATCTTTTCCCGGCTGTTGCTTAATCTGATCCCCGCTGCTCCTGATACTAAGGGCAGCTGCTTAATGTGCTCCCCCCGGTTGGACAATGCCTTCCCCGGGGTTGGTTCATGCTTTCCCCGCCTTTGGTGGAAGTTTTCCCGAAACTGGTTAATGAGTTCCCCCGAAACTGGTTAATGAGTTCCCACGAAGCTGTTTTCCCCGCTGCTGGTTCATTTGTACCCCGCTGCTCCTGATACTAAGGGCAGCTGCTTAATGTGCTCCCCCCTGTTGGACAAAGGCTTCCCCGCCGTTGGTTGATGCTTTCCCCGCCTCTGGTTGAAGTTTTCCCGAAACTGGTTAATGAGTTCCCAGGAAACTGGTTAATGAGTTCCCACGAAACTGGTTAATGAGTTCCCCCGCGGTTGGTTGATCTTTTCCCGGCTGTTGCTTAATCTGATCCCCGCCGCTCCTGATACTAAGGGCAGCTGCTTAATGTGCTCCCCCCTGTTGGACAATGGCTTCCCCGCCGTTGGTGCATGTTTTCCCCGCCTTTGGTGGACGTTTTCCCGAAACTGGTTAATGAGTTCCCACGAAACTGGTTAATGAGTTCCCACGAAACTGGTTAATGAGTTCCCCCGCGGTTGGCTGTTCTTTTCCCGGCTGTTGCTTAATCTGATCCCCGCTGCTCCTGATACTAAGGGCAGCTGCCTAATGTGCTCCCCACTGTTGGACAATGGCTTCCCCGCCGTTGGTTGATGCTTTCCCCGCCTTTGGTGGACGTTTTCCCGAAACTGGTTAATGAGTTCCCACGAAACTGGTTAATGAGTTCCCACGAAGTTGTTTTCCCCGCTGCTGGTTCATTTGTACCCCGCTGCTCCTGATACTAAGGGCAGCTGCTTAATGTGCTCCCCCCTGTTGGACAATGGCTTCCCCGCCGTTGGTGCATGTTTTCCCCGCCTTTGGTGGAAGTTTTCCCGAAACTGGTTAATGAGTTCCCCCGAAACTGGTTAATGAGTTCCCACGAAACTGGTTAATGAGTTCCCACGAAGCTGTTTTCCCCGCTGCTGGTTCATTTGTACCCCGCTGCTCCTGATACTAAGGGCAGCTGCTTAATGTGCTCCCCCCTGTTGGACAATGGCTTCCCCGCCGTTGGTGCATGTTTTCCCCGCCTTTGGTGGAAGTTTTCCCGAAACTGGTTAATGAGTTCCCCCGCGGTTGGCTGATCTTTTCCCGGCTGTTGCTTAATCTGATCCCCGCTGCTCCTGATACTAAGGGCAGCTGCTTAATGTGCTCCCCCCGGTTGGACAATGCCTTCCCCGCCGTTGGTTCATGCTTTCCCCGCCTTTGGTGGAAGTTTTCCCGAAACCTGTTAATGAGTTCCCCCGAAACTGGTTAATGAGTTCCCACGAAGCTGTTTTCCCCGCTGCTGGTTCATTTGTACCCCGCTGCTCCTGATACTAAGGGCAGCTGCTTAATGTGCTCCCCCCTGTTGGACAAAGGCTTCCCCGCCGTTGGTTGATGCTTTCCCCGCCTCTGGTTGAAGTTTTCCCGAAACTGGTTAATGAGTTCCCACGAAACTGGTTAATGAGTTCCCACGAAACTGGTTAATGAGTTCCCCCGCGGTTGGTTGATCTTTTCCCGGCTGTTGCTTAATCTGATCCCCGCCGCTCCTGATACTAAGGGCAGCTGCTTAATGTGCTCCCCCCGGTTGGAAAATGGCTTCCCCGCCGTTGGTGCATGTTTTCCCCGCCTTTGGTGGACGTTTTCCCGAAACTGGTTAATGAGTTCCCACGAAACTGGTTAATGAGTTCCCCCGCGGTTGGCTGTTCTTTTCCCGGCTGTTGCTTGATCTGATCCCCGCTGCTCCTGATACTAAGGGCAGCTGCCTAATGTGCTCCCCACTGTTGGACAATGGCTTCCCCGCCGTTGGTTGATGCTTTCCCCGCCTTTGGTGGACGTTTTCCCGAAACTGGTTAATGAGTTCCCACGAAACTGGTTAATGAGTTCCCACGAAGTTGTTTTCCCCGCTGCTGGTTCATTTGTACCCCGCTGCTCCTGATACTAAGGGCAGCTGCTTAATGTGCTCCCCCCTGTTGGACAATGGCTTCCCCGCCGTTGGTGCATGTTTTCCCCGCCTTTGGTGGAAGTTTTCCCGAAACTGGTTAATGAGTTCCCCCGAAACTGGTTAATGAGTTCCCACGAAACTGGTTAATGAGTTCCCACGAAGCTGTTTTCCCCGCTGCTGGTTCATTTGTACCCCGCTGCTCCTGATACTAAGGGCAGCTGCTTAATGTGCTCCCCCCTGTTGGACAATGGCTTCCCCGCCGTTGGTGCATGTTTTCCCCGCCGTTGGTGGAAGTTTTCCCGAAACTGGTTAATGAATTTCCCCAAACTGGTTAATGAGTTCCCCCGCGGTTGGCTGATCTTTTCCCGGCTGTTGCTTAATCTGATCCCCGCTGCTCCTGATACTAAGGGCAGCTGCTTAATGTGCTCCCCCCGGTTGGACAATGCCTTCCCCGCCGTTGGTTCATGCTTTCCCCGCCTTTGGTGGAAGTTTTCCCGAAACTGGTTAATGAGTTCCCCCGAAACTGGTTAATGAGTTCCCACGAAGCTGTTTTCCCCGCTGCTGGTTCATTTGTACCCCGCTGCTCCTGATACTAAGGGCAGCTGCTTAATGTGCTCCCCCCTGTTGGACAAAGGCTTCCCCGCCGTTGGTTGATGCTTTCCCCGCCTCTGGTTGAAGTTTTCCCGAAACTGGTTAATGAGTTCCCAGGAAACTGGTTAGTGAGTTCCCACGAAACTGGTTAATGAGTTCCCCCGCGGTTGGTTGATCTTTTCCCGGCTGTTGCTTAATCTGATCCCCGCCGCTCCTGATACTAAGGGCAGCTGCTTAATGTGCTCCCCCCTGTTGGACAATGGCTTCCCCGCCGTTGGTGCATGTTTTCCCCGCCTTTGGTGGACGTTTTCCCGAAACTGGTTAATGAGTTCCCACGAAACTGGTTAATGAGTTCCCACGAAACTGGTTAATGAGTTCCCCCGCGGTTGGCTGTTCTTTTCCCGGCTGTTGCTTAATCTGATCCCCGCTGCTCCTGATACTAAGGGCAGCTGCCTAATGTGCTCCCCACTGTTGGACAATGGCTTCCCCGCCGTTGGTTGATGCTTTCCCCGCCTTTGGTGGACGTTTTCCCGAAACTGGTTAATGAGTTCCCACGAAACAGGTTAATGAGTTCCCACGAAGTTGTTCTCCCCGCTGCTGGTTCATTTGTACCCCGCTGCTCCTGATACTAAGGGCAGCTGCTTAATGTGCTCCCCCCTGTTGGACAATGGCTTCCCCGCCGTTGGTGCATGTTTTCCCCGCCTTTGGTGGAAGTTTTCCCGAAACTGGTTAATGAGTTCCCACGAAACTGGTTAATGAGTTCCCCCGCGGTTGGCTGATCTTTTCCCTCCTGTTGCTTAATCTGATCCCCGCTGCTCCTGATACTAAGGGCAGCTGCTTAATGTGCTCCCCCCTGTTGGACAATGGCCTCCCCGCCGTTGGTTCATGTTTTCCCCGCCTTTGGTGGACGTTTTCCCGAAACTGGTTAATGAGTTCCCACGAAACTGGTTAATGAGTTCCCACGAAACTGGTTAATGAGTTCCCCCGCGGTTGGCTGTTCTTTTCCCGGCTGTTGCTTAATCTGATCCCCGCTGCTCCTGATACTAAGGGCAGCTGCTTAATGTGCTCCCCCCTGTTGGACAATGGCTTCCCCGCCGTTGGTTGATGTTTTCCCCGCCTTTGGTGGACGTTTTCCCGAAACTGGTTAATGAGTTCCCCCGAAACTGGTTAATGAGTTCCCACGAAGCTGTTTTCCCCGCTGCTGGTTCATTTGTACCCCGCTGCTCCTGATACTAAGGGCAGCTGCTTAATGTGCTCCCCCCTGTTGGACAAAGGCTTCCCCGCCGTTGGTGCATGTTTTCCCCGCCTTTGGTGGAAGTTTTCCCGAAACTGGTTAATGAGTTCCCACGAAACTGGTTAATGAGTTCCCCCGCGGTTCGCTGTTCTTTTCACGGCTGTTGCTTCATCTGATCCCCGCTGCTCCTGATACTAAGGGCAGCTGCTTAATGTGCTCCCCCCTGTTGGACAATGGCTTCCCCGCCGTTGGTTGATGTTTTCCCCGCCTTTGGTGGACATTTTCCCGAAACTGGTTAATGAGTTCCCACGAAACTGGTTAATGAGTTCCCAGGAAACTGGTTAATGAGTTCCCCCGCGGTTGGCTGATCTTTTCCCGGCTGTTGCTTAATCTGATCCCCGCTGCTCCTGATACTAAGGGCAGCTGCTTAATGTGCTCCCCCCGGTTGGACAATGGCTTCCCCGCCGTTGGTTCATGCTTTCCCCGCCTTTGGTGGACGTTTTCCCGAAACTGGTTAATGAGTTCCCACGAAACTGGTTAATGAGTTCCCACGAAGTTGTTTTCCCCGCTGCTGGTTCATTTGTACCCCGCTGCTCCTGATACTAAGGGCAGCTGCTTAATGTGCTCCCCCCTGTTGGACAATGGCTTCCCCGCCGTTGGTGCATGTTTTCCCCGCCTTTGGTGGAAGTTTTCCCGAAACTGGTTAATGAGTTCCCCCGAAACTGGTTAATGAGTTCCCACGAAACTGGTTAATGAGTTCCCACGAAGCTGTTTTCCCCGCTGCTGGTTCATTTGTACCCCGCTGCTCCTGATACTAAGGGCAGCTGCTTAATGTGCTCCCCACTGTTGGACAATGGCTTCCACGCCGTTGGTTGATGCTTTCCCCGCCTTTGGTGGACGTTTTCCCGAAACTGGTTAATGAGTTCCCACGAAACTGGTTAATGAGTTCCCACGAAGTTGTTTTCCCCGCTGCTGGTTCATTTGTACCCCGCTGCTCCTGATACTAAGGGCAGCTGCTTAATGTGCTCCCCCCTGTTGGACAAAGGCTTCCCCGCCGTTGGTTGATGCTTTCCCCGCCTCTGGTTGAAGTTTTCCCGAAACTGGTTAATAAGTTCCCACGAAACTGGTTAATGAGTTCCCACGAAACTGGTTAATGAGTTCCCCCGCGGTTCGCTGTTCTTTTCACGGCTGTTGCTTCATCTGATCCCCGCTGCTCCTGATACTAAGGGCAGCTGCTTAATGTGCTCCCCCCTGTTGGACAATGGCTTCCCCGCCGTTGGTTGATGTTTTCCCCGCCTTTGGTGGACGTTTTCCCGAAACTGGTTAATGAGTTCCCACGAAACTGGTTAATGAGTTCCCAGGAGACTGGTTAATGAGTTCCCCCGCGGTTGGCTGATCTTTTCCCGGCTGTTGCTTAATCTGATCCCCGCTGCTCCTGATACTAAGAGCAGCTGCTTAATGTGCTCCCCCCGGTTGGACAATGGCTTCCCCGCCGTTGGTTCATGCTTTCCCCGCCTTTGGTGGAGGTTTTCCCGAAACTGGTTAATGAGTTCCCCCGAAACTGGTTAATGAGTTCCCACGAAACTGGTTAATGAGTTCCCACGAAGCTGTTTTCCCCGCTGCTGGTTCATTTGTACCCCGCTGCTCCTGATACTAAGGGCAGCTGCTTAATGTGCTCCCCCCTGTTGGACAATGGCTTCCCCGCCGTTGTTTGATGTTTTCCCCGCCTTTGGTTGATGTTTTCCCGAAACTGGTTAATGAGTTCCCACGAAACTGGTTAATGAGTTCCCACGAAGCTGTTTTCCCCGCTGCTGGTTCATTGGTGCACCGATGCTCCTGATACTAAGGGCAGCTGCTTAATGTGCTCCCCCCTGTTGGACAAAGGCTTCCCCGCCGTTGGTTGATGCTTTCCCCGCCTCTGGTTGAAGTTTTCCCGAAACTGGTTAATGAGTTCCCACGAAACTGGTTAATGAGTTCCCACGAAACTGGTTAATGAGTTCCCCCGCGGTTGGCTGTTCTTTTCACGGCTGTTGCTTCATCTGATCCCCGCTGCTCCTGATACTAAGGGCAGCTGCTTAATGTGCTCCCCCCTGTTGGACAATGGCTTCCCCGCCGTTGGTTGATGTTTTCCCCGCCTTTGGTGGACGTTTTCCCGAAACTGGTTAATGAGTTCCCACGAAACTGGTTAATGAGTTCCCAGGAAACTGGTTAATGAGTTCCCCCGCGGTTGGCTGATCTTTTCCCGGCTGTTGCTTAATCTGATCCCCGCTGCTCCTGATACTAAGGGCAGCTGCTTAATGTGCTCCCCCCTGTTGGACAATGGCATCCCCGCCGTTGTTTGATGTTTCCCCGCCTTTGGTTGATGTTTTCCCGAAACTGGTTAATGAGTTCCCACGAAACTGGTTAATGAGTTCCCACGAAACTGGTTAATGAGTTCCCACGAAGCTATTTTCCCCGCTGCTGGTTCATTTGTACCCCGCTGCTCCTGATACTAAGGGCAGCTGCTTAATGTGCTCCCCACTGTTGGACAATGGCTTCCACGCCGTTGGTTGATGCTTTCCCCGCCTTTGGTGGACGTTTTCCCGAAACTGGTTAATGAGTTCCCACGAAACTGGTTAATGAGTTCCCACGAAGTTGTTTTCCCCGCTGCTGGTTCATTTGTACCCCGCTGCTCCTGATACTAAGGGCAGCTGCTTAATGTGCTCCCCACTGTTGGACAATGGCTTCCCCGCCGTTGGTTCATGTTTTTCCCGCCTTCGGTTCACGTTTTCCCGAAACTGGTTAATGAGTTCCCCCGAAACTGGTTAATGAGTTCCCACGAAACTGGTTAATGAGTTCCCACGAAGCTGTTTTCCCCGCTGCTGGTTCATTTGTACCCCGCTGCTCCTGATACTAAGGGCAGCTGCTTAATGTGCTCCCCCCTGTTGGACAATGGCTTCCCCGCCGTTGGTGCATGTTTTCCCCGCCTTTGGTGGAAGTTGTCCCGAAACTGGTTAATGAGTTCCCCCGAAACTGGTTAATGAGTTCCCACGAAACTGGTTAATGAGTTCCCACGAAGCTGTTTTCCCCGCTGCTGGTTCATTTGTACCCCGCTGCTCCTGATACTAAGGGCAGCTGCTTAATGTGCTCCCCCCTGTTGGACAATGGCTTCCCCGCCGTTGGTGCATGTTTTCCCCGCCGTTGGTGGAAGTTTTCCCGAAACTGGTTAATGAGTTCCCCCGAAACTGGTTAATGAGTTCCCCCGCGGTTGGCTGATCTTTTCCCGGCTGTTGCTTAATCTGATCCCCGCTGCTCCTGATACTAAGGGCAGCTGCTTAATGTGCTCCCCCCGGTTGGACAATGCCTTCCCCGCCGTTGGTTCATGCTTTCCCCGCCTTTGGTGGAAGTTTTCCCGAAACTGGTTAATGAGTTCCCCCGAAACTGGTTAATGAGTTCCCACGAAGCTGTTTTCCCCGCTGCTGGTTCATTTGTACCCCGCTGCTCCTGATACTAAGGGCAGCTGCTTAATGTGCTCCCCCCTGTTGGACAAAGGCTTCCCCGCCGTTGGTTGATGCTTTCCCCGCCTCTGGTTGAAGTTTTCCCGAAACTGGTTAATGAGTTCCCAGGAAACTGGTTAATGAGTTCCCACGAAACTGGTTAATGAGTTCCCCCGCGGTTGGTTGATCTTTTCCCGGCTGTTGCTTAATCTGATCCCCGCCGCTCCTGATACTAAGGGCAGCTGCTTAATGTGCTCCCCCCTGTTGGACAATGGCTTCCCCGCCGTTGGTGCATGTTTTCCCCGCCTTTGGTGGACGTTTTCCCGAAACTGGTTAATGAGTTCCCACGAAACTGGTTAATGAGTTCCCACGAAACTGGTTAATGAGTTCCCCCGCGGTTGGCTGTTCTTTTCCCGGCTGTTGCTTAATCTGATCCCCGCTGCTCCTGATACTAAGGGCAGCTGCCTAATGTGCTCCCCACTGTTGGACAATGGCTTCCCCGCCGTTGGTTGATGCTTTCCCCGCCTTTGGTGGACGTTTCCCCGAAACTGGTTAATGAGTTCCCACGAAACTGGTTAATGAGTTCCCACGAAGTTGTTTTCCCCGCTGCTGGTTCATTTGTACCCCGCTGCTCCTGATACTAAGGGCAGCTGCTTAATGTGCTCCCCCCTGTTGGACAATGGCTTCCCCGCCGTTGGTGCATGTTTTCCCCGCCTTTGGTGGAAGTTTTCCCGAAACTGGTTAATGAGTTCCCCCGAAACTGGTTAATGAGTTCCCACGAAACTGGTTAATGAGTTCCCACGAAGCTGTTTTCCCCGCTGCTGGTTCATTTGTACCCCGCTGCTCCTGATACTAAGGGCAGCTGCTTAATGTGCTCCCCCCTGTTGGACAATGGCTTCCCCGCCGTTGGTGCATGTTTTCCCCGCCGTTGGTGGAAGTTTTCCCGAAACTGGTTAATGAGTTCCCCCGAAACTGGTTAATGAGTTCCCCCGCGGTTGGCTGATCTTTTCCCGGCTGTTGCTTAATCTGATCCCCGCTGCTCCTGATACTAAGGGCAGCTGCTTAATGTGCTCCCCCCGGTTGGACAATGCCTTCCCCGCCGTTGGTTCATGCTTTCCCCGCCTTTGGTGGAAGTTTTCCCGAAACTGGTTAATGAGTTCCCCCGAAACTGGTTAATGAGTTCCCAAGAAGCTGTTTTCCCCGCTGCTGGTTCATTTGTACCCCGCTGCTCCTGATACTAAGGGCAGCTGCTTAATGTGCTCCCCCCTGTTGGACAAAGGCTTCCCCGCCGTTGGTTGATGCTTTCCCCGCCTCTGGTTGAAGTTTTCCCGAAACTGGTTAATGAGTTCCCAGGAAACTGGTTAATGAGTTCCCACGAAACTGGTTAATGAGTTCCCCCGCGGTTGGTTGATCTTTTCCCGGCTGTTGCTTAATCTGATCCCCGCCGCTCCTGATACTAAGGGCAGCTGCTTAATGTGCTCCCCCCTGTTGGACAATGGCTTCCCCGCCGTTGGTGCATGTTTTCCCCGCCTTTGGTGGACGTTTTCCCGAAACTGGTTAATGAGTTCCCACGAAACTGGTTAATGAGTTCCCACGAAACTGGTTAATGAGTTCCCCCGCGGTTGGCTGTTCTTTTCCCGGCTGTTGCTTAATCTGATCCCCGCTGCTCCTGATACTAAGGGCAGCTGCCTAATGTGCTCCCCACTGTTGGACAATGGCTTCCCCGCCGTTGGTTGATGCTTTCCCCGCCTTTGGTGGACGTTTTCCCGAAACTGGTTAATGAGTTCCCACGAAACTGGTTAATGAGTTCCCACGAAGTTGTTTTCCCCGCTGCTGGTTCATTTGTACCCCGCTGCTCCTGATACTAAGGGCAGCTGCTTAATGTGCTCCCCCCTGTTGGACAATGGCTTCCCCGCCGTTGGTGCATGTTTTCCCCGCCTTTGGTGGAAGTTTTCCGAAACTGGTTAATGAGTTCCCCCGAAACTGGTTAATGAGTTCCCACGAAACTGGTTAATGAGTTCCCACGAAGCTGTTTTCCCCGCTGCTGGTTCATTTGTACCCCGCTGTTCCTGATACTAAGGGCAGCTGCTTAATGTGCTCCCCCCTGTTGGACAATGGCTTCCCCGCCGTTGGTGCATGTTTTCCCCGCCTTTGGTGGAAGTTTTCCCGAAACTGGTTAATGAGTTCCCCCGCGGTTGGCTGATCTTTTCCCGGCTGTTGCTTAATCTGATCCCCGCTGCTCCTGATACTAAGGGCAGCTGCTTAATGTGCTCCCCCCGGTTGGACAATGCCTTCCCCGCCGTTGGTTCATGCTTTCCCCGCCTTTGGTGGAAGTTTTCCCGAAACTGGTTAATGAGTTCCCCCGAAACTGGTTAATGAGTTCCCACGAAGCTGTTTTCCCCGCTGCTGGTTCATTTGTACCCCGCTGCTCCTGATACTAAGGGCAGCTGCTTAATGTGCTCCCCCCTGTTGGACAAAGGCTTCCCCGCCGTTGGTTGATGCTTTCCCCGCCTCTGGTTGAAGTTTTCCCGAAACTGGTTAATGAGTTCCCACGAAACTGGTTAATGAGTTCCCACGAAACTGGTTAATGAGTTCCCCCGCGGTTGGTTGATCTTTTCCCGGCTGTTGCTTAATCTGATCCCCGCCGCTCCTGATACTAAGGGCAGCTGCTTAATGTGCTCCCCCCTGTTGGACAATGGCTTCCCCGCCGTTGGTGCATGTTTTCCCCGCCTTTGGTGGACGTTTTCCCGAAACTGGTTAATGAGTTCCCACGAAACTGGTTAATGAGTTCCCACGAAACTGGTTAATGAGTTCCCCCGCGGTTGGCTGTTCTTTTCCCGGCTGTTGCTTAATCTGATCCCCGCTGCTCCTGATACTAAGGGCAGCTGCCTAATGTGCTCCCCACTGTTGGACAATGGCTTCCCCGCCGTTGGTTGATGCTTTCCCCGCCTTTGGTGGACGTTTTCCCGAAACTGGTTAATGAGTTCCCACGAAACTGGTTAATGAGTTCCCACGAAGTTGTTTTCCCCGCTGCTGGTTCATTTGTACCCCGCTGCTCCTGATACTAAGGGCAGCTGCTTAATGTGCTCCCCCCTGTTGGACAATGGCTTCCCCGTCGTTGGTGCATGTTTTCCCCGCCTTTGGTGGAAGTTTTCCCGAAACTGGTTAATGAGTTCCCCCGAAACTGGTTAATGAGTTCCCACGAAACTGGTTAATGAGTTCCCACGAAGCTGTTTTCCCCGCTGCTGGTTCATTTGTACCCCGCTGCTCCTGATACTAAGGGCAGCTGCTTAATGTGCTCCCCCCTGTTGGACAATGGCTTCCCCGCCGTTGGTGCATGTTTTCCCCGCCGTTGGTGGAAGTTTTCCCGAAACTGGTTAATGAGTTCCCCCGAAACTGGTTAATGAGTTCCCCCGCGGTTGGCTGATCTTTTCCCGGCTGTTGCTTAATCTGATCCCCGCTGCTCCTGATACTAAGGGCAGCTGCTTAATGTGCTCCCCCCGGTTGGACAATGCCTTCCCCGCCGTTGGTTCATGCTTTCCCCGCCTTTGGTGGAAGTGTTCCCGAAACTGGTTAATGAGTTCCCCCGAAACTGGTTAATGAGTTCCCACGAAGCTGTTTTCCCCGCTGCTGGTTCATTTGTACCCCGCTGCTCCTGATACTAAGGGCAGCTGCTTAATGTGCTCCCCCCTGTTGGACAAAGGCTTCCCCGCCGTTGGTTGATGCTTTCCCCGCCTCTGGTTGAAGTTTTCCCGAAACTGGTTAATGAGTTCCCAGGAAACTGGTTAATGAGTTCCCACGAAACTGGTTAATGAGTTCCCCCGCGGTTGGTTGATCTTTTCCCGGCTGTTGCTTAATCTGATCCCCGCCGCTCCTGATACTAAGGGCAGCTGCTTAATGTGCTCCCCCCTGTTGGACAATGGCTTCCCCGCCGTTGGTGCATGTTTTCCCCGCCTTTGGTGGACGTTTTCCCGAAACTGGTTAATGAGTTCCCACGAAACTGGTTAATGAGTTCCCACGAAACTGGTTAATGAGTTCCCCCGCGGTTGGCTGTTCTTTTCCCGGCTGTTGTTTAATCTGATCCCCGCTGCTCCTGATACTAAGGGCAGCTGCTTAATGTGCTCCCCCCTGTTGGACAATGGCTTCCCCGCCGTTGGTTGATGTTTTCCCCGCCTTTGGTGGACGTTTTCCCGAAACTGGTTAATGAGTTCCCCCGAAACTGGTTAATGAGTTCCCACGAAGCTGTTTTCCCCGCTGCTGGTTCATTTGTACCCCGCTGCTCCTGATACTAAGGGCAGCTGCTTAATGTGCTCCCCCCTGTTGGAAAAAGGCTTCCCCGCCGTTGGTGCATGTTTTCCCCGCCTTTGGTGGAAGTTTTCCCGAAACTGGTTAATGAGTTCCCACGAAACTGGTTAATGAGTTCCCCCGCGGTTCGCTGTTCTTTTCACGGCTGTTGCTTCATCTGATCCCCGCTGCTCCTGATACTAAGGGCAGCTGCTTAATGTGCTCCCCCCTGTTGGACAATGGCTTCCCCGCCGTTGGTTGATGTTTTCCCCGCCTTTGGTGGACGTTTTCCCGAAACTGGTTAATGAGTTCCCACGAAACTGGTTAATGAGTTCCCAGGAAACTGGTTAATGAGTTCCCCCGCGGTTGGCTGATCTTTTCCCGGCTGTTGCTTAATCTGATCCCCGCTGCTCCTGATACTAAGGGCAGCTGCTTAATGTGCTCCCCCCTGTTGGACAATGGCTTCCCCGCCGTTGGTGCATGTTTTCCCCGCCTTTGGTGGAAGTTTTCCCGAAACTGGTTAATGAGTTCCCCCGAAACTGGTTAATGAGTTCCCACGAAACTGGTTAATGAGTTCCCACGAAGCTGTTTTCCCCGCTGCTGGTTCATTTGTACCCCGCTGCTCCTGATACTAAGGGCAGCTGCTTAATGTGCTCCCCCCTGTTGGACAATGGCTTCCCCGCCGTTGGTGCATGTTTTCCCCGCCGTTGGTGGAAGTTTTCCCGAAACTGGTTAATGAGTTCCCCCGAAACTGGTTAATGAGTTCCCCCGCGGTTGGCTGATCTTTTCCCGGCTGTTGCTTAATCTGATCCCCGCTGCTCCTGATACTAAGGGCAGCTGCTTAATGTGCTCCCCCCGGTTGGACAATGCCTTCCCCGGGGTTGGTTCATGCTTTCCCCGCCTTTGGTGGAAGTTTTCCCGAAACTGGTTAATGAGTTCCCCCGAAACTGGTTAATGAGTTCCCACGAAGCTGTTTTCCCCGCTGCTGGTTCATTTGTACCCCGCTGCTCCTGATACTAAGGGCAGCTGCTTAATGTGCTCCCCCCTGTTGGACAAAGGCTTCCCCGCCGTTGGTTGATGCTTTCCCCGCCTCTGGTTGAAGTTTTCCCGAAACTGGTTAATGAGTTCCCAGGAAACTGGTTAATGAGTTCCCACGAAACTGGTTAATGAGTTCCCCCGCGGTTGGTTGATCTTTTCCCGGCTGTTGCTTAATCTGATCCCCGCCGCTCCTGATACTAAGGGCAGCTGCTTAATGTGCTCCCCCCTGTTGGACAATGGCTTCCCCGCCGTTGGTGCATGTTTTCCCCGCCTTTGGTGGACGTTTTCCCGAAACTGGTTAATGAGTTCCCACGAAACTGGTTAATGAGTTCCCACGAAACTGGTTAATGAGTTCCCCCGCGGTTGGCTGTTCTTTTCCCGGCTGTTGCTTAATCTGATCCCCGCTGCTCCTGATACTAAGGGCAGCTGCCTAATGTGCTCCCCACTGTTGGACAATGGCTTCCCCGCCGTTGGTTGATGCTTTCCCCGCCTTTGGTGGACGTTTTCCCGAAACTGGTTAATGAGTTCCCACGAAACTGGTTAATGAGTTCCCAAGATGTTGTTCTCCCCGCTGCTGGTTCATTTGTACCCCGCTGCTCCTGATACTAAGGGCAGCTGCTTAATGTGCTCCCCCCTGTTGGACAATGGCTTCCCCGCCGTTGGTGCATGTTTTCCCCGCCTTTGGTGGAAGTTTTCCCGAAACTGGTTAATGAGTTCCCACGAAACTGGTTAATGAGTTCCCCCGCGGTTGGCTGATGTTTTCCCTCCTGTTGCTTAATCTGATCCCCGCTGCTCCTGATACTAAGGGCAGCTGCTTAATGTGCTCCCCCCTGTTGGACAATGGCCTCCCCGCCGTTGGTTCATGTTTTCCCCGCCTTTGGTGGACGTTTTCCCGAAACTGGTTAATGAGTTCCCACGAAACTGGTTAATGAGTTCCCACGAAACTGGTTAATGAGTTCCCCCGCGGTTGGCTGTTCCTTTCCCGGCTGTTGCTTAATCTGATCCCCGCTGCTCCTGATACTAAGGGCAGCTGCTTAATGTGCTCCCCCCTGTTGGACAATGGCTTCCCCGCCGTTGGTTGATGTTTTCCCCGCCTTTGGTGGACGTTTTCCCGAAACTGGTTAATGAGTTCCCCCGAAACTGGTTAATGAGTTCCCACGAAGCTGTTTTCCCCGCTGCTGGTTCATTTGTACCCCGCTGCTCCTGATACTAAGGGCAGCTGCTTAATGTGCTCCCCCCTGTTGGACAAAGGCTTCCCCGCCGTTGGTGCATGTTTTCCCCGCCTTTGGTGGAAGTTTTCCCGAAACTGGTTAATGAGTTCCCACGAAACTGGTTA